>NW_017729023.1:8653531-8655480 GCF_001723915.1 Gavialis gangeticus | reverse complement strand
AACTAGAGCTTGTTGAGCAAGGTTTAAGTGCCCCTGCCGCCATTTTGAAGCATGGGGACACTGATACATGAGCCACTCTCTTTAAAGCACCCCCAAACTATATGTAACAATGCCCCCAATGACAAACTTAATTAGCTTTAAGGCAGTTGTATAATATGGGAGAGGTGGTATATAGCCTAATGGAGCAAAAAGCTTGGGCTAGTATATTTTTGTAATGACTAATGAGCTTGAGTCATCTGAGTTGATCACGAAATAAAAATCATTAGATCTTAGATATCTATTAGGAGAAAAAATATGATTAGCAACCTGCTAAGACAGCAGATGATGGTACTCAGAACAGCTGCAACTCCATGATTCCCAAACCATGGGCTAGTCAGGTCCATAAGCAAATATAAAAATCAGAAGTGTGGTGCAAATATTCCCCTACACAATTAGAGTGATTACAGATTAAATTAAGGAGGCAGAAACAGTGCTTCTGCAACTACTGCTGTTGAATGCAAAGTTTGTGACTGGGAGCACTCTGGGGGCAGATGCTGTCATTTACTAGGCTGATCCAGAGTCAACAATGAGGTGTGGCCTGGTTGGCTGTTAGGAGCTACCTTCCTACAACACAATGGCAAATGTCCATTTCTTCCTCAAGCCATTGCAGAGTGCAATTTAAGAGGTGTATGCTCCAGTGCATCCTTAATATTAAAAGCAATGAGCCCAGTTATCTGAAGTGACTGGCAGACAGACACTGCAGCCCAGAGGGCATGGAGTAACAGCTTCATTATCCTGGATGAAGAGAGGTGGTGAAGGAGCAGAATCTTTAGCCCAGGAGCTGCAGTCCTAGACATTTCAATGATGTCAGCAATTCCAAAAGCCTCTCAAAATGTTGTTTTTGTAAATGAATGCCACACAAATAAGCTCCTGTAGCCGTCAGCTAAAAATTCCCTGGGAAAGGAAAGAAAGTCTTGAAGCCTTAATGCATTTTGTGAGACTGTAGCAAAGAAAACAGACTGACCTTCTTCCCATAGCCATATAACAGGGGTCAGTCTACACTGCAATCCAGAGCTCATTCAAATACACAGAAACTGGCATAGGTACACAGAGCAGTTTAGCTGTGGCAGATGTAAATTGTGCAAGCCTGCCCAGAATCCTGGCTTGTTACTGGTGCCTGATGCCTGCACTGTGGCTACACTGTTACTGGTATCTAGGCTAGTTTAAAGCTGCTACCACACCTCTTGACTATATAGGCCTACCCTGGACTGGGTAGAGCTCAGTAATGGGTCCTTGGAACCATTTCCATCCATCATAGGGTATAAGTTTCCTCTTTACATTGTGGTTAGTGTTCAGTTAATGTTTACTTTTCCAAGTCTGGAATGACTCGAGTCAACAATTTCAGCTGCACCTTTCACTGAGATATGTTTTTTTGACTGCATTGGCAAGAATTTCCAGCTCAGTCTTCTTTATAGCATTGTGTTTTGCAACAACACCAATGATTGTAGCAGGGAGAGGTGATATACATAACACTACATCTGCCCTCAATTGATGCAATTTGAGGGCTGATTTTCAAAAGTTGAGAGCATTGACCTAACTCTTCTTCCACTGAAGCCAGCCATGCCATCAGGCAAGTGCTTCAAAAAACTCCTGCTCTTAGTTCTCGAAGTGTGCCTAATCATCTGGCCACTTTTACTTCTAAATTACATCAGTTGCACACAAATAATGGTGGGTGCAAATTGTAATCCCTTTTTGTGCCTACATTTACTGGTGCATGATAATCTATTTTTAAGAAGCTGTAGCAGGCAACTTTAAACAGGAACACAGTTCTCTACTGAATTACTTAGGACAGTTTACAGATCCTATAGAAAAGAACTCAGGGTCTGATCCCAGGTTATATTGTAGCAAAAATAGATACTTTTCTCTATGTTTCTGTAAGTTTCCACCCACATGGTACAGGATAGCCCACT
>NW_017729023.1:8653288-8653520 GCF_001723915.1 Gavialis gangeticus | reverse complement strand
GTTATGGACTGTGTTACCCCAAGGTTTTGTATCAGCCCCCTACATCTTCAAGACCACATTACAAAAAACTTGGAAAGCTGGAAAAGGCAGCACCTGGAGAACCAGGGCCGCCATGCCATGATTACCTGGAAGTGCTAACTCAAACAGTCTTGATTCAGCCAGATCTAAAAGATGATCCTCTTCAAGACCTAGAAGAGGAGTTTTTTGTAGACGGCTCAAGCATTGTAGTAAA
>NW_017729023.1:8645674-8652409 GCF_001723915.1 Gavialis gangeticus | reverse complement strand
AGTGGATTAGTAAGCAAAGAGAAGGTCTTAAGCTAACAATTAATAGAGAAAGAAAATGAATTTAGTTATTATTATACTCTGTTGGTTCGTACCTTCAATAGTTTTTTCCGCAGAAGAAGGCACCGAGAACGGAGTACTATTTTTAGTAAAAAAAAAACATAGCAAGGTACTTAAATTTGTCTAGATGTTGGATTTGTGTCGAGGCTAAAAACCAGGGCTGTCTTGGTCCCTGGATTCCTCGACCACTAGACTTAGTCATGTTAACAAATCTGGCTTATAGGATGCACTCCGATAATAATAGCACGTGAGCAACCAACCAATTAGCCCATGAAACTCCACTATAAGAGGTAGAACCACAGTTGGGTGAATGGTGCTTCACACGAAACAAATCACGCTCTGCCACACATTTTGTAGGAAACAGCACAGGAAGATGAGGTATAAAGAGAAGAAAGCATCTTGAGGGGGGAATTGTAGTGAAAATAGATACTTTTCTCTATGTTTCTTTGTTTCTTGTTTTAGTGTCAGCCCCTGCATTCTGTAATTTTCCACCCACGTGGTACAGGATGGCCCACTACACATCTTACATGTTGCCCAGGTTTTGTTTTGTAATGACCAATCAAAATGTAACACGCCAACTAAAAATTGCTAGCTCAATAAAAGCAACGCGCGCGCTTTGTTTAGGGTCGACACTGATCTGAGCAACAAGCTCCTCTGTCGGCCTGCGTGCAAGCAATAAAATAGAGTTGGACCCAGCCTGAAAGTGTGCCTCTCTTCTTGAGGTGAATTGGACTAGCCTCCAGGGGACAAAATTAGCAATTTATGCAACACTTTCTGGTGACTAGGTGTTTTCATATTATGGCTAGGGGGAGCACCTTTTCAAAATGGAAAGGTGGGACACATGCCCACCTCTCTTCTCTGTCCCCCCATGCCAGCAGCAGAGCCAGAACAGAGCCAGGCGTAGCGGGAACAGATGCAGGCTGCCTGCTGTAGGCTTGGAGCTCCCTGCCCTGCCGCTCTTCTCCCAGGAGTCCTGTGTTGGCAGCACTGCCATGGCAAGGTGCTCCAGTGCTGCCACCCCCAAAATTGCTGGGTAGGCAGGGAGCACTTCATCACGGCAGTGTGGGGCAAGGATAGCAGGAGAAGGAGCCTCAAACCCTCAGTCCACGTGTCCCTGCTCCACACACAAGTCTGGGGGCACTCCCCTCCCTGGGAGTGCACACAGCAGCGGGGAGCTGCCCCCACCCCCAGATGAGCCACCCATGGCTCAGTCCCATTTCCCACCCCAGCTGGTCAGTGCCTCCAGCCCCTGCCCTACACCCTCCCACACAGTGGGAACCTCAATCTGCCTCCCCCTACCCCCAACAACTTACCTGCAGGTAGCTGGGGGAGCTGCTGTTCCCTGCTGCTTAGGGTTGTAGTTCCAGCCATGTGCATGTGGCAACCCCTGCGACCCACTCCCCTCAGCCCCAAGCAGCCCTGTGCAGATTGGTATTCTGCCAGCCTGCCTGGGGAAATCTGCTGTTTCCTGCACTTTTCCGTGGTGAACAGAAAACTCCGATCCCTGTATGATACTGGGATTCTGAGACAAATGCTATCCTGGGGTCATTCAGCCTGGGACCAGGACTTGATGTTCAAATATTGGGACTCTCCCACCCAGTTAGGGATGGGTGGTCACCTTAATTATGGCTACTCTTCTGGATGTGACTTTTAACCACAAAATAGCAGCGTGAGCTGTTATGAATAGATAAAAGGAACCCGTAAGTGTGTTTAAATTATTTTGAAGTTCTTTTGCTCCAACAGCTGTATGAAAGAATGTTAGAGAATTCTTATTGACACCAACCTCATTCTCCATTTAATTCCATATTTTTATGGCAATATCAGTAAAATTCTATATTCTCTCACACATACACACTCCCTGTAAATTAGTCTTACTAATTTTATCATAAAGTAGAACCCTTGTGGCATACAGCCTTCAGTCCCCGGACTGTTAGTCACTCTGGCTCCAGTCATAAATCGTGTTCCACTCAGCAATAATTCAGGTTTTGCTTTATTGGTTTATTTAGATTTTTACTGTTCCCTGAGACCACAAGACTCAAGGATATGTGGAATTTTAAGCTCTTGTCAGCAATGACTTCATGTTGCTGCTGTCCTGTGATCAGTTCCTGCTTTCTGGCAGTATTTCCTTAGTTCTTGCCAGGACATAACGGCTTTTCCAATACATAGTAATAACGATAACCATGCATCTCTGGCATCCATCCATCAAATAATGACATAGGTGCAATATGTAATATAAAAAGGCACATAAAAAGCTCTGTAAAGAGTAGTGTTTGTGGAAAGTATTAGGTAGTCAGCCATGGAGATCAAAGTCCTTTCACAAAGCTACAGAAACTCAACAGCAACATGCATCTCTCCATACCTCCTCTTTAGTAAGCCTCAAAACTGATATACAGAAAGACCATTTCTAAAGGGTTATTTAAGATGCAGAACTTTACCCTGCTAAGTAAGGTCTGTTCCTCTCGCTCACTCAGAATTGCAAAGCACTTCACATTTGTATACACACAAGTGCTTCAACAGCTTGCAGGGGAGTTAGTAGCATCCAGAGCCAGCCTTAAAGGCAAGTGACATAAGAAACTGCCCAGGGCGCCACAGTCGGGGAGGGAGGGGCACCAAACACATGGACACACACGTGAGCAGCCTGCATTCACAGAAGCACTCTCACCCTCCCCCTTCCCCCCAGGCAGGAGAAGCCGTGCCCAGCCCACCTCCCTCAACTCCAGGCACTGCTCAGGAGAAGCCAGGCCAGGCACATGGGCTAAGTACAGACCCAATGCTAGGTTGATTCAATTTTTGCAGGTTAGTCTAGGCTGCACAGATTAAACTGAAACTGAAGTGAACAGACATTCACTTTTGATTCAGGAAATGCAGCCACATGCCTGCAGTGGCTCAAGCCAGAAGCCAGGGGGGCACTGCAGCATAGTTCTCTGGCACATAGCTAGCATGGGCTGTGTGTTTGCTTTCTCTTCCTGCTGTCCCCGGGGTCACTGGGATTTGCAGTCCAGACTCACAACGGCAGGGCTCTGCAAGATTATTCATCATCACTTCCTCTTCCTGCTTCTTATATGTTTAACCCAGTTTCTGATCACTTAAACTGGTTTGTATAACTTCTGTCCCTAGCCATGCAGGCAGGGTGGCGCCAGCTCCAGTCTGCCTGCCTTGCTCCTAACACAGCACCAATGATGCCTGCTCACCCAACTAGTGCACCATGCCACTCTGCCTCCCTGCTGGACTGCTTCCCATGCCTCTGCCTGCCTCTGCCTGCAGCAGTGTCTCTGACTTGTGGGGGGAGGGTGCCAAAATACAAGTTCACCCAGGGCACCATTTTCCCTAAAGCTGATTTTGGTAGCCCTGCTGCCCACAACCAGGGCCTCTGCAGCCCAGCAGGTGCAATCTGGTGATGCAGAGAACAGTGGAGCCATGAGGGGATTTCTTTGCCACTGTGAGCTCTGTGCTGCCCTGGTAAAGTGTCCTCTGTGTGTGTGGCAGCAGCAGGGGCAGAAGCACAGGGTTGTGCCCTCACTGCTGCCATGCAGGCAGAGGGCACCTCATCAGGGCAGGGCAGAGCTCACAGCAGTAAGGTGATCCCCGCACGGCCCTGCTGTTCTCTGCAGCAAGTCACACCTGCTAGGCTGTGGAGGCTCAAGGGGAGGGTAGAAGGGTGGGCAGCCCAGCCACACAGTGGACAGTCTACCTCTGTCCTGTGCACAGATCTGGTGGGCATTGATCTCCCCTACCCTCTGGGAGTGTGCATATAGTGTCAGGGAGCTGGCCCCACCCCCCGCCCCTGGACCAGTCACCTGCAGCCCTGTCCTGGCTCTCTGGCAGGGCCCTGCAGCTGCACATTCTGGCCCCAGGCCCCAAGCCCCATGTACCGTCCAGCTGGGCAGCAGCCCCAGCCCAGCCTCAGCCCCCTCCCTACTTTACTTGCGGGAGCTGCTCTTCAGGCTGCCTAGCAGCCATATGTATATATACATATGCACATGGTGTCCCCCGCCTGCCCACCCTCCTCCCACTCCCTCCCAGCCCCTTGCAGGCTGGAATTCTGACAGCCTGCAGAGAGCACTTTGCAAAACTGCAAGATCTGGGGGTTTGTTCAGTAAAATAAGAAATCCATGGTTTCCTCTGGTAAAGTGTAAAATCCATGGCTTTCTCCATTTTTCTGCGGGAAATGGAAAACCTTGATCCCCAGTTATAACTCATGTTATTAGTATTTTCAAGTGCTGAGCTCCTGTAACTTTTAGTGGAAGGCCAAATGCTCAGGAGCTTTGAAAAATTCAGGCCCTGTACATACTGGAGACAAACCAGAGTAAAATATGTTGGATGCAAAGCATTAAATCAAGATCAGAAGTTTACAGATAGCCCTGGCATTGATAATAGCCCCTTTAACACTAAGCCAAATCTGGGGCTTTTAGTGCTCGTCTCTTAGTTAGGAATTCAGGTATGAACTTTGTAGCTAGGGCCCATTTTTTTAGTTTCTATGTCAAGATAGATGATATGGTATACTAGATAGACCTGGTAGTGATAGTCTGTGACCACGTGTCTTTATGTACTCTTGTCTCTAGCATACTATAGAATATCACTAGTACCAGGCTCACACAATGCATTGGTCTAATTTCATATTGGCTCAAGTTTTAAAGATGAACTAGCAAGTCTTGTAGCTCTGATTTTTTTTGGTGTCCAACTTGAGACACCATTAACTGTCTGATTCCAAGATGGGCAATACTCAGCAGAACACAATTTGGGGTCCCCAACATGAGGGAACCTGCAGTTGGGCACGAAAACTGTACTTTTGAGTTTAATCTACACAAGAGACAGCTAATGATTACTGCTATGTGAAGTTCATACAAGTCTGGGGGGAACCCGAATCCCCCCCATCAAAAAAAAACCCCAACACAAACAAAAACAAACCACTGCAACATTTCAATTCAGCATGTCGCCAGGCTCACCTGCAACACACATTTTGATAATGAGAGAGATTTTTTTTTGGCCTAAATCCCAAGTTAGTAAATTAGCAAAACTCCAATTCTTATCAGATGAATATCTGGCTCTGTATATCAGCCACACTCCAGGTACACACAATTCATGCAGAATCAGCCAAACTACCACCTGGTTCCCAAAATCCTGATCCAGCAGAATATTTAAATCATATGCATAGTAAAGCTGAAGTCAGTAGTATAGCCAAGGATCAGACCCATGTTTCCTCATAGTTTCCAGGTGCTATGGAAAGTAAGGATGTCACTCGTTCTCACCTCTGCAGTCTACTGATACCAACCCACCCCCCATTTAATTTCTTGTTTCAGTTTTCACTGTGGCTTTACTGCCACACATATTGTAGGCAGCCATATACAAATGGAAAGCAAGGCAATGCGTGCACAAACTCAGAGTTCAAGGGGGTATCAGATATGACCTCCAGTTTGCTTTCTTCAGTGTTCTTTTCAGAATTAAGTGGAGTGTGAAGTGTTTGCTGTCACTGTAGAAGTTGTAGATATCAAAGAAATATTTCCTAAACCTGATGATATAGTTGAACTTTGTGATGACTTTATGGAACTGAGAGGTAAGAAAGGTTTGTTAAAAACCTTGGACTGAGTACAACAAAGTTGTGTATATTGCTTATTACAAATGTATTGACTGCTTAGTTCTTGCTTTGTTCTATGACAAGTGAGAGGAGGGTAAAAACCATTTCAACTGAATTGAATTTGTAAACTCTAACAAGCCAATTATTCTATGCCTGGCATCTAATAGATAAGATACCACTGCTAATTAATTGATCCAATTTTTGTCTCAGAAGCTTGTAAGCATCAGCAGTAACTCCACTGCAGACCACTGTAGTTGCACTAGTTTCAGCGCAAAGCACTTCAGTCTCTTGCCATATACCAAAAGAATTTAAAACTTAGTAGTTTTTGGGGGGGGGGTTTTAATGGCCCAACTGTATCCATCTTGGTGCAAGTAGCACCTTATGGGAACAGCAAAGCATTTAATGAATGTAAAGCTTATTCCAAATTCTCTTCTGTATAAATCTTTATACCACCTATTGCTCTGACACAATGGTTGCCACATTGCTAAAAGCAGTTAACTAGCCCTTTTGAAGGATTTCAGTAGTACTGGAAAACTGTTTCTCCAACATTTCCTCCTCAGAATTCTCCACTTTCAATAGCAAAAGTGCAGAAGGGGCAGTGTAGGTTCCCCTGTACTACCCTCTCAACATGCCTTCCTTCTAGAAGTAAGGTTAATTCAGTCTTTGTGCACACTGCCATCTCCCTCAGAACTGCCCACAACAGTTATTATTTAAGGTCAGTTGGGGCAGAGCTGGCAATCCAGGTTTTTCTCCTGTGAGTTTGTGTGACACAGTTGTGCTCAGACAGGATTTAGGTCAGAGCCATTTCTAATTACTTACCAACCCAGGATAGATCTGAACCAGATAGAAATGGCTCTGTAGACGGGGCATGAGCAAGCCTGCATAAGAACATCTGGACACCTAGAAAATAGTAGTCACCACTGTCTCTGCAGAGATTAAGTTAGCTTGGATTTCCCTCCTGCAAGAGTAATAGGGCTGCTGACATAATCAAATGATCATATTTCTAATTTTCCCACCACTGACAATTTTGGGACCCTGAGCAGAGTTGGGGGCAGAAGATGCTGACTACCTGAGAGCAGGAGATGGCAATTGGGTGGGTGGGG
>NW_017729023.1:8637855-8645432 GCF_001723915.1 Gavialis gangeticus | reverse complement strand
GGAGGAGGAGGGGTGGGGGGGGGGGGGGGGGGGGAGGGGGCAATGAGGGAGTGTCAAGTGCTCCCCACAGCCTGACTGTCACCACTGTCCCCATTAAATCAGTGCCAAAGGCTGGCACCCTGCTTACTCCACCTTAATTATGCTACTGCCTGCATGAAAGTCATGCCTTACTGAAAAATAATTTAGGAACTGAAAGCAGGTTTTGGGGGGTGGGGGCAGGGAGTGGCAAGAAACATGAAGGATCTGCAAAGTAATTTTTCCAGTGTTTGAGAATTTGGGAAAATCATTAAGCACCAACTCCTGACATATTGATGACATAACAACAGAAAGCATTCCACTATAAAATCCTACATATTTCCTTTCATCATTTACCTGGCTATTCTATTCTGTGCAGGCTGACAAAAAGAAAAAAAAGAAAGATTTTTTTTTTTATTGATGCTGAATTCTATTAGGACAGTTAAAGATGAGCTACTGTAGAGTTTTCTAAATGTATTATAGTAAAAGGTCTCAATGGAAATCAAAAGAACATGATACTACATGCAAAAATTAAGGGCCATCACAACCTGTCATATATTCCTTACTGTATGCAGTGCAGATAGAAACAATTCAGAATACATTCTTCTCCCCTACCCAAATGCTCCTAATCATTGGTTAGCAACATGAAGGCTTTGTGCTTTCTCCTTGATCTAGCTCTCCACTTTTCAGGACTGGCAGAGTATCAGCGGACGCATCTATGAGCCACAAGAAGCATAGTTGACCATTCTACTGCACATTAGCAGTAGAACTCATTAATAACTCACAACTCATTAATAAATGTGAAAACCAAGGCTAATTATTTAGCCAACAGGCTATAAAGCCCAAGTTGTTTTGTTTGTTTGCTTGCTTATTTCTCCAACCAGAGACTACCACCAGGAAATACCTCTCTTCCCATGCTCTCGCAGTTTTTTATATGACCCACCAGACCCACACATAGGTGTGTACCCCCACCCCATACACACACCCCTGGGGCTGATCATATTAAACAGGTGGCTGGTTTCTGGACCCCTCTGGCTCTTACAAGTCAAAGTCAAAAGTCCACCTCAGGCTTTCTATAGCCAATAACATACAGGGAAACACATCTGGCTGCCTTTTTACTCTGCAGCCTAAATGATCAGGTATTATTTACAGCTGGGTTGGCTGGCAATCACTTTCTTGGCACATGCTGAGCCAGGCTCACACTCACAGCTCTAGATTCATAGTGAGATATTGTGACTGCTGTGTGGTCACTGGCTATTCTACTATGAGGTGGCATCTCATATATTCAGAAACTCCTATTACTTCTATTACTCAGTGGCCACCATAACCTCCTATATTCAGTTGATCCCATCATCTTCCATATGCAGTGAAAGCAATTTGAGTCAGATATTTGCTTTTTACCTTATAGGAAAGTTATGCCTTGGAGAAAAGGAACATGCAAGAAAATCTGGCTTTTCATTGTTGGTCAGGGATAACTGCAAAGAGGATCTCCAAATAGTTACAGCCTGAATACAAAAGAATGCATGCATTTTTAAATTACTCTCTACCCCAAAATATTCATGCTCAGTATTCAGCACATCCATGTTGTTCATGAAAGGATTAGTTTGATGACATCTAAAAATAATTACACATTCAAAAAAAACTTACATGAAGTAACGTTAAGGCTACAGTTACACAAAGTTTAGTAATACAATTGTACTTCTGCCCGATAGAGTCTTTTACTACATTAACATGTGTATTTTTTTCCATGGCTCACCTGCTTCATTTAGTACTCTAAAAAGTACACGTACATGTGATCATTGCAATTGTAGAGTTTTAAAAGTGAATGAACTTTCAGTCACAAATGGTCACTTAAACTTTTAAACAGACTTTGGTCTACATGAGTTTTACCTACAGTCACAGTACAAACACATGCAAATTATGTACACATATCATCTACAATTGCAGATGCACAGGGTTATTTTCAGTATTGCACTTATTAGATTTGATGTGCCCAGATCTAAGTGACACAGTGCTGAAAATGGTACTCAGAGGCAGAACTCTATATACATGAATGCTCCCAACTGGAAATGAACCAAATTAGCCAACATAAAAGAGATGGAGACAGAGTTGCCATTAATAAAAGAAATCCCAGTGCAACACTGAAGAGTGTGGAAATACAGTATCAGAAGGAAAGTCTCACCATTGGACTGAACTTTCACAAAATTTGCTTGGACATCAGTCAAAAGTAAAATAAAATAAAGAGAAAAAGAATCTATTGTAAAATAGCATGTAAAATGTATTGCCCATCCCCTTAACACCAATGAACTTTTTAAGATGCACCTAACGCAATGAGGTGGCTCCTGGCAAAGCTATGTTAGTAAAGTCACCTTCACTAGTCATCAGGATGCTTTAAGGGTCAGTTCTTTCTAGAGGCAAGCTATACTGAGAATTAAATCAGCCACGCAGGAAGATTTCTAATATATCCTTAAGGCAATATTACTAGGTGAGACCACTCTGCACCGCATTTAAAAAAAAATCATGAACAAGCTCTTGTTTCATGATGTAAGATGTTGGCTCCAGATATGTTAATTTTGTCAACTAGATGAAGCACAGCCAGTCCAGGTATGTTGCAGGCTTTTGGAAAGCCCTCCTTTGTTTGAACACCTAACACTCGTAGAGCTGAAAGACATGGTGTTTGTAATGTGCCAGCCCTTTGCTGAATGATGGATGTGAACCAGTCCAGAAGGGACAAGAATTCCTCAGGATGGAAGAATTCAGATTACCTGAAGTAAGCAAAAATTTGGGTTCAGTTCTGCTCATACTCCAGTCACAAACAAAACTACCATTGACAGCAGCAGAAACCAAATCATGGCCTTAGGGCTAAGGCCTCACCATCAGTGCTGGAAGCTTTGCACAAGGAAGGATACTTGAAAAGGGCAGCTTTCCAGTGCAATTCTTGACTAGGACAACTGTGCCCTGCATAGATTCCCCAGTATGAAAGGAATTTCTAGGTGGCATAAAATCATTCTAGCCAAGCTTTTTGCCATAATCTCTTTGCCCCTCCATGTGGGGATAGTGTGGAGGCAGGGCAGGGGTGGAGCTGAAATTAAGTCTGCATTTATATGTATTAATTGTTAGCTGTAAAGGTTAGTAATAAGAAAAGATACTCTTATGGAAGCTTTAAGTGCCTTGGAAACAAAGTAATAAACCACAGAAAGGAAGAAATCTGTATAACAGTGTAACACTGAAAAAAAAGCAGCCTGGTACCAAGCCAAATTCTCCAGGTTCTTTAAACACTGCTCTGAACAATACTTGCTTCCTCAGCAGCCTTCCAAGAAATCTTGCTGTATAGCATGCTCTGACACTGAGTGGTAGACAAAGGCTACTTCAAACCTTTAGGGAGGAGGAAAAGGAGGCGAACACATTACAAAGCCGTGAGGCCCTCCTTGCCAGCAGCCCTCACCTTTAGGAAAAGAGAGAGTCTCTCAGGAGCAAAGGTCCAGTGCCATCCAGAGGTTATAGGTCAAAGGGAATACCAATACCATAGATTTCTCCCCAAAATCTCCAAGCAGTCAATGCAGTGAGTCACATAAAGCACTGCCTCAGTCAAATATTCCATGAACTAAACAGGCCACTGCAATATGCTCTAGTGGAAACAGGACTTAATGGGTAGCCCCAGGGATAATTGCATTGCAGCAATCTAATCTAAAACTGGCAAGACTTTGATCATAGTGGCTGATCCATATTACTGTTTCACTTATTGCCAGGGCCAGAGGAGCAGAAGGTGGCTTAGATCTACCTCTGCTCTTAATCTTTTGCTGCACTGAGAGGTCTAATTAACTTCAGTCCATATTCTTACCCTGCTCTGGGAAGGCAACTCTCTTCACTCATGCTGTACACTTTACAGAAGAGATTATAGACCCAGTTTGCAATCATTTGTATCAGGGTAAAATGACAAGCAACTCGTGGAGCATTTGAATTAACGTGCAATGTGAGCAAGGTTAGGACCTGGCTCCCACTTGGGATTCCTGTATCAGAGGGTTAGTGGTAGGGAAAAAAATTGCTTTGGTGGAGGGCCTTTAGTGACAAAGATGACTGGACAGCTATGGCCTCCCCTGGGAAAGAGGTATCTCTGCTGTTACCTATATAAGTAATAGCACATTAGAAGAGCAGCCAAACACGCATTTCCAGGGCTGTCAAGCCTTTCACTAAAAACAGTTACAGTCAAAGCACATTTTCAAAGCATTTTGCCCCAGGCCTGTCTCAAACATCTGACCACCCTGTGCCCCTTTAACAGTGAACAGGAAAGAACTGTACACCTTTAAGAAGCAGAGGCAACGCTGGGTTGTGCACTGAGTGACAGCTGTCCACATCCAGTGAGAGAGCCAGGTGGAACTGTGAGGCTTCTGATTCATTTAGATTCTCAAGGAGGTGGGCCTTAATACACAAAAGCAGGGTGCTGCTACTAGCAATCCTTAATGTGCTCATGCTGCTGGAGGAGGTGGGGAGCTGGGCTGGAGTCGAGCAGGGGCATGTTGTATCAGCCTTAGTAAAATAACAGCACCAGTTTAAGGCATATATAGCAAATAGGAGAGCATTGGGAAACTTGAGTGTGAGGGACTGTGCCAGGAAAAATACGGTAAGGGAACGAGAGGAGAACTTCAGTGTGCCTATTTCATAACTAAGGCCATACAGGCTGCAGAGGAGCAGGGCATGCTAGCCTCTCTTGCAAGATTTATTACTTCACTGATTCTAGTAGAACTGTTTTCACAAATGCTGTGGAATAGCCTAAGAAGCATATGTAATAGGAAGAGTTATAGTCCTTGCCTTACAGATGAGCCTTCCAGAAACACTGAGGCTTGATGAGAATTATTTTTTAGGGGGAAAAAATTCCCCCAGTACAAACAAAAGAAGAATCCCTAATCAAAACTGTAGGGGAGGCAGAGCATAGATGTTGCTGAAATCAGAATTTAATGATGGAAACCTTTAGCTTCTCTTACTTTTCATGAAATTCAGGTGCCTTCCTTCCAGTCCAGCTCTTCTCTTGTATCTAAGAGTGCACAGGTTCCTTCTGCCTATTCTAATCTGTTACCTTGGTTGTATGGCTGAGCTACTATGGCAGTGGCAAAGAAGAATAGGGCAGCTTGAAATAATTTATGGGAGGATGGCTGAAGCAATAGGATGCACACTTCCAGTGCATCTGAGGACTTTTTTACCCAGGATTTCCTATGCTTGTCTATAAAGAAACCGACCAAGCACTGAGTTGAAAAGAACAGGGAGGATGACAGTAACATTTAAAAAGTAACTACTTGTAAAATTCTGCTAGCACTCAAATCTGGGCAAAATGGATCAATGGGCAGGAATAGTGATAGCTAAGGATCTCCAACTTCAAAGCAAATAAGGTAGCAAAGGCAATGATAAACTGTTCCTCCTGGAACATACTGGTTTCTAAAAAGTATATCTTGACAACTTTCTCAAATGGGGGGGAGGGCATTTAAAAAAAATAAAATAAATTGTGTTACCAGGCAAGGGTAATACAATAGCACTTTCCAGCCCAACTATAGGAAAAGCAAAATATAAAGAAACTGAGTAACATGCTTGCTGCCAGAAGCACTAGCGACTTGTGAAGTAACTTGGGGATTTTTGCCTGCATATGGTCTAAGAAAGTATTCCCCTCTCCACTTTCCGAAAGGGGAAGTGAAGTAGCTTTCTGCATAAACAAACCTTTTAAAAATCTGGCTGAGGAAGTACCTGAAAACCAAACTACTAACATTCTTGCAGTCATCCTGCCTCAATAAGATGTGTAGATTTGTTGTTGTTGTCTTAAAGAACTACAAACCCAAAATGTTCTTCCCATTCAAATTTGAAGTGCAAGCTCAAAAGAAAAAAAAAAAATCAGTTCAGAGTTATGGGCCCATGTAAAGAACTCTATGGTGAGAACCACAAGTTTCTCATTCAAAGTAGAGGACTGCACAGGGTCTTTAAATGAAAGGGGAAAAAATCATATTCAAACAAATACAAGGGAAGGGGTACAGAGACATGGTGAAACAATTGATCCTTAAGGAGTTGATTACTTACCCATGCCCTTGTCTCAGCTGAGCTATTCTTGTAATCTCTGCCTCCCACTCAGGCTACTGAAGCATATCTCAACAAGCAGGTATGGCAGGGAAGTGATGAAGGGAGTTGATGGTGATCATTGACTCCTAACTGAGCCCGGCTGTGGGCCCTTTCACTCAATCTCACTGAGATTAAAAAGGTAACTGAAAACTCTGAGAAACCTGAAAGAAGAACATTTCAGAACAGGATTTGTGCCTAAAGAAGGCTGGAGTGTTTGTTTTCCTCTCTTCCCTTTCCCAGTATCCTAAAGGCTGACTGCTGAGAGGGGCAGTTGAAAAATGGGAAGGTCTGAAAATTTCCAATTTTTTTTTTTTTTTTTTTAACTCCTGCTTGGGGTGTAATGTAAAATGCTAATAAGGATTTATTTTTGTTCATGTTGGTTCCACCTTCTCAGTTCACCCATCAGTTCAGTGACCTCTTTTTCAAACAGTGTTTATTTAAATACCTTGTTATCAGGATAAGTTAAGATTACTCACATTTTTTCAAATGAAACAAGCCTGTGGCAACTGATGTAGCCTATAACTCCACATTCAGAGAGGTTTAAGTTCACTGCATACAGAACTGGATGATCCTGCAGAAGGATTAGCTTTTAGCATTCAGAAGTTACATAAAGGGATGAGACTCCATTTTGGGAAGGTGCAAGGGATGAGGTGACAAAATCCTTGTTTACTTTCACAACTTAATTCAAGTATGGCTGGGGTTTCATGGCAAGTTACTTACTCTCTCTCATTGCAACAACCATCACTTAACACTTCAACCAAAAAACGAATGGAAAAAACAGCAAAACCCTTTTTTTTCTATTTAAAGAATGCAGAAAAAAGGAATTAAACACTTCAAGATATTTCATATGTTTTGGGGTTTCTTTTCCACTTTTCCTTTTAGCCATACCTATTACTTGGGGAAAAATTTTCTATTTACAGTCAGTTCTAAAAATTCCACCCTTCTTTGGGGAAGAGAAGGATGGCCTAGAACTGTTATCAAATTCTCTTCCATGTAACACAAAATAAGATGTATACAAGGGAGAGAAAATACTGGTACCGCCAGACTGCAGCTCAAATTGCTGCTGCTGCTGCTGCTGCTGCTCCTGTCATTTGTCATATTTTCAACATTGTTGCTGGAAAACAAATGCCCAGCACTCTAATTAGCCTGTTTGAGACCTGGCAAACTTTTTCTACCAGCACCCAGGCTGTTTTATAGTCTTGTTTCTCGCTTGCTTCTGTGGTTGCAGGCTCACAGGGGTGTGAGGATGCCATTCATGGCAGCCAAACTGGCCTTTTTCTACAGAGGCATAAAGAGAACAGATAGGAAAGAGAAACTGAGCTATGAGGGAAGGCTTGTATAGCTCATTTCAAATGGGGGTCAAGATTTTAGCTGGAGATCAGTTGATTTTTGTGGTCATTTCCCTGCTTATGATACCAGTTAGTATTAGGACAGGACTATGAATTTTAGCAATGTCCAATGTT
>NW_017729023.1:8630530-8632855 GCF_001723915.1 Gavialis gangeticus | reverse complement strand
GGGGGTCAAGATTTTAGCTGGAGATCAGTTGATTTTTGTGGTCATTTCCCTGCTTATGATACCAGTTAGTATTAGGACAGGACTATGAATTTTAGCAATGTCCAATGTTCTAGGAGAGTGGGTGAGGGCACTGTAACACTCCTCTCATTTTACATGACCTGTCTCAGTCCAACTTTCTATCTTTGATAGCATGAGTCTGCTTATCTAAATGAGTTTCAGATGCAGTTGTTTTAATTTTAACTAGAAACCCTTCCCTCCACTGCTAGAATATTCTGGTTCCATTTATATCAACCTGTGACCCTTACTCAGGAGCTTCTGAACATCCTTCATGAGTTCTGTAAATCTGCTCATCTCCCAGTTCTTGTTGGCTTCTAATCCCTTTACACCCTTTACATAAAGGCTACCTTGCCAGTATTTCAAGTTGTACAAGGTGACATCCATAAAGCTGCATGGTTACTAAAATATTTAATGCAGCTGGGCTGCTAAAATCCTATCTCTAGTGTGGGAAAGTCCTAGATTTTCCAAATACTTTTAATATGCTGCCTTTTTCCACACCATAACGTCAGAGCTGGTTACATAACATCACTGTGGAAAAGAAAAATGGGAAGTAAAAGTTGCTCACGTAACTCTTATTTCCCAAGATCAGAACTTCTGAATTTCTCCACAGAGAGTGATGGATGACATTTTATAAAAAACCTCTTATGACTTTTTGCTAGATTTGAAAACAGAAAAATAGGTTGTGTGGCTGTCTGCAGTCAGTACACTGCACCTTTTAACAGGTAAAAAGGAGAGACCGTGCTTCCAGTAACACTGTATTATATGCTTGGCCCAGCCAAATGCAGCACCATTCCTTATTCTGATGAACTTCTACCTGAATGACCCTATAGAAAGAAGTACAACTCTTCCTGTTTTTATACTAGCGATCCTGTAGGTAAACTTTTATTTAAAAAAAGGCTCTGCCCCTTAGGAGGTTAAAAGCTGTTATAGTGTCACGGGCTTGGCAAGAAATATGCAAGTTCTAGTTATGCTATGCTTTCTTCAAGTCTCTCAAGTTGCCTTTTCTGTTTGTTTGCCTTTTTTAGCAAGAAGTGTCCCCATAGGAAAGAGAGCAGTTTCATTCACTGGATCATCTGAGATCAAGACACACCAGTGAAGTCCAATATCCCACTTCTACCAGGGGGTCTTCCTCTGATAGCTCAGATGAAAGCAAAAACCAATCTTCACTGAACCAAGAAATGCATTCTGGGGAGAAACGCTTTGCAGGTGACCCAGCAGAAAAGTTGAGGCATGGGATTAATATAACAAGACAAAATGAGTATTTCAAGCACATGAAACCCTTTAGGGAAGAGGATAAACAGCAATACAGAAAGAGGCATTGCAACAAGGCCTTGGCTTGCCTCCCTTGTGTGCACACACTAACTGGAGAAACTCTCTGCAATCTAAACTGAAGTCCAATCTCCAATACTGAACTCACCTTGATTCTAAGATTATTGCAAGCCTCCACAAAGGGCTTAGCCAGTGTGTCGCTGCTTGATCTTGTGCTGGTGTGTGTTTAGCATAAAAAGATTGACCTTCCTTCTTTTCTAACATTCATTCAACAAATGTTTGTTAAAAAGAGAAAAAAGTTTACTCGGCCCCTCTCCAATCTCCCATTTTTTTAAAACTCATTTTCTTCTTTCATAAGAAAAAAAAAGAATAATAATCCCTATTATCCTTGATGGCCTTGTACCTGTTTCAGGCTTAAATTCATTATTTTTTGAACACCAGTGAACAAAACTGCACACAGCTTTCTCACTGGGGTCTTGCAAATACTATGTGTAATGGTACTAGCATTTCCCTGTCTCTACTGAATATACCCCACCAAAAACATGCCAGAATTACATTAGCTTCTTTCATAGCTGGATCACGTGAATACCTCATGTCATGGCTATCCTACATTCAGCAAGTATACTAGTTCCTTCTCAAGTTTTTTCTTCAGTTTATGCTTCCAACTTGCACTCTTCATACTAATAAATTTCATAACATTTCTAATGCTTCCTGTATCTAATCATTCTCTTTCACATTGGCATTATCCATCCAGCTTTATATCATTTATAAATCTGTTACAAAGGCAAATTTGAGTACCAAAGCTGCAAAAGGGCTCTATGATGCTGACATACGATATTAGCCAAACTGGGGGCGTTGACTCCACCCTGAACTGTCTCTATTGGTGGGGCAGTGCTTGGCAAACCACACCTCCAGAAATGCCTTGGTTGGAAACTCCAGCTCAGAGTATTTCAAGACTCTGGAGCTGGACAGGGAATTTTCAGGTCAGCTTGCAGAGGC
>NW_017729023.1:8474481-8479089 GCF_001723915.1 Gavialis gangeticus | reverse complement strand
TCCTCTGCCCTCTTCCGTCCCCGCTGCCAAGGCATCGAACCATAACCGGAGCTCTGGTGCTGAACTCCCCAGCTGCATGTTTCAGCACCAGGGCAAGGGACCAACCATAGAGACATTCTGGCAGCCAGAGCATCTCTGTGGAGGACCCAGCCTCCAGTTGCCTCAGGGCATGGTCAGGACTGTGCCCTGCTCCGCTTTTTTAAACATTGATTTTTTTAGACCCCTGGATATCCAAGGGTCTAATTCTCTCCCCGTGCTGCAAACTTGCAGAGCGGGGAACATTTTCTTGTTCCCACACGTGCCTGTTGCCCCACCTCAAAGGGGTTTGAGGCAGGGCAAGAGGCATGTGCAGGCTCTGGTAGACATGCCCGTAGAGGGGAAGCATCCCCTCCCTGAACCTGTTCATCATGCATCTGCTAATGCATGATAAAGTGTGGTTAGCCTTGTTCATCACTTCATCACATAGATGTCTCATGTTCATCTTGGAGTCAACTGTGACTCCAAGATCCCTGTCCACTGCTGTGCTGCTGAGAAGGTCATCCCCCAGCCTGTAAGTGTGTTGGTGGTTCTTTTTGCCCAGGTGCAGCACTTTGCACTTGTTTTTGTTGAATTGCATCCTATTTCATTCTGCCCATTTTTCCAACTTGTCCAGATCCACCTGGATCTGTTCCCTACCCTCTGGTGTGTTCACTTTGCCCCATAATTTGGTATCATCTGTGTACTTGGACAGGGTGCTCTCCATGCCCTTTTTCAAGTCACTGATGAAGACATTTAATAGCACTGTCCAAGGACCAAACCATGCGGGACTCCACTGCCCACATCTTTCCGGGTTGATATCAACCTGTCCACCACCACTCTCTGGGTGCGGCACCTAAGCCAATTTGCCACCCACCTGACCCTGTAATCATGTACATCACAGCCTGTCAGTTTATTTATGAGAACAGAATGAAATACTGTATTGAAGGCCTTCTTTCTTAAAGTCTAAGAAGATGACATCTACCTCAACTCCTGCGTCTAAGCATTTTGTGACCTGGTCATAAAAAGAAACAAGGTTAGTCAGCCAGGATCTACCTGCAATGAACCCGTGCTGATTTCCTTTCAGCATTATTTCCCTTTCTGGGCTTCCGCAAATATGATCCTTAATGATTTTTTTCAGATTTTTCACAAGGATAGAGATGAGACTAACTGGCCTATAGTTTCCCAGTTCTCCCCTCCTCCCCTTCTTGAAAATAGGGACTACATTGGCCCTTTTCCAGTCCTCTGGGACCTGACTGGAGCACCACGAGTGCTCAAACAGCCATGCCAGCGGCTCTGCTGTAACACTGGCCAATTCCTTCAGCACCTTCGGATGAAGTTCATCCAGGCCTGCTGATCTGAACACATCCAACTCCTCCAAGCACCCCTTCACTAAGCCTGCACTAACAGTTGGTGGGCTGGTGTTCCTCCTGTGTCTATCTATGATCCAATTGGGAGATTTGTCTCGGTCTGTGTCTAGGAATACAAAGGCAAAGAAGTCATTGAAGAGCTCAGCTTTGTCCCCCCTCTCTGTCACCAATTGCCCTAGTTTGTTTGTTCCCTGTATACCTGAACAAGGATATTTTTTTGTCCTTAATTTTTGGCACCAGCCTAAGTTCTAATCCTACTTTGACCTTCTTAACTGATTCCCTGGAAATGCGAGCCAGGGAGGTATACTCCTCCTTGGTAGCTACCCCCTGTTTCCACAGCCTGTACACCTCTTTCTTTGCCCTTAGGCTTTTCTGGACTTCCCTGTTCAACCAAGAGGGCTTCTTAGCCCCTTTGCCCCCTTTTATGCACAATGAGATTGTCTCCTTCTGTGCCCTCTTTGTACTCTTTGCTTTACAGATTATAGGAAAAATATTCTCACCTATCTGGTCTTAATGAGCTCAGCATTTGTGTTCTGTTGCCTTCCACTGTATTATATGGCCTAGGCAGTTTTACGCAGCCACATGCTTGCTTTGGTGATAGAGCTTCTATTAGTAAATTTAAGGAAAAGACTTTCCTGTTTATTCATTGCTAAGGGGAACAAAAAGAATAAAAGAATGTCTACTGTCATTATCCTATTTAATAAGCTGTAGAAAATTCCACTTCATTGAAGGACCATGTAGGTTCATAGGTAGATATGTCTCTCTTGTTGAGGGATGGAAACAGCACATTTAATTGTGCCATAAGATTGCTGGCAGGGAATGAAATCCATCGCTATGGCAGGTATCACTGTAACCCACAATGTTGTAAGTGCATTTTCTTATCACAGGGGCAAATTTGGACTCTTGGGAAGACTTTCTACTCTTTCTGTTAGTTTTAGATTATGCAAAGTTTTAGGTACAACAGCTTCTGGAGTGAGGGAACTGCATGAACAGCTGGAGACAATATTGTTGACACTGAAGTTTCAGTAGGTAATTCTTAAAGTAGAATTTCTCCCTAAAAATGGAGCACTGAGGCTGGGTTGAGATGCTCAGAAGGCAACATTGTCCTGCATACTGTTTGACCATTTCACATCAGGACTTGGCTTAAGAAAGTGACTGATTTCTCCTCCACTGGGAACTGACACGTAAGACCCAGGATATTTGCTGTAACTCAGAAGAAGGGAGACAGGTGTCACAAGCCCCTGGGACAGATACCCTTCAAACCAGAGCTTGTAGTAGTGAGTGTGGAATCTGGAGCTAAACTTTTGTTCCAAAATCAGAACAAGGACATACCATTTTTCACTGAAAGGAGCTTTGGTTTGACCTGCTTGTGCTTTCTGGCTTTAGTTGTGCTTAGAAGCAGAAGTAAACAAATACACTGAAATACTCCTTTCTTGTTACACAAGGGGCCTAGCAAAAGTCATACCTTCCTGGAAATCTACAAAGAAATCTTGACTTCAGACCAGGTGCCTGGAATAAGCCTCCAGGCTTGTAGGAGTTTATCCTACACCAATGATTCTCAACCAGGGCACGGCCAAATATTTTGAAGGGTGTTGGCAATTGTCAGGACGTAAGCGAAGTGTTAGGAGATGAGCAGATAAACTAAGTACATAAGCACATGCTCAGGCTTGTCCCTGCCTGGACGATTTACCCCATTCCCACTGCCAGGCCCCTGTGTACATGCGTGAGAATCACTGGGCTAAACAGTTACTTGATCAATGGGCTTCTCTCAGCCCCACACACATCCTTAAACCATGTATTTGCAACTGTTATATTCAAGTCTTACTCTTTAAGATCAGTGGGGAAAATTTTAAAAGTTCCCTCTACTTATATTTAGCACCAGAATGGCAAAGGAAGAAAGCAAAGGGAAATATATTTTCCGTGTTCAAAATAGTCATTGCTTATTTGCATAAACTTGTGGGTTTAGTGTAAATGTATGGCTAATGATAGGAAAAGAGTTTCCTAAATAATCTATTATATTATTGCAAACAAGCTTCCTGTTACTCCTCCACCATATCATAAACAAGTTAATCTCATCTACAAGATGTCACCCTGCCCTGCCTTATTTGCTTCGAGTATGGAAACCGGAACTCCCCAATGCAGTCCAAACAAACTACTTTCTGTAGTGCAATATTAAACGTGGAAAAACAGAGCTACCTTTTGCTTTAAAACAAAATGAGCAGATTTAACAACCCACAGTGTGTTCCTTGCATATAGTTTGTATATTGCATCTTCCATTCATCAAGGGTCTTTGCAAAAACACCTTAGAGTCCCTAACGTAGGTCCAGGGTAAGAGTTAACTCCATTGCACAGTGTAGGGGCCCATAGAGTAGAAAATTCATATTCTGACTCGCCCAGATCTAGTTAACTAGGGCAGAGGAAGCATCGGACTGCCAAACCGAGTAACACCCACAAGTACAGCCCAGCCTAGGCCGACGAGCAGAACATATACACAGGTAAGCAACAGGGGCCAGGGTAATGCTGAAAGTAGGAGGCCAGTGCACACATCCACAGGACACCTCAAATGCCTCTACACAAATACTTGTAGTATGGGAAACAAGCAAGAGGAACTTACCCGCCTGCTAGCTGACACCAACCCAGACATAGTGGGGATCACTGAAATGTGGTGGGACCCAACTCATGACTGGGCGGTGAATATCGAGGGCTGTAGGCTGTACAGGAGGGATAGGACAGGGAGGAAAGTTGGGGGCGTGGCGTTCTGCATTAAGGAAGAATACACATCCTTGTCAATTAGCAAAGAATCAGAGGATGGGCATTCTGAATTGCTCTGGGTTAGAATACAGGGCAGTCAAGGAGAAAGAGTCTTAACGGTGGGGTCTACTACAGACCACCCAACCAAGGGGAAGAGCTAGACCAGGAATTCTTAAGTCAGCTCATGGAGGTAGTTAGGTCAAAGGACATAGTCATCATGGGTGACCTGAACTTTCCGGACATCTGCTGGGAAGAGCAGTCAGCCAGGTCTGACCGCTCATGTAGGTTCCTAGCCAAAATGCAGGGCCTCCATCTAACCCAGGAGGTGCACAGCCCCACCAGGGGAGACACCTTGTTGGACCTGGTGCTGGCCACGGGTGACAACCTGGTGAGGGGGCTGAGGGTGCTCGACCACCTGGGTGACAGTGATCATCGCCTGCTGGAATTCACCATCCAGCGCAAGGTGGCAATG
>NW_017729023.1:8474119-8474406 GCF_001723915.1 Gavialis gangeticus | reverse complement strand
GTTCTCATTAAAAAACTGGGGAACTGTGGTGTCAACACCTACACAGGCAAATGGGTCACCAACTGGATGGAGGGCCATACACAGACAGTGGTGGTGGACGGGTCATTTTCGACCTGGAGTGATATGGGCAGTGGGGTTCCTCAGGGCTCGGTCCTCGGGCCCGCACTGTTCAACATCTTCATCAGTGACTTGGACAAGGATGTAAAAAGCACCCTGTTCAAATTTGCTGATGACACTAAGATGTGGGGGAATGTGGGCACGCTAGAAGGGAGGAATAGGCTGCAAAT
>NW_017729023.1:8463620-8473125 GCF_001723915.1 Gavialis gangeticus | reverse complement strand
GGTCGTTTGACCCCAGCGCTCTTTCCTGCCATGGCAGGGGGTCGGACTTGATGACCTGCTCAGGTCCCTTCCGACCCTACCAACTCTGAAACTATGTCCTGTTTTCTAGACCTCTAATTATTTTTGTTGCTTTCATCTGGATGCTTTGCAATTTGTCCATGTCTTGCTTGGGTTCTTATAAACCTTACTTGCTTTGCTTTAGGGCAATGACCACTTGAATCATTTTAACACTCTCTAGTCTGGGTTCTTATCCATGAGTAAAATACTGTTATCCAGAGTAAGGAAGTTCCTTTGAGGCATTGGAAAATTAACTTGGAGCTACTCTCATGGCTAAGGCTTGATAGCAAAGATTAGATTGTGTAGAAACCTTCATTTCCTGTCTAATTTAGTGGAAATGTGTATTATAACTCCATTGATTAGGCTTGTCCACCTTTGGTTGAGTAACTGTTTCTGTAATTTAGAGTAGTGTACTTTTTTCATACTCTGCTCCATGACACTTTTGATCTAGCCAATGAGGAGTTGCTGATATACTGAGTGATTTCTCTTTGTCCTGCCACAGAAAGTAAAATTCATTCTAATGGCCTGTTTTTGCAGCTTTCATTTAAAAAATGACACCTCTTCATAGCACTGTTAAGACCTGTTAGATAACATAACACTGACTGGGACAGAGTTTTGCTATGTATCAGCTGATCTAAGACCTATGTGTTTGTGGGGCTTGCTCACCATTCACCATACATCTGGCCAAGGGAAATGTATAGTCCTTGAATGTGTACTGGTTGTGGTGAGAGAGTTGAAAATCTAGTGCTGTGAGCCTGAGCAAGGGGCAGAGTACTGTACTGCTCTGGGCAGGGACTAGAAAGAATGAAGGGAATGGAAGGGGCATGTTGTAACTCTGGCCCATAAGCAGATTCACCTTTACTACAGTAAGAAAATCAGGGAGTGACTGCTGGATGGAAAAATAAAACTACCTGAGTCACTATTTGTTCCCCAAAGCTGAGTTTAATACAACAGAGACCTATAAAGTGAAAACAAGGGCTATTCTTCTATATGCCACTTCCAGTTGAACACTTGTATACTTAGTACATGATACAACCTTTGTACGTGAGTGGTGGGTTGGTGTTCCTGTAAGTGAGGCATGTTGACAGGCTGAGAGAGAAACAGGTGCTCTATGAGCCCCCCTCCTCCATTGTCAGTCTGCAGCACTACTGGTCAGCTCTGTATCTGTTTTTGCCATGTAGTGAAATTGGGGTCTGGGATTTGCTGCTTTACAACTTAAACAGATTCATTAAGGGCCAGAATATGCATAATAAACTCATTTTAACTTACAATCAATGCCAGGATTTGAATCCAAGGCCCTGGAAGTGAATGACTAGTGTTCTGGCTAGTTTCTTTATCTCCAGAGAGACAATATTTAGCAGTTTCATAGTTTCTAGGGTTGGAAGGGACCTGAGCAGATCATCAAGTCCGGCAGGAAAGAGTACTGGGGTCAAATGACCCCCGCAAGGTGTTCATCCAGCCTCCTTTTAAAGACCCCCAGGGTAGGAGCCAGCACCACTTTCTTTGGAAGTTGGTTCCAGATCCTAGCCACCCTGGCAGTGAAGTAGTGCCTCCTGATATCTAGTGTGAATCTACTCTTTGCTAGCTGGTGACTGCTATTTCTTGTCACTCCTGGTAGCGCTGGGGGGAACAGGGACTCCCCCAACACCTGCTGGTCCCCCCTGACTAGTTTATAAACGGCCACTAGATCCCCCCTCAGCCTTCTCTTGTAAAGGCTGAACAGGTTCAGGTCCCTTAGCTTTTCCTTGTAGGGCCTGCCCTGCTGCCCCCTGATCATGCGAGTGGCCCTCCTCTGGACCCTCTCAGTGCTGTCCACATCCCTCCTGAAGTGCGGCGCCCAGAACTGGTCACAGTACTCCAACTGCAGCCTGACCAGCGTTGCATAGAGGGGGAGGATCACCTCCTTGGACCTGCTCGAGATGCATGACAAGGTACGGTTGGCCTTCCTGCCTGCATCCCCACCCTGTTGGCCCATGTTCATTTTGGCATCAATAATGACTCCAAGATCCTTTTCTGCCTCTGCACTGATGAGAGGGGAGTTCCCCAGCCTGTAGGTATGCTGCTGGTTCTTTTCCCCCCCAAGGGGAAGTACCCTGCACTTGTCAGTGTTGAAACCCATCCTGTTCTCATCTGCCCACCCCTGTAACCTGTCTAGGTCTGATTGCAGCCTATTCCTCCCTTCTAGCATGCCCACTTCTCCCCACATCTTAGTGTCATCCGCAAATTTCAACAGGGTATCCCCAGTCCAAGTCGTTGATGAGATGTTGAACAGTGCGGGCCTGAGGACCAAGCCCTGGGGACACCCACTGCCCGTATCCCTCCAGGTAAAATAAGACCCATCCATCTCCACTCTCTGTGTATGGCCCTCCATCCAGTTGGCGACCCATTTGCCTGTGTAGGTGTCAACACCACAGTCCCCCAGTTTTTTAATGAGAACGGGGTGAGAAACTGTGTTGAAGGCCTTCCAAAAGTCCAGGAAGACTATGTCCACTGCTACCCCTGCATCTAAGGATTTGGTGACCTGGTCATAGAAGGCCACCAGGTTGGTCTGACAGGACCTGCCACTAATGGACCCGTGTTGGTTGCCCCTAAGCCTAACATCCCCCGCTGGCCCCTCGTTGACATGCGCCAGGATAATTCTCTCAAAAAGCTTACCCAGGATTGAGGTAAGACTAACTGGCCTATAGTTTTCTGGGTCCTCCTTCCCCCCTTTTTTGAAAATGAAAACTACGTTGGCCCTTTTCCAGTCCTCTGGCACCACACCAGAGCTCCATGAGTGCTTGTAAAGCCATGCCAGGGGTCCTGCAAGGACCCCTGCTAATTCCCTCAGCACTCTGGGGTGGAGATCATCAGGACCTGCTGATTTATATACATCCAGTCCCTCCAGAAGTTTCCTGACTAGGTCCTCACTGACCCTAGGCCTGGGTGCACCTCCCCTGGGTCCTACGGGGATCCCGGTGGGGGTCGTGACCTGGTCCCTGCTCAGAAAAATGGAGGCAAAGAAATTGTTAAATAGGTTAGCTTGGCTGTCTGGTGCGACGACCAGATTTCCTAGCATGTCCTGCAGAGGCCCCAAGTTACCCGGTACCTTCTTTTTACCCCCTATATATTTAAAAAAGGACTTCTTGTTGTCCTTGATCTGGGTCGCTAGTCCCAGTTCCATCCCTGCCTTCACCTTCCTGACTGCCCTACTACAGCCCTGAGCAACAGAGGTATAGTCCTTCCTGGTGATGACCCCCTCCCTTCCACTGGGTGTACGCCTCTTTTTTAGCTAGGAGACGTGTCCCGGGACATATGTCCCAAGGTGGAAAAAACCTAGGCTTATTTAGTATGGAAAGGTTAAGATTTGATAACAATCTTCAAATATGAAAAGCACTGTTATAAAAAGGGTAGTGATTGACAAGTTTGTGTGTTCATATTGATATGGGAAGGAGTAATACTTAAATTGCAACAAGATAAATTTAGATTGGATGGTAGGAACAACTTTCGAATTTTGAGGGTAGTTAAGCTCTGGAACAAACTACCTAGAAATGTAGTCCATCTTTGGAAGTTTAAGTAGATAAATGTCTGTCTGGGATGATTTAGATAGGGATGATCCTGCTTTGAGCAGGGGCTGGGCTTTGAGATTAGTTGATCTCAGTCTTTTTAAATTCTCAAGGCACCCCTGGATAGACTTGAGGCCACCTTGGAAAGTGGCAGGTCTTGGAAAGTGACAGTGATAGTTAAAAAACAAGTTAAGACTATGGGAAAATAATAAAGCAATTTTTCTGTTGCAAAGACCACAGCAAGTCCAGATGTTTTTAATATTATGGATTCCTATTTTAAATCTCTGTGTTTATTTTGTGAATCCTGTTTGCATGACTAACAGTGCTAACATTGTGTGGCACCCCCATGGCACCATTGAAAGGATCTCAAGGCACCCCATGATGTCAGAGTAGCCTGCTTGAGAATCACTGGGCTAAATGATTTCCATTCCAGCCCTATTTTTCCAATATCCATCATACTCAGCAACAAGCTGGGCTTGCTTTCTTTAATCAGATGTCTAAAATCCTGGCATCTTCATGGAAACTTTCCATAGGAGCTTTCCATAGGATAAATATATACACCAATAAAGCCAGTATTGGAGCTCCAATATTATTTACTTTAAAAAGATGATGAGGAACAGTCAGCCTGGACTCCGCAAGGGCAAGTCATGCCTATTCAACCTGATTGCCAGCTATGAAGCAATAACTGGCTTTGTGGATGTGAGAAGACCAGTGAATGTGGTGTACCTTGATTTTAGCAAGGCTTTTGATATAGTCTTCTACAACATTCTCGCAGGCAAGCTAAGGAAGTACAGGTTGGATGAATGGACTGTAAGGTGGATAGAAAACTGGCTGGATCATCAGGCTCCGAGGGTAGTAGTCAATGGCTCAATGTCTAGTTGGCAGCTGGCAACAAGTGGAGTGTCCCAGGGGTCAGGCCTGGGGCCAGTTCTGTTCAACATCTTTATTAACAATCTGGAAGATGGTATGTTGTGCACTTTCAGCAAGTTTACAAATTATACTAACTGGGGGGGGGTAATAAATACACTGGAGGGTAGGGCTATGATTCAAGGACACCTCAACAAACTAGAAGATTGGACCAAAATAAGTCTCATGAGGTTCACTAAGGATGAGTGCAAAGTTCTGCAGTGGTACAGGCTGGGGACTGGCTGGCTAAACAGCAGCAGAAAAGGACCTGGGGATTATAGTGGACAAGAAGCTGAATATGAGCCAACAGTGTGCCCTTGTTGCCAAGAAGGCTAATGGCATATTGGGCTGCATTACTAGAAGTGTGACCAGCAGATCAAGGGAAGTGATAATTCCCCATATTGGGGATTGGTAAAGTCACATCTGGAGTACTATGTCCAGTTTTGGGCCCCCCACTACAGAAAAAATGTGGACAAGTTGGAGAGAGTTCAGTGGGGGGCAACAAAAATGGTTAGGGGGCTGGGGCACATGACTTGTGAGGAAAGACTGAAGGAACTGGGCTTATTTAATCTATAGAAGAGGATACTGAGGGTAGATTTAATAGCAGCCTTCAACTACCTGAAGGGTGGTTACAGAGAGGATGGAGACAGAATGGCCTGGAGGGCTGAATCTGATCTGCAGGCTGTATTTTGCCCACCCCTGGTCTGTTTGGCCTGCAGGGCCCCTCCATAAAACAATTGTTACCGGACAATGAAAGCTGGCAGGAGGCAGGCTTCAGAGTTCATACACTATTGGACTGGACAGACTCTGTGCCTTCACCTCTATAGGACTTCTGGCACTCCAGCTGGAGCCCCATGTGGAGGCACCAAGTGTAAAGGTAAACGACTGGATAGTTAGTGAATGGGGAGAGAATTCCTTCCTGCAGGAGGTAGGGGTGTGGGCCCCCCTGCCATATGCCTCCCCCCATGGCACACAGCCCATGCCCCTGGTGGCAGCAGCAGCAGCTGGTGGAAGGCCCTCCGGGGACTCATGGTCCACAGCAGGAAGACTCCCCCTATGGTGCGTGGCTCTGCCCAAATCCTAGGAGCTGCATGTGGTGGCACAGAGCCCACCCAGCCCAGCCCATGGGCATGTGTCTTCAAGCCAAACCTGGCTGGCTCTGTGCCATCACATGGTGCTCCCAACATTGCAAGCAGCAGTTGTGTGCCATCAGGCTGGGCTGAGCTGGGCAAGCTCAGTGCCTCCATATACAGTGCCGGCACAGAGCTAGCCCAGCCCAGGCTCATGGCATGTAGCTCCTGCCTACAGTGCTGGGAGCCCCATATGCTGGCATAGAGCCAGCTTGACCCAGGTCCAAAGTGTGTGCCAGCTGGCCGGGCCAGCTTGGCTCCATGCTGCTATGTGCAGCTCCAGGAACTCAGCTGTAGCCATGCGCCACTGGGGGGCTCTGCCCACCACTGCCAGCAGCAGGGCCTATTCACTGGCAGGGGGGACATGTGGCAGGAGGGCCCCCACCCACCCCTGCAAACCCACCGACACACACCCTCACAAAGCCCATACACACCCACACACACTCCCAGACCCCCCACAAACCCCCTACACCCTGTACAAGCCCCCACACCCCTTCACAATCCTCCACACACAACCCCACACCTCCCACATACACACACACTCCCACAAATCACACACACACACCCCACTCCCCCATCCAGACATAATATACAGGAACAAGACTTTATTTTGAGCTATTATGCAATCATCTCTACATACCCTGTGCAAATGCATGTAAAACAGGACACAAATATTTTCTGAAATAAAATTAAAATGTTATAGTAGATGTTTGATTTTTAGTATTTGCTTTTTTTTTCTGGTTCCAAGATGGCAAACCTCACCTCCCAAAAGGAGTACTTCCAGTGGCAAGGTGGGAGGAAAGGCTTCTGGTGGCAAAGGTCAGGGCTTAGGGATGGGACTTTCAGTCCCAAAATGGTGATCAGGGGGCAAACCATCTGTCAAGGGGCAGGGCTACCCTTGAGGACCTTGACAGCTCACCAAAAATCAGTAAGCAGTCTTCCAGCCAAAATAATTGCCCACCCCTGAGTTGGACCAGTCTTTTTCCATTTTTTTTCATTTGTGGACCTCTAAAAATGTCAAATGGAGGTGCAGGTCCCTTCGAATTGTAAGTGTGGATATTCACATACTTTTAATTGAGCATAGTCATATTTTGCAATCCCCTTAGACAGTCTGCAGACCCCCAGGGGGTTCATGGACCACAGCTTGAAAGCACTGAGTTAGACTGTTCTTAATGGTGGCAGATGACGGAACAAGGAGTAATGGTCTGAAGTTGCAGCAAGGGAAGCTTAGGTTAGATATTAGGAAAAACAGTCTCACCAGGAGGGTGATTCAATGAACTAACAGCAGCTCCCATGGCTCTAAGCCAGCAAAAAACACCCCATGCAGCATTCCTGCACCTGCATGGAAGCTTACTGTATGGAGAATGGTCCATCAATGTCCTTAGCTCTTTGTCTGGGCATCTAAAAGCAAAGGTGTTTGTGTGTCAAAAACCCAATTGCTTGGGCTTGGATTTAGCAGAGGCAGGCAGGCGAGTCTTGCTCTCCCTGCAATTGCTAATTTTGCATACACTCTTTTCAAAACCTCTTTCAACTAGAAGTGAAAATAAAGGAATAAGCTTAACGATCTTTTCTATTTTGCATTATGTTACTTCCAAGTCACCTATGTAGAAAGAATCTGATGACACCAAATATCCAACTCCCTATCCTGGACATTTTAGTATAGGATGTGATGTGAAATGAACAACTTGGGTAGCTCCAAGAGGGAAGGAGGCCAAGGAAGTGATCCCAATCAGCACAATAAACATAGCACATCGGCTGCCTAAACAATGCAGAGAGTTGGAAACAGGGCACTGAAAGGGAATGGCCTTCTTTTCCCTCCCACTTTCCCCACAGCTAATGCTCATAATTAGTCACATTTTGGTAGAACTGCAACTATGATTAGTTTTATCATGCTTCAAGTGATGCATGGACCTATTTGAAACTGTCTTGGTACTGGAAACAAGTAACAGGAAGGGAACCACACAGGTCATTAGGCAAATACTTAAAATTGTGGTATTCAGGTGTTCATCCACATAGGTAACAGCAGCTAAGTAGCAGTATCCCTGTTTTGCAGATAGGGCTTAAACAGGTTAGAAATTGGTTTGCTGATACTGTATGACTGGTCCCTATTTTTGCCATTAATTCTGACCATCTTCTTCATCTTTTGGGATGGAGAGGCCTTCTTCTCCAGATCCAGGCTGCATGGGCCATTAACACTGCCCATCCTCCTCCCTTTGCATCTTGAGAATCCAGAGGGGAGCCACCCATATGATCAAAGGCCAAGAGAGCAAGCCTTATCAAGAGAGACTGAGGGACATGGGACTCTTCAGCCTGGCAAAGAGAAGACTCAGGGGGGACATGGTGGCAGCCGATAAGTGTATAAAGGGGGTGCATCAGGATCTGGGAGAACAGTTGTTCAGCAGGGCTCCCCAAGGGATAACTAGGTCTAACAGCCACAAACTTCTAGAAGGCCGATTCAGACTCAATATAAGGGACAAACTTCTTTACAATCCGAGCGTCCAAGGTCTGAAACAGACTCCCCCCAGAGGTGGTGTAAGCACCTACTCTGGACTCATTCAAAAGGCATTTGGGGCTGGGATCATCTGATATCTTGCTGGGATCATCTGATCCCTGAAGACTTCCTGCCTGTGGCAGGTGGGCTGGATTCAATGATCTCATGAGGTCCCTTCCAGCCCCTAATGTCTATGAAATCTATAGCCACTTTGTACTCTCTAGGGTATCTTTAATCATCTTTCACCCACTGAAGACTTTTCTCATGGTATTTTCCACAGTGGACCCTCACGTTCCGCTTTGGTGCAGTATTACTAAGCAAAGGTGGAAGAACCAATATAGAACTTCCCCACCCCCATTCCACATGTGCAACTTCTCTGTATCTGCACAAATCCAACAGATGGGCATGGGGAAATGTCTAAGGGGCCACCACATGGGTGATCTGAGTTGAGAAAGCCCATTGTCCAGCTTCCTTTCCTCATGAACTGGCTGAAGCCCCTGTTCTGTCCAAACAAACACATGTGACTAATCCCAGGATTGGGGCTTAATTGTAGTCTAAGCTGGTTCACTGCCCTTCATTCCCTAGTAGGGCGAATGAAGCACCAAGCCAAGACACCAACGTAGTAGGCAGGTCAGAATTGCATCCCCACCCTGCAGTGTCTGCACCCTGGCAGCAGAAGTAGTCCCCTCATATGGCTCGTGGCAGCAGCAGCCAGATACAGACCCCATGGTACTGCTCTAGGGGCAACAGTTAGGGGTGGGCAGACCATTGTTGAACAGAGATGTAATGAAGCAGAATTTTGGATATGCTTACTGTCTAGCATTACTTCCTCTTGAGAAAAGAAACTGACTCTGTATAATAGAAGAGTTTGATTTCATCTTATTCGGGATTTCCAAAACTCCAAGTTCAGTTCCCTTTTTGGAGAGAAATAAAAAGAGCCATTCAGACTGCAGTTGCTTACAGCAGCTAAGAGAAGCCAAGATGAAGAGCCTAGCTACAGTGCTGGTAATAGCTCTGCTTGTCAAGAACCTGATTGTCCTGGAGGGTGAGTGACTTCTCATGTTTTTTCTGCACTTTGAAGAAAATCCTTTAAAAGCAAATCATTCAACAATTTCCATTCTCCCCACCCCACCCCCTGCAAATCCAAAGATAAGCCCCAGCACTCTTTGACCTATATACTATAGACCTCCCCATGTTGTTTCAGCCCAAATTCTTCAAGCTGCCCAGGGCAGACCAGTTCTTATACCCATGGAGGGTTCTATCTATGTTCCAGCTTATGGATGGCATCAAAGCAGTACCTGGATATAATGTCAGTCTATGTTTGCAGGATTAAAGTCTTTATTTATTACATTATATTTTTACATTATGTTGTGTAT
>NW_017729023.1:8443874-8458620 GCF_001723915.1 Gavialis gangeticus | reverse complement strand
TATCTATGTTCCAGCTTATGGATGGCATCAAAGCAGTACCTGGATATAATGTCAGTCTATGTTTGCAGGATTAAAGTCTTTATTTATTACATTATATTTTTACATTATGTTGTGTTAATGTACTCTGCAAAACAGTAAGTGTTATGTGTGCTCACATGCTAAAGTACTTAACAGTCCAACCATTTACAATATTTCTCATTTTAATATTTTTTCCTTACCAGGTATGACATGGACTTCTTTTGAAACATTAAATGCCAATAAGGCATATGACACCAAATTGTTTTAATGACCTGACTTTAAATATTAGCTGCCTTGAAATTATAATCCAAACAGTATTCTAAAATGACTAAAATTCTAAAAACTTTGTAGTTCTTCATGTGGGGAGCCAGAATTGATATTTAATTCTCAGCCCCCTCATCATAATTTTCTTCTTTCATTAGGTAGCTCTAGTCAAGGAGTGACTATTGGACTATTTTGGCTTAGCTATACTGATCTGTCTTTTTCTCTGTATTGCATAAAACAGTATTAAACTTGTTTGCCTAAACCCTTATAAAATTTCCATCAATTCTGATTGAATTTGTCTCTTGTTAAAAAGAGTTGTATAAATTACTTGTTCTGAACAAGCAATTTAAAAGGCTAAGCCTTTACTCAGGTGAAGAAAATCTGGAAGATCATATAGGTCAAGAGGAAAGGTCATATCTTTTATTGGACTAACCACGTAGCTGGGAGAGATGTTAGACAAGGAGCACTCTTCAAATCTAGGAAACTGATGTCAAAGCTTCGCTTCCATTTTTATTATCTACTGCATAATAAAAGTGTGTGTTGTCATTACACCACCATGATAATACTTGTCCTCCATGTTTGATTGTTTGCCAAACAACACTAAACACAGAGTTCAAGATTAATCCTTATTACTGTCAAAGTCAACTGGAGTTAATAAAGAAAACTTGAGTCTTTAGTAACACTAGGAAAAGTTACTTTGTTGAAAGACTGATAGTCTAGATAGCCTTTTTGGTTCCTGGCAGATGTTCTGTTGAAGGCCACACTTTCAATTTAAGGCACAAATGGAACCAGCCATATAGTACACATATTTTGTGTAATAGCTTTGTGGCTTATTCCCTGTTATACTGCACCATTAATTGAACATGCGACTGGGTTACTTCTTAACTAATTAACCATTAAATGTCTGGTTAAACATCTACCAGGGGTCTTATACACTTAAAGCAACATTGAGGCACCAGCAGTATTGGTTCTGATCCTGCAAAAGGGAATTCCCTGTCTGTTTTTCTGCATTGCAAATAGTCCTATTAAGGTCAAAGGCACTACCCACTCTCCATAAAGTTAAATGTGCTCATAGGTCCTTGTAAAATCAGAAGTGTGGAATCAGATTCCTTCTTCTTTCTTGGGATTACCTTTTATGCTCTGTGACTACTACACTAAGGGCATGTCTACACATGCTTTTATGCGTGCTAAACTTAATGCGCAGTAAGGCAATTTAGGCATGCGTCTACCTGTGCACACACTAAGGCGCATTAGTCCTAAGTCAGTCCACACACCACGTTAAAGTTAGTCCCAGGTCAGTTGACATACACAGCATAAATATTCCTTAGCATGTCTACACATGCGTTAAGACACATTAAGGGCTTGCACGTGTAGACCCGTGCCCTTAATACACTTTAAATCAGCAAGTATAGATGCACCCAAGACTGAAAAATGATTTGCTACTGTAAAATAATTACACTTAAAACAGTAATAGCTTATTTTGTCATTCTGTATAACATAGAACTAATAGATACCACTGGGTAAAATTCTAAATACCTCCAGCTTCAAAAGTGACTTAAAATACCATGAAAAATAAGTGTAATAGGACTAAGGTGTTTAAGTACTTTAGCCACTAAAATGAAAATTTTTACTATTGAAAATAAGATAAGCTTAATCAAGATGTTATAACCTTCCATGTAGTAACCCTTTAAATAATTTAACATAGGAAATGTCTAATATAGCAGAAAGAAATATTATACAAGGAATTCAACTCAGAAGAACTGAAGTTAAAAAATGGAGCCAGTTTGTAGGAAAGAATTTTAAAAGCAACTAAGGGATTTAGGAACTGCTGATTAACTATGTCAAAAGTACCCAAGCCCTGCTTTCAAATGCCCTTAAGCACTTCAGAGACTAATTCACATGGATTTAGGCTCTGCATTTGCATGGCCAACCCCAATTTTAACTCCCTTCCAAGCCTGTTTTCTCTGTCCCTAGATCTTCCTTTTGTTATTTACAGGAGCATCATATCTGGAGTGAAGGAAACCTTCACAGTTTCTTCTGCCTTTTAAAGTCTCTGCCCTCCAGTCCTTTAAGTTATACCCTGCAGGTGGTTTTCTGCACCCCCATGGAGAATGCAAGATCAAAGTGTTGACTAGCTTACATTTAAGCTGACTAGGTAAAAGTCTTAGTCGTATGACTGATAGCACCTGAGTCAGCTACTGCACCTCTTTGGAATACCATGCGTCCACCCAGCCCTGCATAAAATTACTTTCATTACTTACTTTTATAACTGCTTTTCTCCCCCTCAACCTTCCCCCCCCCACACACGTTTAGTGGTGCAGAATGGTGGGTTTTACTATGGTGTGTTTGGAGGGCTTGGTTTTGCTTTTTTTTTTTTTTGAATAGGAGGGGAGTTCACACAGACAAAGTGAATGTTTTGTTCAATGCTTTTGGACACAGGTCTGCCTTTGGAAAGCCTTCTCACTTACCACAGATGCAAGTGCCTCAAAGACACCTCAAATATCATCAGAGTTACAAGCATACTTTCCATCAATGTGATGCCTCCAGGGATTCATTGCAGAAAGAAGGAAATAATGTAAGTGGAAAGCCCAGAGACTAATTATATCAGCTTCTGCAAAGAAGTTCTCTTCCCACCATTTAGTTACATGAGGAGTTTGGACAACCTACTGTCTCTGTTTATGCATCCCTTGTCTTGACTAGAAGAGGAAGAACTTCCCCTTAGAGTAGTATGAACTGCTTCTCTTTGCCTTACAAAAAAACAGATTTGAGGTGCAGGGTACTGTATTTTCTCACCTGCAACACACCCCAGAATAAAATATGCACCTTGTTTTTGAAAGGCAAAATGGAGAAAGAGGTGTTTCCTTGTAGTAACAGAGCAGCAGCAGCTAGGGATTTTTGCCTGCTCATTATCCTGCTTCCTGTGAGGTCGTGTGCAGATTTTGCTTTAACTTTTGCTTGTAACCAGCAGACACAGCTTTTTGTTTGTTTGGGTTTTGTTTTGTTTTTTGGGGGGGGTGTGGTATGTGAGAAAATATGATAATATTTGTTATTGGACTAATTTGTCTTTGACCCTCACTTGGCTACATCTAGATTAAGGAAAGGTGCATTAAAATACATTGGACCTCATCTATCAGGGGCTGATCCATGGTTAGCCCCACAACTTTCTTGCCTCAGCTAAAATTGCCAGATTCTGTTATCCTGGGCTGTAATAGATCTACATTCTTGGTGGATTCAGCACACGGGGAAATGAGTAATGGACAGCTGCCCTGTGGCTGACATCTACACTGGTTTAACTAAATTAAAGACTAATTCAGTTAAAACCAAACCTTACTTCTCAGTGTATACCTGAGTATATTTGCAGAGCTGTACCCTTGAGCTAATTAATGGTCACTCATGTTGAAAGCAAGGTAATTCAATGCCCTTTATGCCTTTGCCCACAATTTGGCTATGCCTTTGCTGACAGTTACTGGGTGCCCCTGCTGCTTCTATGGCAGGTGTTTCAAATCCTACAATAAGCTGAGGCACTCCAGGGAAATCTCTCTCAAGAACCCGTAGAAGAAACATCTGTCTTGGGGAAGGCACAGAAGCCGGTGAGCTCCAGATTCAGACTGCCTTCTCACTTCAAAGTGTGTAGGTTGGCAGCAGGACTGAAAGCAGGACCTGGACTCTCATTTCTTCTCCCTTCCCCAACTAGCCTGAGTTAAGAGCACCACCTACCACAGATGAAAGGGTTGTGTGTGTTGATGGGAGGGAGGTTAGAGGCAACACCTGAATTAGAGAGTTAACCCTAAAATGAAGACAGCTTTTGGTGTCAACAACAGCGCATGACACTGAATGCTGAAATTGTGCTTGTTGCTAAAGTTGGGGGAAGCTTGCAGTTCCATACAGCCACAAGCCTGGAGCCCAGAAGAGCATTGGAGGACTGCTCTTCTGGCTCAGTGACTTTCCTGGGAACAATATTATACAATACTAAAAGGATCCCCTTACATTTCAGACTCACACTGAAGGGGGACAAGAAAGTCTGTGTGAATCCTAGTGCCCCATGGATCCAGATATTGTTGCAACACCTGACCCAAAGGTACTGTATATCCAGTGGAGTCAGTTACTTTTGGTAAAGGAAGGGCACAGTCAGAAAGAACCAAAAGAATACGTATTGTGTTTGTGCTGGTGATCAACAAAATGACTGCTAACTAAGAGACAGGAAGGGGTCTTTCATTTGCAATTTTAAAATTCTGAGAGAGCAGGAAAGTTTATTTTATGAAAGCTGCTTTCCCCCCCCTTGTTGCTCAGTGTTTAGAGAACCTAGCAATGCATCATATTTTGCCACCTAAAATTCCATGTACAATGTTAAGCCACTCTTCACTTCCCCTGCAGAACTGCCTGCATGGTGCTACTGAGCATCATTAAACAAACACCTGGAGTGCAGTGGCAGCCTAGTGAAGACATCTTGCTGTGGCTCCAAAGGTGGAAGCCACATTTATGCTGAAGGTTGCCACCCAGTCCTAGACTGGTTCTTGGTCACTGGAGCTGGGGAGTTGGAGGTGGTCAGAAGCAACACAAGCCATATTACTCTGCTGCATGCTGTTGGCCATAGCAGCTGATGTGCTTTTATTATGCCAGTCTGAAGAGCTGTTTGCCTTGGGTTGGCCTTTGACTTTTTTGGCCATTCAACACACTAGAGCAGATTTTCATTCAGATACACTCTGCTATTTCTAGTTCCCAGCAAATGACTTGTGTGTTTGTATAATTTTAAACAAAGAGTTTAAGGGATATTCTAAAATAATTTCTCTTTTTTTTAACACAGGAAAGCCCTCCAAAACAATTCAAAACAAGTCATGTATTCATTCTGACCAGGAAACCTGATACAGAAGAAGCACTCTTGCTAAAAGGGACTGATGAGCCTCCTTTGGAGAGTAACATTTTAAACAGGGGCGGACAATTATTTCAGGTGGAGGGCCACTTACTGAGTTTTGGCCAGCCATCAAGGGCCACATGACAGGCAGCCCAGGGCAGATTAATATTAATTTTCTAAATTTTTTAGGGGCCCCGCAGGCTGGATAGAATGGCTTGGCGGGCCGCATCTGGCCCCCAGGCCTCCTTTTTGCCCACCCCTGATTTAAAAGGCTTCCCAGATATTTCTGCTTCATCATGATGCTATTGTTTAACTTGAGTAAGCATGTTTAAAGGCTGGAGTTTGAAACTCTGTAGTTATTAGTTGTTGCCCTTGTCAACATCAGAGGAAGGAGTAGGGGCTGACACCTCTTATTGCAGCAACAACAATGGGGAGTTCTGTCTTGTGAATGCTAATTAGTCCTTTTGGAATAAGGATGGTGAAAAGCTTATCTTTCACATGTCACAAAAAGGAATCTCCCTATTCATGCATGCAGTAATTAGGAGGTATTCCATGGTACCTTACAATATAGGACAGAGCTTATCTTCCTCATGTCTGTATGATTGGATCACCCTCCCTTTCTACTGTTCATACCCTTTAAAGCCCTATGTCACTGTGCTTGTCTCTACATCCACCCTTCAACTCTACCCAACATTTCATCTGCTTGTAAGCATCTTAAACCCTTGCTTGCATCCCTTCTTCCACATAGCTCCCTATGCAAGCACCATGTCCAACTGCAAGATCTTAGTTTTGCTATTTTACATCCCTCTTAAAGAATGACTTCTGCTATGCTGCTGGTAACAGAGAAGAGCCCCTTTCTGGTCTGTCTGAAGGCATGCTATAAGCTATGTGGGAGGGATGTGGGTGTTAGCCTGAGGCACTGTCAATGCTACTGCATGCAAATACCATGGTGGCATATCTTACTGAAGCAATCATTCAAGTGTGAGGCTCTGTCTACATTACAGGGCTGCTGCCGTTTTAATTACAGAGGCCACATTAAAGTGGCCAGGCCCCCAGGTGCAGATGCAGCTCTGCCCACAAAAGGAGCATTCTCTGCTCAGAATGACAGAAGCTTGGCTGAAAGAAACCTCCTTCTGCTGTCAGAACCTAATCCACATGGGGGTGAGAGGGTTGCCTGCATGATTATGCTGAAAACAGGATGTGATCTTTCCACACCCCCAACCCAGTTGACATGAATCTGCTGGAAGACCTTTGCAATGTAGGCAAGGGCTTAGAGAGTTAAAGATATCCATGAGCGCGCCCATTTTCAGGCCACATGTTTTGTCCAGATAACACAAATCCCCACACACAGACACATCTGCAATCTACTGTGTGATCAATAGATTAATTATCTAAATCACTGGACAAAGCAGGGATAAAAGGAGAGGAATCCAAAACTAATTACCCTCAGGGATCCTTATCTAAAGTCCAGGAATTTGTCTCACTTGTGGAAATAGAAAGGAAAAACATGTTACTTTAGACCAAAGAGACTTCAGTCTTCCTATTCTTCAGACCACCTCACAAGACATAGTCCTTTATGGACGAATGGTTTTGCCCGTCTCCTTACTTGAACCAAGCTTTGCATATCTGTGTGCATGGTAATGCCATTTGGTTCACAATCAGGTAGGAATCCACCGAGTATGAACATCCACACCTGTCAGCCCCCGTTATTAAGGAGTAGCTGTTTGACTTTGTGCTACTTCTTCCCCTGGTTCATACATGCCAGGTGAAAGTAAGAGGCTCTAGCAGAAGACAGAATTATTTCTGGAACAAATTGCTGCTTTGCATTACAGAAGGCTAATTCTGTCCTTTTTCTTTTTTTGCTCTTATTTTACAGCAGTATCTTCAAACTCCAGCCAGTGGCAGGGCCCATTGGCACTAAGTGTGGTACAAAGATCATTTTGAGCTCTGTGCTATCTAAATAGATGAGACAAAGGATATTAAGCAGGGAAGGGCAGATACACTGCAGGTCAGTGCTAGAATGGTTCTAGAACCAGGTGTCCTGACCCTGAATCCAGCCCTAAGCAAGAACAAATCCAATTGAATGCATCTATTGTGCTACCTAAGCCTGAATAAACCGAAACCTGCTTAGGACTTTGTACCACTGTAGAGCTGGATTTGCTAAAATTTAGTTCACAAAGCATTGTATCATTATGATTATGCTATTGTTAATGCAAAGATAAGACTGGCTTCTTGTTTCCAGCAATACAGTCACCATTGCTGTCCTGTATTTTGATTGTGTACATTACTCAATAAAGTGATTGATATGCTTCACAGTACCAGATTTTAGAGTGGTTTCCATTAGGAACTTAAATGAAATCTTTGTCTTCCTCAGAAAAAGGGGGATTTGTGATAAGGTAGCTTGCCCTCCTGTATAAGCCAGGGGACTTCTCTGTATTGATTCCTATTTGAACTAGAGTACACGCTTTAGCAAAAGCTTCTGGTCTTAATTTGAAAGCTTCCAATTATGAAAACTCCACTGGAACCTTTCATGAGTTATCCTAAGCAACATCCACTTGCACCTTATTTCTAATTGGAATGTGTCTAATTTCAGCTTCCACCATCAGCTATTGTTATGTCTGCTCCACTGAAGGATCCTGTGTTATCAAATTTCTGTTCCTCATAGTGGTACATTTAGACTACAGTCAACTTAGAGTGACAGGTCTGCCTTCTCTCAGTTAAGTTACTAAACTGATGCCCTTGAATCTAAGGCAGGCTTTCTAGTTCTTTAGGTATTGCCAAGGGCACTTCTCTGAACTCTCCAATTTACTAACCCCCTCTTGAGCTGTGAATGCCAGAAGTTGGCATACTATCCCAGCCAGAGGTAACAGAACCTCCCTTCTACCTGAGAATCACCTCTTCATATATCCAAGGCCAGCTTTAGCCTTTTTGGCCACAGCATTGCACTGGGCCCTCATGTTCAGCTGGTTGTCCTGGAAAGCAGCAGCAACTTTGAACAAGTCTTGGTGGTCATGGTAGAGGGAATCTCTCATACTCTTGTATGGCCTTCATTTATTGTTCTTGTACATGACTTGACATTTGGCCATACTGATATGCATATTGTTTGCTGTATATTGACCCAGGGAGTGGGGGAGTTTCTAGCATATTTCTGTGCTAAGGAAAAAGGAGTTAAAATCTGTCTTGGTTCAGTATAACTCACCCGGTAATTTAGTATTTGAAAACTCAAAGCAGTGTTAATGGATGGGTTCCTCTACCCACAATGCAGTGCTGGCACAGGTCAATCTCAGAGAGGAGATAACCTGTAGTAAACACAAAGAGAAAAAAGTTGATTCCAAAGCCAGATAGACTCAGAAGAAATACATTTGGGGTACAGCATCTTACTGTAAGAGCAGGAGAGAATGTGCTTGTGGTAGAGGGCTTGAATAAAGGTCAGGGCATTAAGGTTTTACGGTCAGAGAGGACGCCTTCCTAAATCTTTTAATTTGATAACATTATTACTGATTTTTAATATTAATTCTATATTAATTTGCACAGATTTCCTTATTGGAGCCTCTGCTCTACTCTTTGTTCTTTACAGTTTATTGCCTCAAAATGTCTTTACATTTTAGAATATGCTGGAATTACACTGCACAAAGAACTGAGAACTCTTCCATCTTAGTACCATATGCACCAGCTGTCTCGCATAGCTCCCATATTCAGCCTGTTAACATTGCTGCTAGCCAACTTTCAAATTCCTTGAACTTCAATAGCCTTCTTAGAGGAGCCAGCTGTCAGATTTAACCCTTTACACTCAGTAATCCCCCATCTCTCAAATATGCCAGGTATTTAGGCGACTGTATGACTCCTGTTACATGTGCACATTCCTGATGTTTCTCATTGTTCAGCCAAAATGCACTGGCCATTCTAAGGACTGGACAAAGAGTTCATGGGTTACTGTCAGGCAAAAGATGCTACAGGAAAATTTATGTCTGTCCTTACCAGTTTTCAGTAGTCATGATTTTGTGTTCTTCACATTGAGCACTTTTTTGGTTTCAACCTGCTGTGAAGAATGATTAATCCTGACAACACCCATTTCAGGTAGGTACTTGTGCTTTCCCCAAAATTTTACTTACTAGGGTGAAATTCTGGTATTGTGAAAGTCAATGGCAAAACTCCCATTGAGGTCAACGGAGCTAAGATTTCACCTATCCATCTTTGGATATTTTAACTAAGGAAGGAAATGGAAGCAAGGCTCTAGGCAATAAAAATTGCTCTCCCTTCATCCAGGGAATAGTGCTGCATTCTGAGATTGCAGGAATAAGTGAACAAAGACAGCCAAGACCTGCTGGATTACTAATGAAACCACCACTTCCCTTCATTACCGCACTCAGACAACCAACTACAGCAACATTTGCGCCGCTGCTTTATACAGACCATTTATGAGGCAGCATTAGCTCAGACAAGTCCCAACATATCCCATGATTACTCAGGAAGACTGAAACATGAGGGGTGAGTTATTCAGTTGAGAGGGTTCTTTTAAAAGAGTTTAATATTGTTACAGGGCTTCTCTTAACCACAGAAAAGAGGCACTTAGTTGAGGCAAGGCTGTATCTCAATTCTTGAAGGGGGAAGAAAAGTGATAAAGTATCTGCTGTTTTGTCTGTGTGAAAAAGCTCACTGGCTCCATAAATAAGCTACTTAGGTGCTTTTGAAAATTTTGATTTATGTGACTTTGAAACCTATCCACCTCATCCCCACCCCACCATCTCTTAGTTGTAAGAAAGAAAATCTCTTCAAGTCCTTTTTTCTTTTTCCAAAAACCCATATGAAACTTTCAGATGAGATGGAGGGGAAAAATCCTGTTGAAAATGGACTCTTAAAATCTAGAAGTTGATTATGGGGAGAGTTTTGTGAAGTGCTGAAGTCACTTTTGGCCCCATGAATCCTGTTTCCTGGACTCAATAAAGTGCTTCTCTTACTTTTTCCTGACCTGGGCCAGGAGCTCAAAATTGACCTCTCTCAGAGAAGCAGCACTGGCATGTAGATTTCATGCCTCCTAGATCAACCCTCCACATCAGACCCTTACAAAGGCTGGGAATCCTTCTCAGGACAAACGTCCCGATCCATATCCTTCTACTCGTCTTTCCATACACCCACCCATCCAGCTGTGATGTCCAGTAGGAAGGAAACAGGTCCAGAGCTTCCAAGTCCTCTGGAGATGGGCAGGTCCTGGGGTTGCTCTATCAAGCACTTTTTCCTTTGATGGACAAGGTATCAAGGCTGGAAATTTGAGCTGGAGTAGGCCCAAGAAGGGGCTTCTTGCAGACCCACACTTTGATTGGAAATCCCAGGATGTGGCCTAGTTAGGCTAATCCTCATCACAGAGGGTCATCCTAACATTGAATGTTCAAAGGGACTCTTTACCCCACTTTTGTGTTGGGTTGATATTGCTGGCAGGAAGACACCCTGCACAATTGAACAGAAGCTGGACTGCTGAAAGAGCTTCTCTTTCCCTTCTCTAAGTCCTTCTGTCTGTCCTACCCTTATGCTGGATCCCTGTCAGTAGCCACTTCAGCAGCTGCAGTGAGAGACAAAGGAAATGCTTCAGTCAGCCAGGGCTGTAAGCACAGGGTCCAATGGTTGCGTGGAAAACATCTTATATTGTACCTCAGCCTGCAATGCTTCCTAATAAAAATAAATGTGTGGCACAATCAACCCGTGTGCCAGGCCCGGGAGGACTTAGCTCCCGAGTTGCAGCCACTGATAGCCTCTTAATTGTTCTCTGGATTAGGAGATGGCACTTGCTATGGCCTCAGTGCTTGAAAGATAGGGCCTGGGTCTCTGCAGAACAGGCAAAGGTTTCCATGGATGCAGCCAATCCATATGGAGCCTAGGAAACAGAGACAGGCTTCTTTCTCCTTTACCTTCTCTGTTAAGCTGCTGTCTAGGTAGATAAACAGATGGCTAAACAGAGAGACTTAAGGGTAGAGAGAAAGAACAGGAGTCATCTTTGCCAATAAGGGAAAATCCTTAGGCCTTCTTAACAAGAAGACAACCTTAAAAGTTTTTAAATTATAGGCATTGGTTATGTTTATCAAGACATTAACCTCCTCTGGCATCTGGTAAGAAACTGGGTACTTCACAGAGTGAAACCACATCAAAGGGAGACTCGAATTATTCCTCTCTCATTTCACTTCCATTAAAAGCCAGCATTTTATTCATTCCCTGGAGTGCAGGATTTGATATATTCAGTCTTGAAATTTAAATCATAAAAACCACACACACACTAAAAAGTTTAACTGAGACAGTTGAGCTTATGCATTGCAGTTTGCTCTTACCACTCTTTCTAGTCAGTGCTTTAATAGTTAACATTCATCAAACAGGCAGGATTTCCTGAAGCCTTTTTCTACACAGGAGAGGCTGCACTAAAATGCATGTTACATTTCCTGGAAGTTAAGCCCCTGTGTGGATATGATGTTGAAGTGTCTAGAATTAATTAACATAAATAGTTTAATATGAATAGTTTAGTTCAGGGGTGCCAAAGCAATGGTGCACAGGCTAGATCCAGCCCACAGTGGTGGGTCATTGGGCTCACAGGGCTTCTCACCATCCAGATGACCCACTGCCAGAACAGGTCTACTGGGCTTCAGGTGGTAGGTACAGTGCTGGGTGTGAAACTGGTGGGGAGGACAAAGCAGCAGCCATGGAATTTGCACTAAAGTGGTAGGGTTTGCTCTTAGGGAAGCTGCTGCCCCAGGGGGATGCATCAAGTTAACCGGGTTGCCTCATTTGCCACAGAACGTAGACTTTCAAATTGCCACTCAGCACATAGTTCTGTTGCGACTGCCCTGGCTGACTATGCCAACACCTTCCTTTCCCCATGGTGGCTTGCTCTGGGTGAAACTCAACCCCTGGGAGGTGGTCCCCAGAGGCATAACTGGTAAACGCCACCATACCAGGGACACAAACTGACAGCTGCGGAGATGACAGCAGCAGTGTTAATCCTGGGCACTGGCTCTTATGAGAAATCCTGCAGTCCATATCCAGCCCACCAACTCAAATGAGTTTGAAACCTCTGGCTTAGTTGCTATGAATTAAATATCCCAAGTTCCTTCATACAAACTCCAGCAAAACCATTTCAGGCTGGACATAAGGAAGAATTTCTTCACTGTCTGAGCCCCCAAGGTCTGGAAGAGCCTGCCGCTGGAGGTGGTTCATACACCTACATTGAATGCCTATAAGAGAAATTTGGATGTTTATCTTGCTGGGATCCTATGACCCCAGCTGACTTCCTGCCCCTGGAGCAGGGGGCTGGACTCAATGATCTTCCGAGGTCCCTTCCAGCCCTAATGTCTATGAAATCTATGAAATTTATAAAGACAGTCCCTGAGTAGATGACTCCTGGTTCAGAAATGAAGCAACATGTGCATGTGCGCGCACACACACACACTCTCTCTGTCCCTCTCTCTCCAACTACTGCATTTATAAAAGCTGTGCTATCCTGTGGCCAGAAGACTAGATTGGAGGACGGCCAGGAAAATGAAACCACTCTCTAGACTCCCTATGACAACATTTGTGACAAATTTATTTACTGTACTCCTCAGCTCACTCAGCCAATTTAAAACAAGCAAAAACACAGCCCTACATGGCTTGCAGTTTAGAGACATACACCTGCAGCCCTGCCTTGCAGTGTTGGAACCCTGATTAGAATTAGGTCCTTCAAATAAATAATAAAGAACACACCTGTGCTGGTGAGAAATCCCATTTCTAGCATTTGTGAAGTTTTCAAAGCCCCTGGATCTGGGTCAGCGATCTAAGTATTTTTACCATTGCCACACAATGTCTTTGTGAGCAATAAGCCACCTTGCCTTCTAGCACTGAATCAGTTCTGCATGGATATTAGCAAAAAGATATTTTCTCCTTCTAGCTTCTAATGTAGATGCGAGTTGGAACAAGACAGCTTCCTTCCCCTACGAAGAGTACCAAACCAGGACACTAACACCCTTAACTTTAATAGCAACAGAGGACAATTTGATACTTGGAAGATGAAGCTTAGTATCCTTGGAAGTAAGCGACTGTAGCATAAGTGGAGTAGTGCTTTGAAAAGTGGATTATTTGCTTATCTGGTTTATGTACATCAAGCCACCTCTTTTGGTCACCTCTTAACACTCAGTAATTTGTACAAGGTTACCCTTTAAACTACGGTGTACTACCATGGCAGACCTAGGCTTTAACAGTTCTATAAAATAGAGGTGGAAGCCATACCAGGGTTTTTCAGAGCCCAGAATTTATCCTGTAAGATTTCATATTAAAAATGGATTAAGAAATCATGCAAATTAGTATAACTCCACCTATTTTTGCTAAGGCCCTGATTGAACACCCACTAATATAGACAGAAAGACTGAATTCAGTGGGCTTCGGAGCAAACTTGTCATCTGAGCTTTCACTCCTTGCCATCCAGCATGTAGCCAATAGCAGCTACTTAATCATGAACACCAAGACTTAGAAACTGGCTATTCCTGTTCTGCATCAAGTCCACGTGCTGCCACCCAGCTCCTCTATGCCCAAGGCCTATTAAGAGAAGTGACTTAAGAAAAGAGAGCTCACGAAAGAGTGGTTGCAAAATGGCCATTTATTGCCTACAGAGGGAAATAAAAGTACACAGGTGCAAAGAAACAAGCAGATATTTAGCCCTATACATCATGTGTGAGCAGTACCCAATCTCCAGAATGGAAAAAAATACTGTCATCTGACAATAATAGTTCAGGATTTTCAGCACCTCCCTTTTGAGCTGCCACAAGGTTAAAAAAGGCAGGACTGCTTAGCACAGTTAGTCTTTATTCAGTACTGTCCACACTGTCTGTAAAATGTAAAACCTCTCCCTTTTGCACGCATGTGCTGTACAGTATATATTGCGCAAAATCTCAGCTGAGCTGTGCAATTAGGAGTTTCCACCTCATTGACTGGTAAATTGTAACAAAACAGCTGGTGATTTTTGTCTGACAGTCTCTTGCTAGAAAAGTAGAATTATGGATGACAAATTAATGGACTGGTTCAGTGGAGTCAGTGACACTACAATTGCGTGGCACTTTATTCAGTTAAATTTATTTTTTTTTAAATGAGCGTTTTTTAAATTCTGAAATTTGAAGAGGAAATTCAAATTGTTTGAGGAAGGTCAATAGTTTTAAAATTCCTTCTGTGGCATAAGTTGTTTAGGCATTTTGCTCAGACCTAAAGTAAAGATGGCTTTGCTTTCTGACAACTAGATGAAGTTACTTAAGTAAAAGAGAATATGTATGGCCTCTGAACTGTACATGAAACTATGTCTTTCAAATTTAAAAGGTTAGAGTATTTTCTTACGAAAATGTAAGAGGAAATTGGCTGGACCTACTGTCAAACAGGCCCTCCTGGAGAATTCCCTCAGTTGGCACTTATTTAATGTTACACAATTAAGCAGGTTATATGCAATGAAGGCCCAACCCTATCTGTGGCTCTGTGAGGATCAGAAACAGAAAGATGCAGCTGTGCATTTTTCAAAAGCTTTAACCTAAATCCACAACTCTCCCGCAGTAGGGCAACTATACAGAAACTCAAAAAAAAAAGAAAAAAAAAAAAAAAAAAAAAAAAAAAATT
>NW_017729023.1:8417706-8443810 GCF_001723915.1 Gavialis gangeticus | reverse complement strand
AAAAAAAAAAAAAAAAAAAAAAGATATTTTTCCCCAAATGGCTAGTGTTTAAGAAATCTGCAGCCCAACACTGACCATAAGCCTGACCTGCCTCCCACTGTTGTCAAGGCAAAGTTGCCATAGCTTTCAGTGGAAGCAGGATTGGCACTTAATTCAAAGTTTGTGTGTGCAATACTCTAGCTGTCCAAATGCAGAGCTAAGTCTGGAGTCGGAAACTTTTCCAGAGCACAGGTAGAGTTTTCATAAAATGGAAACAAGGTACTTCAGCAGATTTGTAGAGAAAGGAAGACAGAGGAGGGGAGAGAGAGTTATACTACAGTTTTCAGATGACAGAGGCAGGGTCTCCTGTACCTAGGAGAGAGATATTGCCATTGTGAACAAAAGCAAAGCCTGAGCTTTTATCACCACTGATCCAGTCAAATGTATGGGTTTAGTGAATTACAGGTAAGTTTAGCTAACATGGTGCACACTACACTTTAATTGCTTGGAAAAACCACACTATGCATTAATTAAAAATTGAAGCCAAAGCCAAAATAAACAACAACACTTGTAAAGAGAGCCACCATGATTCTTTGATTAAGAACAAAGACAAATACAGACAAATGCAAACTCGTTAAATTGTCTATATCTTGGAAACTGTTTAACAAAAACATGAGACCAAGTACCAGAATAACCATCCTTCCCCACTACAGCAGTGAAGGATTTTGCAAGCTTAAAAAAAGGAAAAAAACCATGCTGTACTATTTGCAAAACAAAAAAAGACAAGAGTCATATCACTTGGCATGTTTTGCCATCAGAATTATTCAAATTTGAAGTACAAACATACATTCCCCAACTTCAAGCTTATTTCAGAACATACTCCAAGAATATGCATCCCTAAAGTGTGCCATCCTTAGACCAAACCAATCTTAAACTGTAATTTAGATATCATGCTTTATTATCCATTAGAGTCAAATTATGCTGTAAAATTTGTTTTAAACAAGAGCTTATTTTAAAAGGTCGTAATTTTATTGTCATTTTTCCAGTTGCTTTCAATACCTCACCCACAGCCTCTTCAGTTTCATCACTCTCTTTTCCTTACCCTGGTACTCTGAAACAAAATCAAGTATTATCCATCTTGGTGCCAGATGTGGTCGCTACTACACAGGATACAAATGCATTCAACATTTAGGGTTCAGCTTTTAAAAAAATGTTTGTCCCTAATCAGTTGTAGCATTGTCTGGTACCTACATGTGCAAGTCCAATATTCATTTGTTTATAATTTGTAGAAGTTAATTCTAGGCTGACACCTAGCATAAGATGATTTGATAAATGGGTTATTTTATTTTATTGTTTTAGTAAGAGTTTTCTCTGTACTCTTTCAGAAGAGTGTTCAGGTCTTACCACATTATTAAACAGAAAAAGCCCCACCCCAAAATTTCATCTTTTCCTAGACTAGCATATTAAAGATTCCCTGTGCCATTCTGCCTCCATACTATTCTGGATAGACCACTTCAACAGGAAAGAAATTATTAGTTCATTCAGAAGCCCTATGTATTCAACCACTGATCTTTTAAATCACTTTTAACATTTTCAGCAGTAGTGATAGTTGTGAAGACACTAGACACTAGGGATGAAACTATTGGTCTAAAGGTCAATGACAATGCTTTCATCAGCTTCAGTGGGACCAGAATCTTATTCAATGTTACTTCATTTTCTGTTCGGCAATTCATTTTATGAAGGTTGCTAAAAAGCAAAAAAAAAATCAGACCTCAAAATATGTATTATAATATATAATACACATATGTAATAACTATGTTGTTATTAACTCCTTAACTTATGCTGTATGTTAAATATTCCAAAATTTCAAAATATTTAGGAAGACTTACACAGCATATTCTATTGAAACACTGGGGGGAAAAAATAACCAGGTCAAATAAAGAATATAACTACACAGAAGCAGATGACTTCTTTCTTTATAATGTTTAGCCATTATTGATGTCTCAATATGTTTCAGCTCAATTTTCCCCATACAGAAGGGAAAAGAGTCATTCTAAAAGGTAATCCTAAAATGTTATGACATCTATTTTTATGTAGGTATTCCTTGCTAATGAGAACTAACTTCAGAAAAATCTGGAAAGTTACTACCTGTAGGATTATATATACTACTCAGGCCATTTAAAACAATTCCTGTTTAAAGTTTAATATTGCTATAACAACTCCATTTGTTACAGGAGTTGCATAAAATTCAAGATTGCAAACTAATCCTTTCATGTTTATATTGCAGCCTATCATTTTTATGGACAATTAGTATTAAAAAATCCTTTCACTCAGATCTCATACGCCAAGTTTCATGCTGAATTTTTGATGCTGGAAGCCTAGATTTAGAATGGAAACAGTTCTGTTGTAGGGTTTAAATCTGACCTTTAAAAAAGAAACAAAGAAAGGAGAGGTGTTAATAACTGCCCACTACTTCTTCTCAGTTTACTACTGGGAGAATATTAATAATGCACAAGTGATTTAGAAGTCTTAAAACTATTTAAGTGGGCAAGTAAAAGAATGGTTTCCTCACATAACTTATTATAGTTAAAACACGAAGTAACCTTTAATTTCTTTTTAAAAATTATAGTTTTTCTCCTCTCCATAGTCCACACCTGTAACCCCCCACCAACCAAAAATGTAGTCCCCATGGAATCAAGTGATATGAGCCTTTTATATCGTAGTCTACTCCTTGGTAAATTAGACCAAAGCCTTCAGAACCAGGTGCTGAAAGTAGGGCTCCTAAAGTCATATACAACAAACACCAAAACTATAGATGGCCTGATTGTCAGAAATTCTTAAGTAAACCTAAGCCACAGGTACTCAGCACCTTTGCACACCAGGCTAGTAGTAATTTAAATGTCTGAACTTCAGTTTAGGAATCAGACTTAAAAAGCAAGCAGGCTGGGAGATTTTCAGATTTTCTCAGCACTGGCTCAACATTGTCCCCAGTGAAGTCAATTGGGAAATTGTGGGAGTAGTACTAGCATTAAGCCCTTTTGAAAAATGTATAAGTTTGAAGACTGTGGCCATAGTCTATAAACAGAGGAATCAAGGAGCTGGGACTAACAAGAAATACAGTTTAATGCTTCTCCAGATTAGAAACAAGAGTGGCTTCAAAACGCACAAAGTAAGCTTCTTGGTGAAATGAAGTATTTGATGAATGCAAGAAACTGAAGAAAAGACATAGCTTTAAACAAGGCAAATGGGAAAAGCTGGTCTCAGAACCCATTGTGCCATACCTGACTTCAACATGTGGTATGCAAAATGTTCACACTTTACATCAAAATAAATGAAACAAAAATATTCAGGTACATCGTACAAAAATTCTCATTTTTATATACACACACACACACACAAAACCCCGTATCTAACAGATTTACCATACCGAATTTTAAAAAGTTGCTTGTAGAATGGTGTTAGATTTTTTTTTCTCTGCTTTAGGCAGTGCTGTTGCTTTGAAGTCGACACCAGGCACAATATTTTGAAAACAAACTAAGCAAGGAGCACTATACGAATTTGAACTTTTTTCTAGTTATCAGTCCTGAGGATGCTGCAGTAGTCGCAATGTTTAAAGTTAGGAGACTAGGATCAGTGCCCAGTATATTTAGGTGCCCATCTATTTATTGTGAACAACTGTGGTACCTCAACTTTCCAGAGTTTCCTTCCCTCCCCCTTCCACTACCAAAAAAAAAAGCTTAATTAAAGATTTGCACATTCAAAACTGCTCAAGTCCTTGACTTTGTAAGCCAGGAGTCTCCATCCATAACACACACTGACATGTGTGCTAACATGTGTATGATACATGTGCTTTTGTTCAAAAATGTTGCTCGCCTTTAGTCTGTTCAGTTTATTACTGATAGTGTTCCAGATTACTTGTATGTTAAAAACCACAAATGAAAACAAAATCATTAAAAGGTAGCAGCATTTCTGATCACCTGAAATAGAAGCTCAATAAAAGGTAGTGCTCCTTGTTTTTGGAAAAACAGCAGGGCAGTGGGGAGCAGAATGTATGAGAAAAGTGGCAGGGGGAAGAACATGTAAAATTTGGGTAAACACGCCCCAAGTGTGTGCCAACTGAAACACAAACACTCATTTTCACATAAGAGGCTTTGTGCAACATCTATCAAACAGAACAAGTCTTAAAAATTACACAGGATTATGGACGTTCTGAAGAGTGCATTTAGAAGCAGAGAAAACCCAATTAAACACCTTCCTGCAACAGATCGCCTCACTTAATTATAAATCAAAAGAAAATTAAAAAAAAATAAACCTAAGCTGTTTACAATGTTTCCCAATTTATTCCCTCCCGAACATTACAAAAGATTATTTTATTATTATTAATAAACGGGCTCCTCTGCAGATCATATACAATCATAGGTGAACTTTAAATTCCGTTTTATACAAACATCTCAAAAATATTGGGAGTGAAGTATGGTAGGAAATATTGCTCACATTGCTAGTTAACATGCATGTATGAAAGGAGGAAAATGGTTTGTTAGTGCATACCTCCAGAGCAGAGAACCCACCCCTCCAAAGAGATACAGTAGCTGATTACAAAAAGGTAATGTCCACAAAATTAAGTTTTTCATGCTATTCTACTTTCTAGTACTATACTCTAATTACTTTTTCAATTTATAAGCCTAGCAGGGTGTTGAACACTGAGGTATATAAAAAGATACCTGCACCTTGAGGAAAATCCATCTTTAAAAGATTTTTTTTTTTTGGTGTTGCACAAAAAGACATTATTTACATTAATTTCACTCAGCTACAGTAAATGTCCAATTTATATTAGACAATAGAGGATGCCTCCATTTTTAGGCACTTCTGAACGGGAGTTGTGGTTCTGCCAAACCAATCATTATATCCCCCGCTATCCCGCCCTCCCAGCAAAACAAAAATCAGGATAGATTTTCTACTCTAGCCCAATTGATTTTCTATGGATGACTTCCTGTATATAAAAATGACAAAAGGAATATTAATTAAAGAATGGTGGAACAGCCTAAAATATCAGTTTCGCAAGACAGAAGATGGCTCCTTAGTATTTAAAACTAATTTAACAATTTAAATTTGATTTTTTAAATATATGAATGAGACAAATATAGGCTATCAATCTGTTTAAAAATTTCATTCACATAATGGAAAAAATTCTTATTTATTAAAAATATTACATTTTGAGACTAGAAACAGTAAAGTGCATGAAAAGTTTAAAATATAAATTCAAGAAAATCTTATAGCAGCAAAAAAGCAGAATAAAGAAAAACTTAAAAACACAGACACAACCTTTTCTTATTACTGTGCCATTTTTTAAACATTTAAAGCAGCCTACTAAATTCTTTCAGAAAACTGCATTATGTTTACTGCCTCTTGAGGCACAAAGTTTTGAACTGGCCACCTAGAGCATAAAAGAAAAGAGTCCAACACAACTTGAGAACATTAACAGCTGGGAATGAACCAGTAGCTTTTTAATTCAACCCTAACCAACAAAGAGAAACAACGATTATTAAAAGCATATGATGGCTATTTGGCAACTAGGGTCAGGAAAAATAATCCAAGGAATGACGATGGCTACCACTCTCTCCTCCCCCACACACATAAAAACACCTAGACAGTTATTTAACATGCCTGTTGGAGACAGAAGTAAGATCATTTCCAGAGTTGTTTTTCCTGTACCCCTAGTTTGACCAGTTGCATCCAATCCATCTTTGCAACTTAACTTTCCAAAAGGAGACCCAAAGATAGGGTTGGAACAAATTTGCTCTTGCAGATCACAACTCAAAAAATTCTTGCAACAATTTTTAAATGCAATTTCTTAACTTTGTTTCTAAAGTCCTGTTCCCATGCTATGTTGCTGAACAGCTTCCTGCCTTGGTTTGTCTAAGATGACTGTTTAATAGAGTTTGGATTGATACATTTCTTAGTCAGAAAAATAAAAGATTTATGTTCTTCAGAGTTCCGAGTAAATTACCAATATGTCTGCCAAGCAAGAGAGTTTTATACAGCTTTAAATGCTTAGATCTAATTGCTCTGATGGCATATTTCCATCGTAGTGAATGGAGATACATCAGGAGATAATTTAGCCCTCAAATTTCAATAGATATATGCAACTGTCTTTGGTTTTTCAACATTAGCTAGATGGGGAGAAGGGGAGGGCTACACTGTTAATAATTTACAGTCAACATTAAGTGCTTTGCTGATGTGCAAAATTTGTTTTGGGTGCAGCACACATATCTCTGAGTCCAGAAAAAGTTAGTATTTTTAATTATTTGCCCTACAAAACAAGTCCTTTTCATTCAGTTTTAAGTATTACATATTTTCCTTTTAAAAATGGCTCTTTTTGCTACAATTTGGAATAAAGCATTACATTTTAGATAGATTAATATGCAAGTTTTCAATCTGATACGTCTGTTTACAAATGCAGTTTCCAAATGAAACAAAACAAGCTTGCCAGCTTTAAAATTAAATTAAAAACCTGAAAAGGGAATAATACTTTGGTTCCAGCCCTAGTGCCAAATGATACCAATATGCACCAAAATGTGCAAAGTCTCATATCAAACACACAATGAAAGGAGCTTGAAGAAGCAGCTTAAGGTTGGCCATACTTCACTCCTACATACTTTGATTTACAACTGTACAGGTCCATAACAACAGGTCCTAGCCCTCTAAGGGGCAGGGCTCCACTACCTCCTGTTTGGTAAGTGAACACCGTTGACAAGAGGCAGGAGTGGAGGGTGGAGTTCGAGGTGTGTTAACAGTGAGAAGTGGTCTGAAGGGATGTGAGGGTGAGGACACCCAGTGATGTTGTTCTCAACCAGCCACTGAGGATCCAAAGGCCCGAGGACACCAAGCACGTTCATATGAGTGTTGGAATAGAAAATGTAGTCAATTACTCCCTAAAGAAAAAGAGGAGAAAGAAGAGAAAAACAAAACAAAAATAAAAAGATTTTGTTAAAACAAGTCTCACATCCTAGTGTAGTTTTCCAAACACAGATTTATTTTAGCACAAAAAAAATCCAACACTCGTTAACTCCTCTCCACAGTTTGTAGGGAGACGAGCAGCAATTAAGCACCACATATTGCACAATACATAGTGGAGACTGCACAGTTCTAGCAGGGTGGAATTATGGAATGCAATGTCTGGTATACAAGATGGGGGAACCTGCTGCTGTATCATTTACATGATGATAAAGCTTTTTGACTGATCAGGTGTAAAGCTATAAAGAATATAAAGTATGCGATTGTGACAACTATCTTCCAAACAGGAATTTCCAAGAAGTTAATAACCAGCTGGCTAAAAATCAGCACTAAGAAAGTCTTGAATACCAGGCCCTGTACGTGGTTACTAACTAGCAGGAAGTGTTAAACCTACAGGCCTACCACTGTTCGAATATTGTTGCAGTGATTCTAAAAATAAAATAATACTATTGGGCATAACTGTACAACATGTACAGCATATTCACAACAGGCTAATTGGTCACGCAAAACCTGTCATCTTATTATTGACTCTGAAGAGTGCGCTTAAAAACAATTCACTGACACACAGCATTTACTAGTTCAGACCCATTGCTGTCACCTGGGATCACACAATGGATCTTGTGGTTCCTCAATCCTGCATAAGTTGTGCAACAATTTAGTGCCTAAACAGGGGTAAAAATTAGAGCTTTTTGAGAATAATAAGCTGCCAAGTAATGGCAATCCTACTGCACTCGAATGTGATGATCAAGGAAGGAAGACAGTATCAAAACAGTAACATTTAAGCTTAAAAAAGCAGGGAGTCAAGAGAATCTAAGAGAGGCTGAAACACTAGTAGAGAATATATAATCCTGAGGATTTTCCTAATATCTCCTAAGGAATACCAGGCTCAAACAAGCTTGTGTACTGCTGAACAGGAGAAGAGGTATAATCTTAACCATTACAGATCATCAGTAGGGTTCAAGTAATCATTCAAGACTTCAAATCTAAGCTCAGGGAAGACAAAAGCAGAACAGCCACAGTAGATAACATAAAAGATGGAAGTTAGATGGACTAAGATGAAATTCAACGTATAATCAAGAATTTCTGCAAGCACAGCAGAAGCAGGAAGTAACAAAAGGTGTTCACAGCATCACGAGAAAGTAGATAACAATGAATGTCAGAATAATGTAATTCAATACTAAAAGTGATTTAACTGCGTGCAAGTTTGCCCCAGAAGGTGTCAAGCGAGATCTGACCCAAATCTACTTTTTACCAGTAACGTATTAGCAGAAATTCAGGCCTCAGAGTTAATTTATTGATATTTATCAATTTGAAGGTACACACCATATTGAGTTTCTAGCAAAACTTTAAAAGGCGACATTAAAAACAGCTGCTAAATCAAGGATTAGAGAGCTTCCAGTATACCTTACTTAAGATTAAACTCTAAGGGTCATCCAAAGAAACACAGATGGAAGGCTTGCTGTCATGTATATCTGGCAAGTGGGTTGAGCCAGACCCTTTGAAGGATGCCACCAGGTGGGAGGATGTAGGTTAAGTATGAGGAGATAAACAGCTAAGCACAGACTCAGGCTTATCCCTGGCTGGCCAACCTCCTACCGCCACTGCCTAGCCCCTCTGCAAGGAGGTAAGCGCTGTAATACAGTGGTTTTCAACCTTTCTTCCCTTGAGGACCCCTAAAAAGTTTCAAATAGAGGTGCAGACCTCTTTGAATTCTAAGTGGGGGTATTCACATATTTCTGATTGATCAGTCATCTTTCACAGACCCCTTAGACATAGGGGATTCCAGGTTGAAAACCGCTGCTGTAATATATGAATTAGTTTTTAAAATTGAGTACCACTAAATTCAAAAGAGTTATGGAGAACTGCCTGAAGTCCAGACAAGCTGAGAACCACTGACCTAGTAGTGGGTGCCCTCACTAGCTCTACTTCTGTAAGAGGTGATTAAGCAGCTAAATTCTTGCCATGAAGAAATTTAACAGTAGGGCACCACATGGTTCCAGACAAAGACTAGTTTTAATTCAGTATAGAATACCCAAAAGTGTGAAAGGAGGCAAAACAGTAAGGTGACTTATCTACAAACAGTTTAGGTTAGCTAGCTTGAGAAAGGAGTGAGAAGAACTTAAAAAAGTACTAACCGAGAGAATCATGTGGGCAAGACTGGTACGTGAAAATCTAGATCTGCTACACAAATTGTAAGCACATATTGAGGCAGGAAAAGAATCTCAAATATTAACACACACTACTGACTTCCAAGTAACTTCACGATGTAAGAAAATGTTGTCAACAGCTTAAAAGGTTTTTTTCTGCCAAATGCATCTGTAGCCCATAAGCAAATATAGTTAAGAATAGTTTGAAACAGGGTAATTTAGAAAAATATTATGCTATTAAGTTGCAAGGCAACGTGTTGCTTTCTTTTGGAACACTACACTCAATATTGACCACTACATCATATAAAAAAAAGTATTACAGAATTAGAGAATGCTTCAGACATAAGGAAAAAAGGAAACTGAAAAAGATGAAGAATACTTACCTTGCAAGGAAGTGAACATGACAGAACAATAAATGGAAGAGATGTGAAGCATGTCTTCTTAAGTCTTAAAACATGAAGAGGCAGGGAACTTTCAACATATTTAAAAAATGGCAAATTCAAAGCCTATACCAGGGTAGGCAACGTTTTTTGGCCGGAGTGCCAAAAAACCCACAATGTCTACTTTGGAAGGTGCCCAAGCGCTGACATGCTGGAGCCCGGAGCAGCTGTTTGCAGCCAGGCCAAGGAGCCCTGTCTGCTTGCAGCAGGGCTTGCAGCCTCCCAGCTTCCTGCTGGGAGCAGCTTGGGCTCTGTGGCTGGCAGAAGCTGCTTAAAGCCTGGCTGGTGGTGGCATGCCGAGCAAAATGGCCTTGCATGCCATGCTCGGCATGCATGCTGGGAGTTGCTGACCCCTGGCTTACACAATGAAGTAACTTAGTCACAACACAGACTGTTACACTGACGTTGGATATCATTAAGATCCAAAAACTTGGCTCAATTCAAAATGACTGAACATTTTTGAAGACTCTGGAAAAAAAATCTAAAGGAAATATGAACAAAACCTTTGCAACAGCAGACGTAGAAATAGCTGTCATTAAGTACAAGGCATGCTCCACTACACAGCTCATGAAATTTTGGTGAGGCACTGTACTGACCCACTTACTTTGAAATCAAAAGTGTAATTGGTGTAAGGCATCAAGTTGTTTTCATAGGCGCTCTTGAGCTGGAAGCCATGTGTGATTCTTCCTTCAGAAGCTCCATTTTTTCCATTACCACTGAAGTTCATGAGACACTCATTGTAACGCAACTCTTTGAAGTCCTTATGGTTGTCAGCTACTATACCATTGCTTAAGTATTCCACAACACCTGTTTTCAAAATAAAGATTCAATTAGTTGCTTTAAATCACTATTGAACTGTACCACACCACACAAAGATCTTTCTTATCTTTGTAGTCTAAGTACAGATATATCTGACAGCCAGGGATTTTTTCCCCTCCTCCCTCCAGTCTCTCTGGGAAACGTAGGAACTTCTTATTAGCTGATCAAAAGGCTCTCCAACAGCTTTGGACAGGGATATTAAAAAAAGCTTAAGATGAAAAAAAAAAAAAAAAAAAAAATCAATCAGTATGGTGGCAGCCAGCAAGTATTTTTGTGCAACTAAGCATCAAAAAGACTATAGCATATCCATTCATTTCACTCATTTTATTTTCCCACCCCCAAGTGCAACAAACCATAAATTTATTCTTAACTATTTCCATTCCTCAAGCATTCATTTTGACAAATGTACCACAATTTTATACAAGATTACTACTATATCTAAACTTGTATTTAAATATACCAATGCTAGAGGTTTGATGCACTATACTCCAGAATTCTTACCATTTTTTTAAAAGCACAGCAAATACTACAGTAGTTCATGTAATCATGAAAGATTATTCTAATGGAGTTATAGAACTTGATACAGACTTCCAAAACCAATAACAGCTTTTTGCCACTAAAAGATTTTATCAGTAAGTGATGAGGTACAAACACACCAAACATCTTGGGTGGAAAGATGACCCAAAAGCCACCTTCTAGTAAAAAGAGTAAAATCAAAAAGAAGCCATTTCTAAATACCTGAATCAGGCAAGGAATTAAGATCCGCACACAGCACCAGAGGAATAGAATTAGGATCTGCTGTTGGGCTACCAGGCCTGCTAGAGGCTCTCTCAAGGATATTTTTCAGTTCTGAGACAAACATCATAGTCTGAATGAGTTTCACATCTGAGTATTCAGGGTCCCAGTGCATGTGGGCATTTGCCACAATAAGTAGCTGTCTGTCCACAGCATGAAGAGCCTTTATACCTAGATAAACACAATTGGTACAAACATATTGGTTACATGAATGTAATGAATTCCCTTTCCATATGCAACAGATATGTTAAACTTTGCACGGTTATTAGCTGGAAGTTGACAAATTAGTGAATGGAGAACCTCTTACTTCTACTGAAGAAGTTTTTCTCAGAGACGCAACACATTCTATTATTTGCTTACAGATCTCAAATATGAACTTTTCAAAAGGTAAAGGGGCAAATTTTAACTCTCTCATTTGATATAATTACAAGTCCTTTCAAGGATATTAAAATTAAGTGTCAATTGCTAAGTCAAGCTACATCCTTCAAACACTGGTATCGTTATGTGACTTGGTAACAATAACAGGTAAGAACACAAAACAACTACAGTGATAAAATGACAGCACTGCTTCTATAAAAGAAGATACTATCTCTGGAATACACTTCAGCGAAACTTTATTCTAAGGACATTGACCCCTACTGTTAAACTATTTTTAAAATATTCCACCTCTACTACCACATACTAGACAGTTTTAACTCACTGCAGTAGGTTTACTCCCTCCTAGGTGCTATAGGATCTGGATGAGTTTCAGGTTCTCTTAATAGGATACAATTTAAGGCAAAAAAAGCCACCTAAAAATATAAATGCCACCACTACTCATTGTTTAAAGTGTTAGACGGAGAATTTCTGCCTTTCTTTCTTGTAAAAAATTGTTTTCTAATCGGATTTGGGCCTTTCCCTAGTCATATAAAGTCCTATTGTAGCAACAGTGAAGCCAAGGCTACTATTTGTTCAAGACTGGGGAAACTGGTGACCAGCTAGGAGATAGTTTCATAAAGAAATTTACTCATTCCAGGGCTATATTAAAAATCCCAGAACACTGACGGTGACAAAGTCATAGATGTGAATGCTTTTTAAGCAATTTCACTCACTAGTCATCCTTCATGAAAGGCTGTTTGAACCTAGTTCCTTTCCAGTGAGTTATTCAGTACCACCCACTGGAGATGTTAGACAGAGAGAAGTAAAACACTAAATAGAAAGAAAGATGAGGTCTCAGAATGAAAAGCTGAGCAACAGCACCTCCTTGGCAGAAGGAGGTTTTTTTACATGGACACACCTGCCTGAGGAAGTATGTTCAATAAATAGGGGGGAAATGGAACTCAAAAACAGGTAGTAAGATGGACTTGAGAGGAGAATACCAATTGTAACCAACATTCAGGTTAAGCAGCTAACAGAAAACACCAATTTTTAAAAGTCAACTTGTGTCTTCTATCTCAGGGAAGAGGTTTCCAGTTTTGTAGGAATTATCATCAGAGTAGCTAACTCTATGGTGTCCCATTCCAAATATTTAAGGAGCAGTCATATGAAGGCATACTCTACACAATTTAATAAAATAGAAGTCATTCCCACCTCTAACAGGACCCTGCCCTTCTCAATCTGAAGGAAAGCAGTTGTCATACATACCTGTTGCAAATAATTCTTTGTGCACTTCTAGCACCACAGCAACTCCAATGTTGTCCTTTGTCATGACTCTATTTAGCATAGCTTCTGAACCTTCAGAATTGGCCATTGCTACCTGGTTGAACTCCACAGTGTGCTTCTGCACCAATGTGAATCTGTGTAAACACACAAGCACGTGTAAGAATGTCCAACATGGTCATTTAGCGCACAGCTGCATTATACACTTACTGAAGTTTAAGACATTTTTTCACAGCCACGTTCCTTAGGGCCCAATCTCATTTGGGGCTTCTTTGTGCAAGAGGTACAAGAGTTATCCTTACCTCCACCCATTTTCTCATTCTTATAAAAAAATTCCCTTGCCTTTCTAAGAATTTAAGTGGGTGAACCTCTTAAGTCATACCAAATTGGCTGGCTGACTCAAATACAGCCACGGAGAAGACATTCGATCTCTTTTACATGCCACGGAAAAAGTCTATGTTAATGGCAACTAAGCTACTGTATTTACTTAAATATAAAGACAAGCCCCAATAATTAGATTCTAAATATATTATAACAAATTTATAAATTTCATATTTCGGGTACAGAATCTAAGTATTGGAGGGTTGTTTGGAATCCCACCCCAATGCTACAGCAGAGAAAGCAGTGACTGGGGGGTCAGGACCGGGGGGGGGGCCTTGCCCTCTGCCCTCCCCCTTTCTTCCTCCTGCAGTCTGAAAATCAAGTGAAGCACTCTGCAGCAATCTCAGTATTTTGTTTAATAGCATACTAACTTGACTGCCACTCCTCTTGCAAAAAACACTTTCCCTCCCCAAATCCAACATCAATGTTTTGAGTGCCACTGTTTTATTCCTTATGTTTTGCTTGTGGATGAAGTTGCTTGGCTCCCTTACTTTTCTGTCTTGAAGAATATTGCACAGCCATCCACATGCTTTTTCTCCTGCTCAGACATGATTTTGGCACGTGACTTTGGAGAGAAAAATCCATCATATCCACGCTCTTTTAATGCTGGCAGAAAGAGGGTGAAGTATTGCTCTGTTTCCACTTCCTGGAATTGAAAACAATTAACATTACAATGAAGAAAAATCAACAGATTATTAGTATGAACATCCCCTCAACCATACCCCTCCCCCTGAGATGAAAATATATTTCATTGAGTAATTTATGCCAAAACTAGATTTATATTGCTTACAGAGACCACATCATATCACATTATATTAGTTGTCAGATGGATGGAACGTATTTGGATTCATGCACATCAAAAGTAAAAGGAATTACAAAAGAAAGGAAAGTAACAGGTGTATTTTGGGTATAAATAGGAGATCGTCAGCTGTTTTTGACATCTGAAAGAGGATACTATCCTAGGTTTGTGTGTCAGATTTAGATATCCAGCAGCCATTAATGCTGAGCTTTTTGAACTCGTAGCAAATCTCCCCTGTTCAATAACAATGTTTGATCTCCACAGAAATACACTGCTTGGGTACTAGGCTTAGCTTAAGCTTTTACAGAACAAGACAGTCATTTTCTTCTTGTGATTTTTTTTTCCTGCACAACTAGCAGAGCTAGTTTCAGAGTGGTTTCAAAGTGGTTTCAGAGTGGTTTCAAAGTGAAGCTGAGGACATTTTTAAAGCAGCAATAGCCAGCTAACCACACCGAACATTTAAGATGAACACCTACAACTGAGTTGGGAACACAGACACAAATCTGGCACAAATGCTTAACTTCAAGCATATCAATGGTTCCCTTGATTTCAGAAGAACACCTTCAGGCATGTGTTTAACATGAATAGTTACTGCACAGGACAAGCATTATAGCAGATTAATTTAACAACACACTTCTTCCAAACATAAAGCTGTTGCTGCTTCTCAGCCAAATCCATTACTGTGCAAATCATCAACAAGGAGTTAATTTGTTCTCTAATATAGAATTTCCAGTGTAAAGTTATGATTAGATTTTCTAATTTTGCCTCAGTTGTTTAACATAGTTAATGAACAGGAACAAAATATGAATAAGCTACGTATATATTTTGTAATGGTAAATGTTTTGTTAAACAGATAGAGAACAATGCTGTGAATACAATATAGGTCCAAAATACACAAATGAACTGCTCCTCCATTTTAAAATGAAAGCCAAAAAAGTGGTTACATTTACCTGAAGACTAATGATATCTGCATCACAATGCACGATTTCTTCCATGATTCCCTTTTTCCTATACTCCCAATTTAATGCCCAGGATGGGCAGTAGCCATATAGCTGCCGGGTGGCATATTTATCACACAATACATTGTAACACATAACTGTGAATGAAGCTAGGAGGAAACATAAGGTGGGAATATTATTTATGAAGGTTGAGGGGAAAATAATAAAAACTTACTGAGAGACTAATCCTACCATATTTTTGCATGTTTCTTTACTTGAAGTTAAGAAAGCGTTTCAAGTAAGTCGCTAGGTTTTTTCTCCCAGAGTTTCACTAACCAGTGTCATAAGAATCCTTCAAAACTTTGTTACTGGCACACAAAGTTAAACTTTGAAAAAAGGATCTAGCTTGGATGTACAACATATACTTTTGCTTGCACAAAGAGTAACGGCTAGTAGAATTTGTGGTCAGTCTGCTGAGCTGTGCCGAGCAGTTACCAGTCTTGTACACACTAAAGCCTGAGAATAATTAAAATGAAATACAAAGACTGGATTAGCTCAGTTGCAAGCACTTACAACCCCCCACCAACTTCAGCAGCTGTTACAGGTGCAACTGACAAAGACAACTGGGTCCCTATATAGCCATTTTGTTGCTCATCAATATCCAAAAAATCTGTGCTGGATTTCTGTTTGGGAAAAAGGAAAGGCTAGAGCTGTAACGATTGCTAATTGAGCCAAAGACCTGATATTTATGGCTGCTGCTACCCTGAAATGACAGCTTCAGGTTTAAACCCATATAATTATATAGCATCATAAAAGCAATTTGTCAGAGTATTTGCAAAATGTTTTGACAATATTCCTTGGTACCCAATGAAAGTATGTGTACTGATATATTATAAACACTGTATGCCACTTTCCAAAGCATTACTGCTCTGAATCTTATTGGTTCTCAGCAAGAAATTGGCTATAAAGATACCGAAGCAGATATTTTTATTCCTAATGAACCAGCAGATTTATTTTCCCTCTCTTATGCTATAAGCTCATTGGGACTAAAGAGGAAAAAAAATGAAATCAGATGTTTTAGACTTGAAGCAACATTTGAGGATACAGCAACACTTTAAGCTTAAAAAATAACAAGAAGATCTCTCATGCTTTCATGTTTAAATTTAGACATGGAACAAGAAGAAAAATTTTCACAGAAGTGGAGAAAGTGTTAATAGTGTTCATTGAAAACAAAGAGCACAAAGGGTAGAAAGAGACCAAAACGCCATTCTTAAGAATTACTTCTTAGTGCAACAATTGTTAAGCCTAAATGCAGGCTAATATGTGGGTTTCTTTTGCAGGCGCAGAAAAATCTCAGTAGCATATTCATGAAAGTTTCATAAAACAAGACCAAAAGCAGCAATCATCAAAAACAGCTCTATTTGTTGTATCTTAATAAATGAGGACTCGATAACAAAGACTAGGAAGTTGATGTAGCCACACCCTGCATAGCCTAAATAGAGCAGATACTGCAAATATCTCTGTGGAGAAAATATTATTAATATTCCATATTGTGGAGAATTACAAGGAGATGGGGGGTGGGGGGGGCGGAAGGACACCACAGTGTAAAACCTTACTGGAAACTAGAGACCTTAATGGAAACATTGCCAGACTTAAATTTTCAGATATTTTTGTGTCTCTGATTATTATGCATCTAAAACTACAGTATTCTTTCGAAATACAATACTGCATATTATTTGCAAAGTCATGTGTCAGTCTAAACGAAAGGGGTTTTTGTTTTAACACACAAAATTTACCCACTAGAGAATCCTACCTAGTGACATTATTTTAGACACCAAGGTTAGGGACAGACATTACATATAAACCAGTTTAAGTGATCAGAAACCTGTAACCTGTTTAAGCCTGTAACAGAACAGATGTTCAATGCATACAAACCAGTTTGAAAACAGCTGAAACCGGTTTGAGATAAATGTGGTTGAATGTAGCATCAGACTTAACTGATTTGGGTCAAACTGATTTATGCAATATCTATCCCAAACCCCTCGCTGGCTTAAGATAAACCAGACACCCCCAGCATCCCGGCATGCTCACTGTGCTGAGTGGGGCTCTCTGCTCCACAGCAAGGCTTGCCCCCGCCCCTCTGCTCCCTGGCCAGAGCTCCAGCAGAGACCTGCAGGCACAGAGCATTTGCCTGGCTTCTCCCTGCTAACCAAGGATTATTACCTCCGCCCCTCTGCCTTACGCAGACACCTCAGCATTAGCTAGCAGACCACATGCTGGCTAAGGTCCATGCTGTGGGAGATGACAGGCAGACAAGCTTTTTGGACCTTATCACCAGGGAGCTTAATGTCCTTCCTTGGCAGAGCTGTTTAAGAAGAGCTCCATTAGTTAATGGAGAGAGGCTTTGTTTTCTTAATGGGTTGATAAACACTGAGTTAGGGGTGATAAATATTCCCTGCTCTGCTGCTTAGGAGAGGAGAGAATAATCAGAGTGTCCTGCTAGGGCCTGGCCACGCTTCCCTCAGCTCAGCCCTACTGAAGGGAAGGGAGAGCTGCTCTAGCACCCTTTGCCTCTAGCCTGAGCCACTGCAGGCATGTGCCTGCATTTCTGCGACGTATGTCTGGTTACAAAACTGGTTCAGCCTAGCCAAGTTAGACTATCCTGCAAAGACTGAATCAATTCAGGCTCAGGCTTTTTGAATGTCTGTCCCTAGCACTAAAAATTCTGACTGACCTTACTCCTATTTGTTCCCAGCTTTTGGGCTGATGCTACTTGCAAACAATATTAAAGACCATTATGTAGGAATGCAGTTAAAAAACAACAGAATGTGCAAAGTAACAGTATTCAGCAATTTAACAGGTCAAGTAAGCACAGTACAGAATAGAGGTTTTTTTGTTTTGGTTTCCCTGATTAGTTATTGAATTTTTGCTCTGATGGTCCATTCAATTTTTTCCTATACAGTTCCTCACACTGGTGCTTGCTCAGCCAAGAATGCTAGATAAGGGCTCCTATATTCTGGCCACAAAGCAGCAGGAAGAACACAGCTTGATTTCTCAAATCAACATATTTGTAGCACCAGCTGATCCTCAGTGTCATCTGCTCACCCATAAATCGGCACAAATTTGGCTTGGAAGATAACAAAAGGAAACAAAACCCCATGATGGCATGTGAATCTTTGGTTAAAAGCCACATACACACACACACAGAAGCAATCCAGACTACAGCCAAAGGAAAGAAAGGTGAGCAGGGAAGAGGAGAACAGAGAAAAAAATGTTAGTGCAGTATTAAGTTTCAAAGACCTAGCACTTCACAGGGCTTTTAAAAATGTTTGCATAGCTTTGGGTATGACACTTGTCCAAAATTAATTTCACCTGCTATAGTAACAGATTGTTGTTCTGCCTTGTACTTTGGAAGGCTTTCAGAAGAACACAGTAGGGACCAGGAAAAGGAAGCAGTGTGGCAAAGAATGTCCTCTGCCTAGAAACAGCATGCATGTGGGGTTTTTAAGGTGCTTCTTGCAGGTTAGCATAAGCAGCAGCAGATGGCACCAAGATTCAATTACAAAGCATGGCATGCATTATATTGTAGCTAAACTCCCCAGGGGATGAGAGGAATGAAAGGAAAGTGAAACCAACACAGAGGGTTCTTTACAACTGCATTTATCACCAGTCTAGAGATGTGTGTGGTATTTGTATGCAAGTAGGAGTGATTGGGGGGGGGGGCTTCTCACTAATTTTGAAAAATAAGCCAAAGCACCTTTCCTTTGTCAATTTGAGTTGAATTGAGTAGATGCCTTACCTCAGGAGCATCAAACTCATCTGGCCCCAAGGGTCAGATGAGTGGAAAGGGACCAGTTCATGGGTGGGATGAACAATATGGGGCTGGTCCTGTGGGCCAGATAGAGCCCAGATTCTTCCCCTCCCCCAACATGCTGGATCCTGCCCCTGGTTCTGAGACCTGCACTGCACATGGCATGTCCCCAGAACAGCCAGAGCAGGTGCTAGGTCCAGCACGTGGGGTGCAGGAGGGGGAAGGTGTGGTCCCAAACCCTGTGCCAGTGCCATATAAAACTTGTAGTCCTGGAGAGGGTGCTGCATGTAACATGTCCCAGACAGGCTGGGGTGGGCACTGCATGCAGTTCATGTTCTGGGCCCTATGTGTGCAGGGCTGGTCCAGTGCATGCCATGAATGTGTCAACTGAGGATGCAATGGCAACACCAGGGGCTAGATGTTGAGGTGCCATATCTGAACTGTCAACAGACTGGTACTTTTAGAAGAAGCAAGTCCAACATTGGAAAATAAATGTTTCAGTACCAAGTCAAAAGGTAGAGAAAAAACTGCAATCTGTTTCTGAACTGATGCCACAAAATCAGACAAGAGGCATTTTCAGCACAGAGGTGAAGAAGAGACTGTATCTACATGAATAACTTGCCATTTTTAATTCTCTGTATAGAGAGCTCCTATACACATGCAGGGAGCCTGCTCTGACATGGTGGAAATCCAGTGCATCAGAACAGACTCAATCAATCGAGTTGGCTAAAGCATGAAAATTAACACACTCCAGCAGCTTCACGTGTCACATGCATCAGTGTCGCCACGTGTCTCCATGCTGACAAAATGGCAGTGGCGTGCTTTGAAATAAAAACACATCTGATGAGTTTTAGTTCAAAGTGCAGGGACATATGGCAACACTGATACATGCGACAAACAGGCCCTTTAATTAGAGAGTCATACTAATTAAAAGTGCCCAGCACACTGGGAACACATGTCAATTAACAGTAGACTGTTACGGCATTTTTACAACAAGAGCCTAAAATACTAAACCTAAAGGTGTCTGAGGCGCATTTCAAAATATAAAGCAGGCACTGGCAGAAAGGAAAAAAGGAATAGCCACAAAGTTACCTGAGGGCAGAATTTGGTCTCGTTCTTTTAAAGTAATCCATGGCCTTGCAGGCAACTGCTCTGGGTGAACTGAAACATTCAGAAGAGCAATTAATTTAGTACTTACCAATATAAAAATTATAATTTTAATTTACAATCCAAACTGATGCCTCAACAAGTGTTTCAGACTGTGCTACAGTAACCCAGAGACAAGATACACCCCATTCACATGAAATCCATCAACCTATTTAAAGCTTAGGAAAAAAGACAAATGGGGGGGGTAAAACCTCATTCAGAAGACACAAAAACACAAATTCAAGAAAGCAGCAAGTTCAGCAATCAGATAGGTCCCCCATGATTTCTCCTAGAACTTCTTTACTAATCTTAATAGTTTATAAGACCATTACTGAAACTTTTCTACTGTTAGGTAAGACTGCTTCTCAGAAAATAAGCTTAATCAGTCATCTGGGGTGCTGGCAGTCATAGGGGGGAGGGGGAGAAACAAAAAAACACACAGCAAAAACAAGACAAAAAAACAACCCACGCTACCAGAAACAGCAGTGCATTATTTCAGCATTGCTCCACAGGATCGATATAGATTGGGTGCTTCAGTGGGGCTTTTTGGCACTTTTAGCTAATGCTGATTCAATCAGCTATTAAATAAAAGTGCCAAAAAAGCCCTGCTAAGGCACCCAATCTCTACAGATGTTGGGAAAGCCAGATGCAACCAACTTGCTGCCTCTTTGGGGCACACACTGGGCTCGGTGCGAGAGTGTGCCGAATTTAAAGCAAGTGCCATGTTTGGATTTTTTTCCACATCTACAAGCAGCTAAGGTTTAGATACTAAAATTTATCTTCTAGGACCTTGCTCACAAGATAATCCATCTGCATACATGGTATGAATGACAAAAGGAGGTTGCTTTTGGGTTCATTTGTTTAAGATTTATAATTCAATTCCTTGAAGTGCAAAACCCTAGCAAGTCATATCAAGGCACCAATATTTAAAGAACACATTAGCTGAGAAAACTTACTAAAAATTTTATTTAGCGTTTCTTCCAGACAGGAAGTCTCTTGTGAATGTCAAATGCATTTTTTAAGTAATCATCCAAAATTTCAATTTGTGCTTAAAATGTTTATGGGTTGGATTCCTTTTGACCTATACATTTCTTTGATGGTAAAGCAGTGACTAAACTATAAACTAGCAGTTCCAAAACTATGGGTTGCAACCCCAAATGGGGTCATGCTGAAGAAAAGTTGGGGAAGCACTGCTATAAATCAATAGACAATTAAACACCACTGTTTGGAGCTCTTTTATTCAAGAGGGATTTCTAGACTGAAGCTGATAGGCAACTGAACCAAGCTGCTGGCAAAATCGCCCTCATACTTGTGAAAAAGTATCAAAAGAAAGCACTGGAAACTAGATGTCCTCTACTTTAAAAACAGGTTATAAATAAGGGGTGCACTGAGAGATTTTGGAGGCCCATACTGATAGCCGATTTTTAAGGAGGCATATTGCTTAGATGCAAGAGTGGACATAAACATTATTTACTTGGATTTTAAAAAAAGACAGTGTTGCACCCAATTCTCACAAGCAAACTGAGTAGCTGTGAAGCGGATTTTTTCACAGTAACATGGGTGAAAAATTGGCTTATGTGATGCACCCAGAGAGTGGTGGTGGATGGGTCAGTTTCCCCCTGGAGAGATGTGGGCAGTAGTGTCCCCCAAGACTCTCTCCTTGGACCAGTACTGTTCAATATCTTCATCAGTGATTTGAACAAGGGTGTTCAAAGCACTCTGCCCAAATTCGCAGATGACACCAAACTATAGCAAACACACTGGAAGGCAGGGAGCAAATGCAGGTGGATTTGCATACGCTGGGGAAGGGGGCAGATCAGAACAGGATGCAATTTAACAAGGATAAGTGCAAGGTGCTGTACCTGGGGAGAAAGAATCTCCAATACAACTATAGACTTGGAAGTATCATTCTGAGTACCACGGCAGTGGAAAGGGATCTCGGAGTCATAGTCAACGCAAAAATGAACAAGCCACCAATGTGATGAGGTAAGTAAAGCTAACTGCACTCTTTCTTGCATTAGTAGGTGCATGGCAAGCAGGTCTAGGGAGGTGATACTTTCCTCTCTACGTAGCATTGGTGAGACCGCAGCTGGAGTACTGCGTCCAGTTTTGGGCGCTGCACTTCAAGAGGGATGTGGATAACCTTGGGAGGGTTCAGAGGAGGGCTACTTGTATTGTTGAGGATCTGCAGGTAAGATCCTATGAAGACAGACTGAGGGACCTGAATCTCTTCAGCCTCTGCAAGAGAAGGCTGAGAGGTGATCTTGTGGCTGTCTATAAGCTCATCAGGGGGGCAGGGGCAAGGGGGGTCAGCAGGGAATAGGAGATACTCTGTTTACCAGGGCACCCCTCCAGGTTACTACAAATAATGGCCACAGACTGAAGAGCAGATTTAGATTGAATATCAGGAAGAAATTCTTTACCGTGAGGGTTGCCAAAATACAGAATGGGCTTCCAAGGGAGGTGGTTCTCTCCCCTACCTTGGAGGTACTCAAGAAGAGGGACTGGACACGCACCTGGCTGGGGTTACTTAACCCCAGTGCTCTTTCCTGCCTGGGACAGGGGGTGAACTCAATGACCTACTAGGTCCCTTCTGACCCCAGAAATCTATATTGGGCAATACTGATCTGATTTCCAATACAGCTGCATGCAGCTGGTAAGTTCACTGTGGTGGAAGGGGAGGGGGGAGGTAAGAGGTATGAGGGGGGCAGATCAGCACCCCCTGTGGTGAGGGAGGGAGCAGAAGAAGGTGCTGCCCAGCCAGGGCAGGGCACAGGATGGAGCTACAGCTCATGCCATTACATGGACCCCAGAGGGCATGGGAGGCATGTGTCCTGGACCTGCGTGGGTCAGGGTGGCTGGGCTGCAACCACAGGCTGGAGCTGAGGCTGCGCCATGATCTTCTCTGTGGGGGCTGGGCTCAGGGCAGGGGCTACAGAAAGGGCTGCAACTACTCCAGATTTCACTGTAGCCCTGCTCCCAGCTGATGCCCACCCAACGCAGCCCTGACTCTTCCTCAGTGTGTGGGTGGAGGTGGGGCATTGAGCCAGGGCTCTGCCAGGTGGGTGGCAACGGCAGTGCTGGGAGCAGGGATATGACAAAATCTGGGGTGGCTGCATCCCCTTTGTAGCCCCTGCCTTGAGCCCAGCCTGGCACAGTCCCAGCTCCAGCCCACAGCTGCAGGACGCCACACCCTGCTCAGATCCAGGGGCACATGCTCCTCCCACAGCTGTCCCATGCCCTGCCCCACCCCAGCTGGGTAGCACCTGCTCCTACCCCCTCCCTCACTACAGGGGGCATTGATCTGCTGGCACCCCTTCCCTCCCCTTCCACCACAACAGATTTACCAACTGCATGCAGCTCTCCATGCTGCCAGCTGTGCTTTTCACTACCTGAGTGCTGCACTGCAGCTGCACACATGCACAAGCACTGATCAGCCAAATTATTGGCCGCATCAGGCCGATTTCTGATACAGCCTATTTTCTTTATATTGGTACTGATCTGGTATCAGACGGTTTTATTGGCGCACCTCTAGTTATAAAGCCAGGAGAGTGACTCGGCAAGCTTTTCCCGGTGTCATCCAGGTTTGGTACAGGGACGTCCGAGCGAAACGTTAGCTTCATTCCTCAATCAATTTAATCCTGGGCCATTTGGTGATGATCAACAACACTGCCAGTTTAGATTAGAATTTAGGGAATCATATGTTGTTTCACCCACTTCTCTCAGACATGTGTGCTTGTGCATACATGCACACACACAAACTGCTTTGGAAAAGCTGTACCCTTTTGTCTCTATCACCACTGGATTAACACACAAACCCACAAACAAAAAACTAGAAATCCAGGTGAAAAGGGCCGCATATCCCAGAACAAAGCCAGGGCTATCCTGATAAAGATATTTCTTTATCCTCTACCACTGGTTGATACAATGCTACAAGCCTGTATTTATTTCATGGCAGTACACAGACAGTAAAAAGCAGTCAGAAGGGAATCAATGCAGACCTTAAATTAATGGGATTAAATACAAGAACAGTGAAAGCGTTCTGGAGCTCATTAGGACTAGTAAACTTCTGGCTTTGTTACCTGCTAGATTGTCAAGCATGTAGTTCAGTAGCTTACGTGTTCCATCTGGGTCCTGGTACAGACTGAGAATATCCTGTGATAAAGGATTGCCTGCAAGGGATTCATAACAAAAAATGCAATAATTAAGGACTCTGAAACAAAACTTGCAACTTAATTGAACTTTCCAACCTCAGAGTGGATGGGCCCAATGATCCTGTAGTACTTTTTCCTTTTAGTGTCTACCTTGTGAAGATGATTGTTAGAGAAATAGCTAGTATAAAATATTCTTCCTTCATATCAATTCAACCAGACCTGTACCAGAAACCAGAATAGTCTGTTCTTGGCAAGGATGAAAAGAAAAAAGAAAGAAAGAAAGAAAAGCATGAAAAGGTTCTCTTTGGAAATGGAATTTGTGCACTTAAGTTTTGCACCAATACAGAGTTATAGAAGAGCATTTTTTTTCTTTTTACATGCTGAGAGGTAGGAAGATTGGGAAACCTCTCAAACCAGACACACTTCTTGTAGCTAAATGAGCTCTTGCACACCTGCAATCTGAAAAACTGAGCCATTAAAAACACCTGGGCACTTGCATGGACACCACCCAGACAAAAGGGCAGCATTAAGTCTTACTAAGAGAACTGCTTGATATTGCCTTTCAGGCCAGCTTCCCAAGGAAGGAACCCACCTTATTGCACATTTCAAGCTTCCCTATTCTATACGTTTTGTTTGCAAGCCCCAAACCTTGAGAGATTTGAACAGAAGGTAATCATATTTCTGTGCATACTGAAGGTCACCATACTTCCAAAACAATTTTAGGATTAAATAAAAAGGTTTTCATAAAGGAAAGCCCCAGGATAAGTACAACCCAGACCACAAGACTTCAAAAGCCTCTGTAGAAACTGTGTAAAATGTTAAAAGTTATGATTAGGAGTTACCCAAAATCCTCAAGATGCTTTAAAAAATTACCAGAATTTGAAAAGCTCTCTCAAAATATTCAATACTAGCCTCATAAGAAATTTTTTTCTCCCCCCTTTTGGATAGAAAGCTTCTCTCTACTTTTATATAAAAAAATAAAATAAGACACTCTGGCTTGAAATCTTACTCTATTCTCCCTTACCCATAAGGGAGGGGCGTGGGGTTCTAATCTTCCTACAGGTTTTCTTCCTTCCATCTTGGACTGAGTTGAAAGTCAAATATGTATTTCATATCTTTAGCCTTTGAAGATTTTCCTCTTGAAAGATATGTATAAAGATCACATTAAGTGGTTGTTATGTGACTATATAACCGCTGGAGTACACCACAGTGGATTGAAGTATTCTCTTCTGGTAGGGCAGGGCTGCTGGGCCACATGTGCCCCCCTAGTGGTTAATTCACTCACCGGCACTGTTCCCCAATAGTTCTGTTGCTGCTGGTGTTTTTGGACTTCCCCTCCTTCCCCCACCTTCCACTTCCTGTCCCCAGCCCAAGGGGCAGAGTGGCATGGCTCAGCAGGTCAGCGTGGAGGACCCATGGCCCAGGCAGCATGTAGCCCCCAACCACTCAGAGGCTGGGCAGCTCTTTGCTAAAGGAGGGGACATTTCAGTGCTTTTTTGCTCTAATCTCCATTGCATTCATAGTCTCTTTGCTCTCAGAAAGCCCTGAAGTGCTTTCTTTTTTACATCATCTCCATGAAAGATGACGCATCTTATAGAGTAAACTGTGATTTTCATAAGACGACCAGATGACAGAAATCTGACCTCATTCATAACAGTTCATCTTCCTCTGAAATAGTCTTCCACCTTTGCTTCTCAATCTGTAGGCAGTTTTCAGATGCATTCAAAAACGTTTTTGAATAATTTTTAATTATTCTGCAGTCTGTAAACTGGAATAAGATATTAAAACAATACAGCTCTTGGAAAGTTTTTAGTAGAGCAGATGTAGATAATGAATTCATAAGAGAAGGTTCAAGCACAACATACACTATTCCACTGATTAAGTGCGACTTCCAGGAACTAAGCAAAGAGGTTTCTGGAACAAGAGTAGCTGAAATAGCCATTCGTGCCATATGTTTAAGGTATGGCTTATTGTGGAATGGAGTCTTGGGGTGCTATGCAAAGTCATACAGCCCAACAATATCACTCCACACTTACAAAAAAA
>NW_017729023.1:8394573-8412706 GCF_001723915.1 Gavialis gangeticus | reverse complement strand
ATCAAGACTGGTTTGACAAAAGACACTGAAATTCAAGGTCTCATCAACAGGAAATGGAAAGCTTTCCATTCCTGGCAGAATGACATCAACTTTGCCGTAAAGAAAAATGAATGCCAACAACCAAAATCAGAGGTGCAGAGAACACAAGAACTGAAGAATGAGTGGTGGATTCAGAAAAAAAAAAAAATACATGTCTCTTACCTTTCAAACCTAGGGTTTGTAGCTGGAAGAGCCGTCCAAGTTCATAAGGCAAAACCCGTAACAGATTGTTATTTAAAAGCAATTCCCTACATAAAAGACAAGAGAGCAGTTATTAACATCATCTTAGCACACAACGCCAGAACAATTATTCTTATGCATCCTTATAACCTTTTCTAGTTCTTTGTAAGTAACAGTATCACAACTCTTACATTTTATAGTTCTTTATCATTGAATTTAAAAGTAAATATCAGAAGAGAAAGAGACACCATGTAGTCTGAAAAGCTCATTTTTGGGACCACATCAAAGCAAGAAACTATATTAGCACACTAGTCCTTAACAATAAATGGGCAGTCAAATAGAATAAGGAGAGAAAAGGGTTGGGGGGTTTTTGTTTAAGAACATAGCATACATTTTGCTTGAAAAAGGAGAGGTATTGTGATAGAGAGAGCCATAAGTCCAATTTCACCATGATCCTTCACTGAGCAAAAAGACGGTAAGCTAGTCTATCCTTAAATGCAAAGTCAAATTGGGTACAGCTGCTATAGGCAGATTCAATTCAGGTTTTATATTTTGCTTATTAAGATTTGGAAAATATATGAAAATGCAAAAGCAATATATAGAGCATTCAGTTTAAAGTAACTACCTGTAAAATTATAATTTTGGAGGGTTAGGCTGCATCCACACAAGCGTGGACGTTTGGTTCCCTACGGAAAACTAGCAGTGGCGTACCTTGTGTTCCCTGGGGCACACCTGTGCCATGCACCCTCTGGCATGCAACAGGTTACCACAGGTGGGTTAGGGTTAGTGTTAAGGTTAGGCTGACCCCAGCAGCTATTAGTTGTAAGATGGCTAAGAGTCAGCATTGAAAAATGTTAAGAATTGACAGTAAGAAGGATTCTGGCTCAGCATAATCAGCAAATAGCCTGGACAAAACAGCAGCCAGCCATATCAAAAATATGGAATAAACAGTTTAAGTCGAAAAATCCATGGGCACCATCATGGGCCAGACAGCTTCATGGATTGTTGCATCTTTGACACCCATGCCTTAAAATAATGTTTGCCTTGTCCAGCTAACATTAATATAAGCACTGAATTTTTCAGGCTAGATTGTTCTGAAAAATTTGAGGAGGGAAAGTCAGTGTTCCTTTGGTCCCCAATCTCTAGTAGAGAGGTGCTTGGGATATTATCCCAAATAATTCTTCTCACCTGAGAGATACCATGTTTCCTAGTTCTGCTGGTAAACTTCTAAGTTTGTTGGATGACAAATCCAGGTAAACCAGATTATGGAGTTTGGCAATATCAGGTGGAATGCGAGTAAGATTATTGTCATTGAGGTGAAGAGCAGTCAAGTGCGTCAGTGACCAAAGTGATGTACTTAAACTCCGCACTCTACCTAAAAGAGGAAACAAAGAAACAAGTCTTCAGACAGCTTTATACTCTCAAGCAGAGATGGTGGGCACAAATAAGGGTTACATTTTCAAGGTGCTGTGTTTGAATTCAGATACACAAATCCTACACTTGGCCACAGAATGCGCAACTATTTGATTCCTTACCCTAAACCATGTGGAAATACTCCTCAAGACAGAAGAATTAACTTTGAATTGTTTGTTTTTGTTTTTTTACTAACCTGTTTTAAATAACCATCTGGTGCTAGTTTAAGCAGGAAGGTGAAATGGAAAGAAAAGAAAGAATTTAAATTTAGAAACAAATCTGCTGGCAAGATAGTCATCAGGGCTGTGTGACGCTTTGGTCCCGATTCAATTCAGTGGAGATTTGGCCCAATTTGGTGGTCAAATCTCTAAATCTGAATTAAAATCAGGAGGACTCTTTAATCTGTTCCAGGCCCACCGGAAGAACTTCCGGTCTACTTCTGAGTCCGCTGGGGGGGCCCCCTTGCACCCCTCCCAGCTTGGCAACTGGTGCCTCCTGGATCGGGGGGGGGCACCTGGGGTCCCCCTGCAGCCCATTGCTGAGGTGGGGGAGCTGAGGGGGGCTCCCTGCACACTTGGCAGCAGACCTGGAAGTAGATCAGAAGCAATTCCAGTCCACTTCCAGGTTTGCCGTCGAGCACATGGGGGGGCCGGGGCAGAGTGTTCCTGTGGGATGCTCCATCCACCGCACCATCACAGCATTCATGAGCTGCACCTGGTACCTCAAGGTATGTAGAAGAAAGATTTAAAGCTGTATCTATAGCCGAACCACTGATTCTCTGAATCAGCATCGAATCTTCGATTTGGCCAAATCTGAATCGGGGACAGTGATCCGAATCAACTAATCAAATCACTGTCCCCGATTTGACCCGAATCCGAATCCAATATAACCCGTTTCGCAAGCCCCAATAGTCATTTAATAGTTTACAGAAATTCAGAATGTAACATTATTTTGAAAAAAAATGAACTAAAAATTCTAGCCACCCCCATCTATATAAAGAACCAACATCTTAATTCCAGGTTTTCAAGCAAGTAAAAGTTCAAGTAAACATTGCACTATGATAGTTGTATTCTAAATAATCTGGCATTTAGCCAAACCAAGATTTGAAAAAGACTTACCCGAGATTTCTAATTCTGCCCAGTGAGACTTCTTCCCATTGGCTAACTCCTCTGCTGACATGATGGTATAAATTCTGCGAGGATCTGGAGGATCATATTTTTCCTTTGGCATCCCTGTTAGTCTGAAAGAATGCCAGAATTAGTACCACACAGAGTTGAAACAACAAAACATTTCTTTGCGTCTAGCCACCCAACAGAATATTCTTCACAGCCTCATACTAGAAAAAGCATGTACTTAATTTTGTTTTCTGAAAATAGTTCCATGTTAGTCAGTGGATGGATTTAAGCATGTTCTTACATATCTTTGTGGAATCATATTGGCAAGGGGATTTTCCATGACGTTTGGTTTCTGTGGAAGGCAGGATAGGATTAAACTATCCTGTTCAAGCAGCAGAATTCCTAAACTTTTCTGGTATTTTCCTCTCCATACCCTATATTTAATGACCCATGACACTGCACTGTTGGCTGCTTCAGGAAACAGTCAAAATGATTAAAAAGGCACCAAGTCTCAGCTAGACACCACAGAATGGCTCCCTATTATTTACAAAGACCAAAACTACAAAGAAAAATCTTAGATTACCATACATTATTTATGACAATTATATTTCTGGGTTAAACAAGTCCCTTTTTCACACTTCCACACAGATGGAAATTTTCAAGACTTGTGGCTCTGAACCTTTACTCCCATCTCTCATCTATACATGCTTTAGCTCTTCCTCCATCATACCTGCCCATGCTTACAAATCACAAGTAGTAGAAGGCACTTGGTTGAAGTGCAAAATTCTGGAACAAGGTGGAGGTATAAATACTGCTAACAAAATTTATAATTACAGGGTTACTGGCAGCCCAATAATTTGATTTGCTGATTATCCCACGCACTTTAGTCTTAAAATTGATGTTGTATACATACAGGGGCAAATTATTTCATTTCTGGCAAAGTGCTGGCACAGGAAAGCACTAAAACCTTACTCTAAAAAATTCAGCCGTATTTCAGGGATTACATGGTCAAAAGCATTTAATATATGCCTTTCAAGCAACTGTGTTGAGCAACAGGAGATGTATTGTTCAGTAAAACTATTATAAATCTGTGGACAAGACTTTTTAAAAAAAATACAACCTTGATTTTCTGCATGTGAGCAGAGTGGTTCACCAAATGCAAGTTTTCCACATTAACAACCCTCTATAATGGAAGCAGTTTCTATACTGTAGTGTTAAAAATTATTTCTACTTGTCAGGTCAGCAAACCAAAGCTATGAAGAATTTGGAGAAAGCTAGTTCAAACTGTTTTGATTGGATCTGCTGAAATAAATGTTGTGCAGCAGATCATCAGCTGATTGGTCATGCACAATTTAGAAATCCTGAAGTTTAAGACCATCTGTTTAATAAAAAGACAAAACTATAAAACTTCGCCATTTTAAACATGAAGGACCTGAGTTACCAAAGCTTTCCTTTGAATGACATGTTTCATTTACCAGATGAGGTGGGAGAAGAAAGCCTTGTGAATTCACAACGAAATTCCAATTTATGGTGAATTTGGAGAAATATTGCCCTTTCATTCAAAGGATATGACAGTATATAAACTGAAATTATAATTATAGTGAGCTTCCACTTACAGGTGGAATCATCTGGTAATAAAAGCAAAGTGCCAAAGGATTCTGCACACTTTCTGCTCTGCTGCAGCGCTTCACCTCGTAGGGTTAAATGAAACATTAAGAAAACAGTAGTGCAAAAGCGATGTTGTACCCATGATGGTCCCGAAATTATAAAAATGCAAGGATTTCTTAAGGTGCTAATCTTTTATTGGTTATATTTTATTTTTATATTATATATTATTTATAATTTATAATTTATTTTATTATAATAATATATTATTATATGTTATTGGTTATATAAGTATGTAGTTATACAAGTATGTAGTTGGGTAAGTAAAACAAGCTTTTGAATGTAAGACATTCTTCCTCAGGTTAACACACAACATAAAATCACCAATAAATTAGATCCTTGTTTGAGAATCTGAATAGTCGAACCTGCAGTCACTAGCAAAATCCACATTACAGATTTCACTAAATTTGATCCATCTCCAGTGCTCCTCTCATTGCTTATGTTTAAAAACTTGACCTTACCAATAATTCTTGTACCAAAGTGTGCTGCCCAGCTCCTATGAAGAGATACCTCCTAATCCTTTCTGGGAGTCTGAAAAAAAGTTTTATTTCCACTTTATTGACCAGATTCCTTGCTTTCAGACATGCATCAGGCTAACCTACATTCCAGTGAGTCTGAACATAACTCCTTCTGGATTTCAGTAGCATCCCTCCAGCCAGCAAGATTCAGCAAAGCAATGAGTCACTGCTTACACAAAGGGTCCAAATCCCTAGCACATGGAGAACTCACAGCCTCTGTCAACTTCAGCTGCAAGACTCAAATTCTATTCCCTGCACAGAGAAGGATACCGCAATACAACCAACCCTAAAATTAGCATCTCTAATTAAAATATTATGTAGTTTCTGTAAGATATAGGGTAAGATATAGGATATAGTTATGTAGCTTCTGCAAGATATAGGATCTTACAGTTTCTGTAAGATATAGGATAAAGGTTTAGGTCAAGATCCACATCCCATTGTGACACATTGTATAAACAGTAAAAACCCCTCTAAAACACATAGGTTGAAACAACAACTAGTAAGTGCATATCATTTGATATTATTGGAAACAGATTCCTTAACTAAGATTTATTTTATATGCTTTGTTGCTGTTGTTGAATTATCCCTATCTCTGAAGATTTTTAAAACGGCAACAGCAGAGCCATTTGGGTGGTGCAAGTGAGATGAGTTATCAGGAAATAAACAGGGACTGTGGTCCACAGGAGCTATTTTGGATCCTTAACTAAGTTTTCAGTTATTTTCAATGCATAGCTTTTTAAGCACAAATTTAAAAAAAAAAGAAAAGAAATTAAAATCACAATATTGTTTAGGGATATTTACTGAATAATTTAGTGTTTCAGTTGAGCCCAGCAAGGAATTATCTTAAAATCATATTAACATCCGTTCCAGTTCAAATGCATATTAACGATCCCACAGCACTTTCTGCCACAGGAGGAGGCTGTCTTGCTGTCAATCCAAGATTCCCATTTCCTTTCACTACCGTACTCAACCAGTTGCTTATCTTCCTGGAAAAGTGCATTTTGATCCTACTTCATCAGAGTTTAGAGTTTCTCAGATTTAAATGCTTAGTGTCCCATGTCTAAGGACTTTATGCAGGTTTTATTATTTTAATTAGAAAAACCTATGACAAATTTTTAACCAGGTATTATAGGCCAAGTATCAGCTGCATGCCACAATGGAAGATCAGCAGCTTGCACTCTAAACTGCTTAGGATAAGTACCACCTTACCATGAACACTGTGGGCACGTCTACATTTTCATTAATTAATTATAATTACAACGCATTAAATAATTTAATGCACCATAAAAAAAAAGGTGATACTAAACAGTAGCACCGGTGCATGCTTTTTTGTGGTGCTAATGCGCAATAGACTAATTCTACTGCGCATTAGCACAGTTTTTGCTTGCCATGATAATGTGCAGTAGAATTAGCTTACTGCGCATTTAGTGTCTCGTATAGATGTGACCTGGGGTAACCAGAGCTAAGTGCTTAATGAAATGGCCCGTCTTCAACAGGTCTCTTCCATCCCAAATGTCTTGAAAAAGGGTAATTGGGCATTAGGTTTAGACAGTTTTAGATTCAATTTCTGCTGCCTTTCAAAACTTAGATTTTCCAAATTTAAAAAATATATATTCATAATATAGGTCACTGCTTATATTATTGTGTTGTAAGACAGTCATAGATGGCTTGCAGCTTTTAAGCATTAAGTTCAAATACAGGACTTTTTTTAATCAAATGCATCACCAGCTAAGTCTCATAATAGCAAAACATAACCATTTAAGACCTTTCAGAGTTCTTGGTGGGTTCATATACATGTCCAATTAATGTAGTGGGATAAAAACTCCAGAGCACATCACACAGGAGAAAACTGCTCCCAGGTGCAGCACCTACATGTACACCTGGGACAGCAGCAATTTGCACCAAGGCAGAGCAGCCCTGGGCTGGTAGGGGCCATGGAGGTGTGGGGAGGAGTCATCCCTGGGCTCCAGGTGGCAGTAGCGGGGCTGACTGGGGCACAAGGATCAGGCAGGTATTTGGTCCCTGGTTGGCTGGGCTGACCAGGTGCAATTTGGAACTGTGGTCACCATCTACACGTGCGTTTGATCGCATGCAATTACCCTGCTGTAAGACAGTAGTCTCCAACAGTACTATCCTATGGTGAAATTAATTAGTTTACTGCACCCTAAGACACCGCATGTGTAGACAGTGAGCTTTACTGCAGAGCTAATCTGTCTACTCTGCAGTAAAGCACATGTGTAGATGCACCCAGTGAGAACTAGAATGATGCTGCTCCTCCAAAAGAGCCAATATTGGATAAACATCCCCGGGCAATGGGCCTTTGCAGAGTTTTGGGACTTCAGTTAAGTAGCATATACCATAGCAAATTTTGGCTCAGCCTTTTAAAAAGTGCTTCACCATTCCCAGACACCATGGTGAAGTGGTACTATTTACTGACACTTGCAAAGCAGCTCTTCAGGAAGCAGAAGCAGTATAAACAAGTTAACTAAAATAGTGGTTCTCAACCTTTTCAGTGTCACAACACCACATTTCTACTTTTATTTATTTATGTTTTTTAAATGTGCAGCACCCTAGCTGAGAACCACCATTGGTGTTGCCTTGGCTTACCTCAGAGCCTCCCAACAAAGTTCTGCTGCCTGCAGATGAAAGCTCCCTGCTTCACAGCAAGCCTGGGAAGGGCTGCACCTCCTGCACTTGCTCCTCCTAGGTTAGGCAGGCACTGCCTTGTGCTGTGTAGCTCTCCCTGGTCTGACCCTCCAGACACTTCTCAAAACAAGCACGCGCAATTCCACTTTCATCCAGGAGCACAGAGGGTACCAGACCAGGAAACACTACACAGCATGAAGCTGCCGGCTTTAGGTTGTTTAGAGATGCGTTTCTCAACCCGTGGATTGAAGGGTCACAAACAAACTTTAAAAAATGGAAAAAAACTCAGGGAAGTGTGGCTTTTCCCTTGAAGGTTGGCAGAGTTCCAGCCTGCCAGGGGCTTCTGGGGGCCCTCCATGCCACACACCCAGGTGGGGCTGGGGCAGCAGGTCAGGACTGGACACTGATATTTACAAAAAAGGTTGAGAACCACTGGTTTAGAGCAGTGTTTCTCAGCCCATGGTATGTGTACCCCTGGGGGTACGCGAGACAGATGGGGGTACATGGGTGCTGCATTTTGAGTTGAGACCCAGCAGGTTGGAGTCATCTTTGCCTGTTCGGGCTGGAAGTTCCAGCTGCTGCCCCTCCCATCACATCCAGCACGCCAGGGCTTTCACTCCCTGGCCTCAGCGTGCCGGGGGACAGGCCCCATGCAGGCTGCTTTGCCCCAGGCTGTGGTCTGTGAGGAAAAAGTGGGATGGCTCGCAGTGGTGAAACTCGAAGTGCCATAATGAGACTTCTGGTTTTGATTTTGCCATGTCGATCGGCAGGTGGTACATAAGGTACCAAAGGCTGAGAATTGGTTTAAAGGGCTCTAATGCAGGGGCAATGTGTAGGGCAGTTTTACCTGGCTGCTGCAGTACCCTAAGGATGCCAGATCACCCCATCTGAGAAACACTGAAATAGACCGTAGCACAGTGGTTCTCAATCTATTTAGACTCAAGGCTCCACTAGTAAAACTTGAGGCACCCCTTGGAAAATGCCAGCTCTTAGTTTGCACTTGTTTTTGGACTACAGAAAGTTACTAGAGCAATTCTTCTATTGCAGAGATCTCAGCAAAATCTCAGCATGTCAGAATGGTTTTAACACTATGAATTCCTATTTGAAATCTCTAGGTTTCTTGTGAATCATGTTTTCACACCTAACTGTGCTAATATGGTGTGGGTTCTCAAAGATGCCCCAGCACCCTGGTAAAGAATCACTGCCCTAGTACATTTTCTCTAAGATCCAGCACCTTAAAAGACAAAACTGCTTTTATGTAAAGTGCATTTAATTTAACAGAGCAGCTGCGTATTAATAAAAATCAAGCAATAAAATATTTCAACAGACTTATAAAAAGCTTCTAGTCTAGAAATACCCCACTGATAATGCTGCATATTTGCAGGCCAAACTTTAACTTGGTTCCAGTGAACTGGAGGAAATACCAATCCAGCCAATTTTACACTGTAGACACACAAATTAAACAATGCAGAAATCTTTTTGATGAGCTAAGCAATACCTGCCTGCCTTTGGTACCATAAGGCAACAAAGAGACACTATATTTGTCCTGAGAGAAACCATATTATCCGAGGACAAAAGTTCAGACTTGTGGCCAAACCCTAAAAAATGGCTCACTGGATAAGAAGTGCTAACAATTCACTCTGAGATATCACAAAGTGTGTCTGAAGAATTGTCAGAAGACTGCAGCACTGAATCTGTGGCAGAAAAGCAGTAGTGCCTTCAGCTGCTCACTAAATCCTGACTGGAAGGATGATGTACTTACATGTAAATGCTGTGACTTTTCTTTTCCAAGACAAGCACAGGCACAATTTGTCCCAGGATAAATGGAATATCTGTTCTTAGCTTAAGACAGAACCTTCTTCTCCCTGACTTCCCATTTTGTATAAATTTTTTTAAACAGAAGTTACAACTGAATATATATCAGTACTAATTTCTCTTTGTAGGTATTTGTAATCATACTTGCATGTTCAAAGTTATCCACTATCCCCGGTCAGAACTACAACATCCCTGCCAACCTCGTTAACATCAGTTCATTCTGCAAGGGAAATGGATGCAACAATCCCACAGCATCTTTAGCTGTACTATGGTAAACACTCAAACTTTCCAGCCTCTTGCCATGACAATTCATATATCGTTTATGTACAGCTATGTGGTTGGTGTACTCGAGAAAGGGACAGGGCTCAGAAATCCAGAAGGGGGAAAAGTGGAAGAGACTGTTCAAGTTAAGATTTTAAGGATGGAGGTAACTGGGGATGTTAGATGGACATGGAAGTACAGAAGACCTATACAGAAGGTGCACCCTGCCTGGATGACAAATGCCACAAACTACAGGTGACCTCTTCTGTTAAAAGTGATGGCTTCCACTTTGGTACAACATACAGCTAAGATTCACCTGCATGGTAAATGTTACCAAGCCAGAGACTGGAAGACCTCAACTGCTACAAAGACCTTCAATGAAAACCTTTAAGTACAAGTCAAAAAACATGCTCGTTTGCCAAAGTAGTATTTTGATAACTACATCACCAACACTCCGAAGTAGCATTAGAGATTCAAACAACTGTTCAAGATTCCATAATTTTGGAAGCCTGAAGACATACCCAAATTAGATATGCTTTTTCTTTTTCGCTATGGCAAGCCACCTCTTGCTAAAGACCACCTATGCACTCAACTCGTAACAGTTCAAAAGTGGCCTTTGGATAATATCACTTAAGTCATGCCTTTCATACATTAATTTGCAGTATTTGTTTGTATTTAACCAGGACAAAAAGTAACCCTTAAAATGTATGCTTTCAAAATCCTCCTGGGAAAAGAGAAAGTTATGAAAACTGTCATAATTCTAGTTCAAAGTAAAGTAACCTTCTAAACCCAATTTTTTATCAGCATATAGAAAATTCTCAAGGGACTATTTAAGCTCTGGATAAAATTTCTTAACAAGTAGTATATAGGTCTTCTGGACCTCTGCTACCATAGAACTATAATTACGTATTATACAAGTCGCAAAGAAAGTGTTCTAGGCTTTCTTTCGAAGTAACTTAAAAAAATAGTGGTTAGAACAAGCTGCAGCAGAAAAAAAAACTGCCCACTGACTGGCAGAAATCATTCAGACCAGGAACCTTAAATATGGCCCAAATCATACTAAAAAAGTTCTGGCTCAACATCAAAGCTACTAACACTCACCTAGAAGTATTGCAAGTACCCTGTGACCCACCTTTCAGTATTCATTTGCTGTAAAAGGCAGCATATCAACTACCAGCTACTGCAAACATGGAAGACTGGGAAGGTAAAATTTAAAACTGCAGATGAGCAAAATGTAACCTATCAAACCAAAGAGCATTAAGCCATTTAGATTAGTCTGATGAACCTGAGTCTGCAAAGTCTTATTTTAAGCAACATAACTTGAGTCTCCACATGCAGAGTTTAAGAAAGCCAACAACAAGGCAATGACCTGTCTTGTAGGCTTATTTATTTTAGCTCTTTATAACTTACACTGGTGTACAGCAGTGTTTCCCAAACTTTTCCCAACACACACTTACATTAATAAAAATTTCCTGCGGCACACCTTTTAAAGCATTCCCCATCCTCATACCTATTGTAGTTCATCACCATGGCAAAATTCCGCAGCACACCTGTTCATTTCTGATGGATCACTTTTGTGCCGCAGCACACTGGTTGGGAAACACTGGTGTAGAAAATGAAACATTCATGATCTGGCAACTACATTGTAAATTATTATTGAAATGTTGCCATGGAGGAGCTGGATGCAGTCATAAAGATTATATCCATTGGGGCTGTGTGAGTCTTCGGACACAGCTTTGGATCTGGAGACGCTTTGGACGCTTCAGGGTCCAAAGCAGCACATCCAGGTCGAAGCGCTGGCCTCGTCAGGCAATAAAATATCGGTGCTGGGTTTTGGGGGGAAATGCCTCTCAAGCTGCAGACAAGCAAAACTTGTGTCACAGGTGCTGTGGGACTGATTGTGTCTGTCTTGGGGCAGGGAGGGGAGACACTCTTGCAGGCCTGACTGCAAAGCTACTGTGTTACCAGTTACCAATCAATCAATCATGATTCACTCAGGGACCAGGGACACAGGGAGCAGCTCAATACACAGGACCTAGGAACTACATAATGACTTAATGAGCATCAATTAGCACTTACAAACCAGGCTAAGGAGAGGAAAGAATCAATACAGACAATCAACTGCCCCAAGACAGACAGTCTTGGCACCAGTTTTGTCTGTCAGCAGCTGGGGGTGCAGGGCCCCAGAACCCCCCTGTACCCATCTCCTTGACAGCTGGCAGGCGTTGTGGCCGCAGCAGGGGCTACCATCCCTGCAGCTGTCACCGCGCTGTGCCTTAACGCACACAGTGTCACCCACGGCACGAGTTTTGTTTGTCCACAGTTTGAGGGGCAGTTCCCCCCAAACCCCAGCACCAATCTCCTTGAAACTTGGCAGGCTTTGTGGCCTCAGTAAGAGCTACCAGCCCTGAGGTTTTGACCGCCCTGTGTTGTAACACACAGCCGTGACATGAGTTTGGCTTTCAAAAATTTGGGGGTACAGTTCCCCCCAAGCCCCTGCACCGATCTTCTTTAAGCTTGCCAGGTTTCATGCTCACAGCAGAGGCTACCCTCCCTGCAAGTTTCATCCAAATCAGACAGAAAACAATAAAGTTATAGATATTTCATTGATTCCCCATTATACCCTATGGCCGGATCTCTGAGGTGGCTCTGAAGCTTTGGAGCTGCTTCGGACGGATCAAAGCAGAAACCCGGTCCGGAGCTCCAGATCGGATCGCGGCCATCCAAAGCAGCCGGATCCGAAGCCAGATCGGATTGCTGCCGACTCGCACAGGCCTAATATCCATGTATTCAGGTAAAGAGATGAAACATTTCTTGTATCTCTGCCTTAAGCCATGATTTCATGCAGTGTTGCGTTATTTAAAAAAAATAAATAAATAAAAAATCCTGTTGTTTATTGTTTTTAGCTGTCAATGTGGCATTAGCCCACTATCCCCAATATGGTTAATGGGTCAGTTTCAAATGTGTGATGAAGAGACTAAAATAGTATCTTTGCACATGCACCCTTTTTAGAAAAGGCTAAAATACCAGCCCTCACCAGCTCAAAAAACTATAGCCTGTCTTTGGTGGAAAGATTTACCTTGATCCTCCCCCTGCAGTAGTACTCAGTGGCCAGATGGAATGATGACCTACTGAGTTGCACGCTGTCCAAATGGAATGTCAGTCCCTACCTCTAAAGAGCTTACAGACCAAAATGAGTCAGTCTTTCAAATCATCATAGCATATGTTGTGCCATCATGGTTCCTTCTCACCTGCACACACAAATATATTTTCTTTTTCAACAAGAAAACAGATAAAGAAGCAGAAAGCCACAGAGGAACAGAGCAATATGCATAACCTGCTGGTAACAATTTAAATCTTTTTTGGCCATCAAGAATATTGATATTCTTCCTGTACACGAGCATGCGCACACACACACTCACCAAAACCTTTTGTGACTTTCTTCAGCAGACTGTCAGAATCTTCCCTCCATACCTGGCAGAATGACTGCGTAATGTTCCCCAAATAGGTTAAAATCACAGTGGCCAAAAAGGATGGGAGTATCACTCCAAACATGTGTTATTCATTCCAGGTGACCTGGCCTACAAGTCTAATAAAAGATCCATTAAACATATTCTAACTAAGAGTAAATAATTTCAAGGAATACTGAAGTATTCCTCTCCACACTGATGTGGCAAATAGTGCAGTTACAGGGCTGTCAGTATTCTTACCATTCTGCTTTTCCTTAAGGGGAAGGAACATTTCTTATCTACCTGTGCACATATGCTTAGCATATACTCAAAAATGAGACCAAGTGAATTTGGGATGTACTTAATAGGAATAAAGTTCAAAAAAACAATGGCAGATGCAAATCCAGACATGTTATGGTGTTTAAGAAAACCAGATTACCAACTGCTCACAGATGCCAATTTTACTAACAGCACAACTGCAGTGTTAGCTGGTGGTATAAAGCAGAAGCAAAACAAAATGCCAAGTTTTATTCCACATACAACAGAAGTGCTTGAATCCAGTTCAGAGGGCAAGGCCTTACCACAATCATGATAATTACATTTCATGTACTTATCAGTCTATCAGTACATTGTTTTTCCCCCAGTGACTTGTTTGTAGGACAAAAGAATTAGCAATATTGTGATATCTAACGGCTCCAACTAGCATTAGAAGCCTGCGTACACATAAATTACCATCTCTACCCCAAGACAATGCAGCCTAAATCAAGAACTGTCAACCTACAGAACTGCAGAAGCACAATGTAGTACAGTCTGGATACTTTGCAGTTATGTTGCTTAGTCCCCCTGTGAAGATAAGGATTTACAAACAAAACAGGAGGATAGAGAACAGCAACAAACAGCTACCTGGGACTGCTGAGCTGGTCCAGCTGTTTGCTGCCCCTTTCTATTTTAAAGGGCCTGCTTCTCTGATTAGCTGGGCAGGACTGCAAACGAGCTCCAGATAAGTGGAAAAGCAGCACCCTTTGAAGTAAAAGCTGCACCAAAACAGCAGAATAGCTCCTCCTTAATCTGATAACTTGCTGCAAATTGAGTTACTCTAACCCTTGTGAAATGCTTTCCACTTGTAGAACTCAAAGCTCTTTATACAACAGGGTCATGGCATTTACTGAGGCACACAGAGGTGAAGAGAACTGTCCATAGTCAGCCGGGTGATTTGTGAAAGGACCAGGAACAGAACTAAAATCTTTCAAGTGCCAGACCATATAGTATCTACTAGACTAGCAGCCTCCAACCCTAAGTAGACCATGGGCAATATTGAGCAAATGTCACAGACATGATCATTTTGCTCTTTCTGTCACTACAAAAAGCAAAAATATCCTGTGGTTGTGAGCACCACAAGAATTGGATCTAGAGTCACCACAGCTAGAATTGAGTCTTTACAGCTTGAAATGAAGCACTGTACTTTGAAGGAAAGAGCTTTGTCTGAAGATGTGGTACAGAAGTGCACCCATGGCTATTCACAATAAGAAATATTTGCACCTTACAAAATAAACCATATGTTAGCATCAGATTAAATTAGTTGTGGCCTACCAGAGTCCACACTTCTCTGAATGAGTTAGTCCAGGGGTGGGCAAAATATGGCCCATGGGTCAGATCTGGCCTGACAAGTGATTCTATGTAGCCCGTGGCAGGTCCCTCAGTCCCGCCCTGCCTAGGAGGCAGCCCAGGCTATGGCTTGTGCAACGAATCCTGCCGCCCCTCAGTGCGAAGACAGTGCATGGCACGGAGCACAACATACCCTATCCCCATGTGCAGCTCTCTGGCACACCAGGAGCTGTAGTCTATGAGGCTGGGTAGCACAGCAACCAGACACGGCCAGTGGCTCAGCCAACACTGCAAGACCCTGCCCTGCCGCCTGGGCACCCCAGCCCACCCGCTCTGCACAGACAGGTGGACAGGGTCTCCATGGAGGCTGACCCAGGACCCCTGTGAGCAAGGCACAAATGGCCAGGCAGATGAGATGGAGCTGCAGACAGGTGGGGAGAGGTGTCCAGAAGCAGGACTGGTGGGCAAGGGCAGTGACAGCACAGGGTTGGGACCTGGGGCCGAGCCACAACTTGCTCCCCAGACATCTCCGCAATGGGTGCCAGTTCCATGGGCAGACCTGTCACAGGGATGTGCAGGGAGCAGACTGCACCTCTGTCCTGGGCCCTAGGCCCATGCTGTCACCACCCTATGATCCTGACCCCAGCCCTGTCTGTCTGACTCACTCCTGGACATCGTGCCATCCCGCTTAGCCAATCCACCTGGCGAAGTACATCCTGCCCATGGGGGATCCTGGGCTAGTCTCCATGGAGACCCTGCCTGCCACTCTGTCCAGTGCCCCAGACAGTGCGTGCAAGGCCTTATGACCTAAACAGACCTTATGACGAGAGGCTGAGAGCTATGGGACTCTTCAGCCTGGAAAAGCGCAGGCTCAGGGGCAATCTGATGGCCACCTATAAGTTTATAAGGGGTGTTCACCATGATCTGGGGGAGCGTTTGTTCACCAGAGCACCCCAAGGGATGACGAGGTTGAATGGTTATAAACTCCTGCATGACTGTTTCAGGCTGGACATAATAAGGAAGAGCTTCTTTACTGTCCGAGCCCCCAAGGTCTGGAATAGCCTGCCGCTGAATGTGGTTCAAGCACCTACTTTGAATGCCTTCAAGAGAAACCTGGATGTTGTTCTTGCTGGGATCCTATGACCCCAGCTGACTTCCTGCCCCTGAGGCAGGGGGCTGGACTCAATGATTTTCCAAGGACCCTTCCAGCCCTAATGTCTGTGAAATCTATAAAGGCAGAAGGGCCCAGCTGGGACTGGATAGGATCAATTGGCATCTCCCCACCAGGTGGTGTAAACAGCTGTGATGGCGGCTTAGCGAGGATCAGCACCACTTCCCTTCCTCCCCCCTGCCCCAACAGCTCACCAAAACTCCTGAAGTGGCCCTCCACCCCAAATAAATGCCCAATGCCAGGTTAGTCTATAAAAAGGCACCACGTTGCCCTACCTTCTGCCTAATTTCACACTAACATGGATAACTACCTCTCTCTATACAAACCAGTGGGTTATAGTTGTGGAGGGAAGAATAGAGAAGGAAAGGAATCAGTCAAGCACTCCACTATTTAATGGTTGTATTCTTAATCAAAAAATATGCCTCTTTATTCAGTTTCATAGTAGGATGGTCATGGCACTGAAGAAATTAAGTGCAAGTCTGCCTGCTTTGTGTTTTTTTTCTGTGAAACTGTCTTGTGTCATCTTCTCCAGGTAAATATTAAGTTTCCCACAAAATCCATAATATATATTTTAAATGATCAGCCATTTTACCAAAAAAACTAAATTGGTACCTCTCTCACAGGTGAAAACTCAATTACATATGCCTCCAGTACTGGTAAGCTAACTTTAGGAAAAATACGATTTTTTTTTTTGTATGCAAGGTCAATACACTTATACTCCAAAATGGTGTTGAAAATCCTTTCTGACACTTTAAAAATGCAGCAATTACAGTAACAGTTAACCAACTAAAGGCTTAACAAGTCCACATTATGTTGCTTTCTTGCCTACTGCCAGGTTTTTCATTACATTGTTTTGTAATTTCTGAACACCAAGTTCTTGGTTTGTGTACTTCATCTTCAGTATAGCAATGATTACACTGTTTCTTCTTTCAGAGGGTTAGAGTAGACAAACACTAAAGTAAAATATCATACCTGACTAGCAGATTATGAAAGTAAATGATTTGTTACTGGGATACACTAGTGGAAAAATTGGTGTGAAATTCAAAGCCACAAGGAAAGCTGATTAAATAATCAAAGGCATAATTTTAATGTTTTTTCCTGTTTAACCAGGGGTAGGACAAATATTTTAAGTCATCAGGAAAACAGAGAAAGAACAAAGACCAATTTTTAACATCTATCTTCAGAAAAAACTCTTTTGCAGGATTAACAATTTAAATAAACACTACAGGACACCTTCAATGTCCCATAGGAGGATACGTTAGCAGCAGTGGAAGCAAGATGCCTGCAATAAGTCTAAATATGTTGAACAACACACATACCTCTCAGAAAAATCTCCATTACAAACTAACTAAGAAGAGGGCCTGTGGTTCTTTTAATTTCTCAATGAATGAGTAAAGATGAACCAACCAAAACAACAGCTTTAGTCTGGAAATTTGAAGCAGAATTACATACCAAAAATAGCCCTGCAAATATGCTGGAACACATGTAATACAAGAGTGGATTTTAAACACTTCAAATCACAAGGACCAGATCCAGAGATACTGGCCATCTGAAAGTAAGTGCCAATCACAAATTAGCCTGTTTTTCTCGTCAGTACGACAGCTAATCCTTGCGCTTTTTTGGCTACTAATGATGAAATCAAAGCCATTATGTAAGTTTACATTATCTGCAACACAAGGAGAACTAGAACTGTTCTTGGGAATGTGCTTGGGAATAAATTCTCTCTGAAGCCATATCTACCCAGAGTATTGCATCGACAATCCCATACAAAGAAAGTTCATCAGATCTTTGCTAGTTTCAAGAGCCAATATTTACGGCATCTTTACTTCTGCCACAGCAAAACTGCCCACTAATATATTTTTAAGTTGCCAATGTAAATTAAGCCCCAAAACCTTCACATACCTTTGGATACAACAAAACAGACAGAAGGGTAGAGTTTTGTTAATTTATAGCTCAATATAAAGTTGCTAGGTGTAGTCTCATTGCCATTGATAGATATTAAAACCCCCTTTTTGTGGCATAAGTGACAAATTCATACTTCCAAATTATTTCTGCACACCTGAGTGTTAAATTATCCCAGAACCTTCATTTCAGTCTCAATTTATTCAGAATATAGAATAGATACCTAGATAAAATTTCTAGGACAAGAACAATTATCTATGGATTTTATAAGAAATAGAAGAATACTAGTTCGAGTTGCTATTATTAACTTTAAAGATGAATGCTAAAAAAAAAAAAAAAAAAAAAAAAAAAAAA
>NW_017729023.1:8374564-8394510 GCF_001723915.1 Gavialis gangeticus | reverse complement strand
AAAAAAAAGCTAAAAAAAAAAAAAAAAAAAAAAAAATACATGCAAAGACATCTATCTCTTGGGTCTGTTGCATCCAAACGGTGTCATCTCAAAACTGTAAGGGTTTTTTTTTTTCCTTTTATATTAAGCCACTGCCCCAGATGTTGTTCAGATTACAAGAGGTTAGGAATCACGCTGTGGTTTTTAAAACAGTGGCACATTCTTGCACAGTTCCATCATCCACTGCTTTATTCCAATTACTGTCTTGGAATCTGTTTTATAGGAAGTATTTGTTGATGAGGGGAAACCACATGGGTACACACATGCCCCCTTCCCTTTCTGCCAACATGCATATTCTTTCAATGAAGAAAGAAAAGATGACCTCTTTTTTTCCTCCAGTCTCCATTACTGTTATCTAATACAGTATCTACATTTTGAGAAACTTCCCTATCCTTTAAGTTAGAGTACAAATACAAAAGACTGTTTATTGCACCCAAGCAATATGATATTCACCTGTTAACAGGAAGTTTTAAAAAAGATAATTGCAAAAGTCACAAGGCACGCTACTAGAGATCAGTTTTAAAATGAATTATTTATCTTTTAGGAACAGCAACTTAATCAGAGGGCATGGATCTAGCAGCAAATTTCAGAGACTGTGGATGCCTTTGCAGAGGGCTATGTGAAGACCTTATCAAAAACTTCCCTTAACACTATCCTTTGTCTTTTTCTCTCAATTTCTCAGTGCAACTTAAAACTGCAAGATTTCTCCTTAGCTGCTACAAAGCCTTTCCATGAACATGAAAGGATTTTAATATGGATTACCTCCATGTCTCTTTCTCTGGCATAAAAAGGCAAACAAAGTTTAAGTTCTTCATGTTAAAGAGAACTTTGGAAGTTTAGTGCCATAAGGATTATTTATTTCCACCTCCTGTCAAGTCTTTAACAGGACCATTACACTAAACCACTAAGGTACCATTGCAGGTAGTCTCTGGATTTATTCCTTTTTCAAAAGAAGTCTTCCGAATTGGGAAGAGGTCTTGCTCCCATTCAATGTATGCAGAAGCATCAGCCCTACCATGTAGTGCTGTAGATTCTTTGCACCAGCATGCATCCCTCTAAAAACACTAAAGACAAGAGGTTTATAGCAATACTTTCCATAACTGAAAATGTTTCATTTTTCTTTTTTAAAGCTGAGGAGTGCAGTGGATGTATTCATACCAATGGTCCATCTGTGTTGCACCAGAAAAAGTGCAATGGAGATCATGGGCCAGGCATGCATAATCTAATGATCACGCCAGAGTTCTGAGAAGCTCAACAGCTTAAAAGGTCAGCTTGTGAAAAATGATTATATACAGAGGAGGGGGAGAAAGAAGTAACATTTAACCTAATGTAAAATGTATTCTCCTCTACCCAGCAGTATACTTACAGTGTAGTCATTAGTCATGGTTATAGTAAGGTAGAAGTCTTACTTTTTTGAACAAAACCAATTCACCTGCTTGGTAAGTTACACAAGAGGAGAACATATCAAGTACAGTGAAAGTATTAAGAGAGCTCTGTTTATGCATAAGTCAAATTTCTATACCTGAAACTTTCCAGATGGATAATGGCCCTCAACTCTACAGATTGTCAATTTAAAAAAAAAAGTGGTCTAAAATGGCACCCTATGATACAAGGTGCATGACTGAAATTATATTATGGTTAGTATCAGTATAAAAAAAAGCTATTAACATAGGAATGGGCAACGTATTTAAAAAATACTAGTCTTATAAAATCCAGCAGATTACAAGGCCTTCTGTTGCAAAACTGTAGTATAACTTTAGGTCAGAGGAAACATTTGATACTGTCTCTAGCTGCCTACTCAAAGACAAAAGAAATCACAAAATAAAGGTTCTTTGGAGAAGAGTGGGGAGACGCTCTGCCATCTGGAAGATGTGGCCAAGCCTGCCCACTCTGAGCAAACACAGACAGAGGTCCCCAACAAAACAGGGCACATGAGCTGAGCAGGAGGGTCTGGCTCAGAACTCTGCCCCTAAGCAGAAGACACCAAAAGGCAAGAGAAGATCCCCTTCTGTGGGGAAAATGCACATCCCAGGAAACTAAGCCAAGTCAAATGTTAAAGCGAAAGATCACTTTATCATCTCATCTCCTCTTTCTGAAGAAATTCCCCTGCCAGAAAATAGCCTGTAAAGTCTGTCTTGCAACTGAAGGTGGATCATTCACTATCAGAGCCTCCAGATTTGCTCTCCTCCTAATCAATAAATTGTGAGCAGGCTGAAGAGAGCAGATAATCCAGAACAGGAAGAGTATTGTTGTAAGAAATAAGACAGGAAGCTAGTGTTTAGGTTCTTATCATTAAGTTGGTCACTTGACAAATGTGTAGTCATTAAGTAGAGTTGTAAGCCTTTCTAGAAGAATAATACAGAAGTCAGATGATTTTTATTTAATGATCCTTTAACTTAATACAAGGCTATCCATTGGTGACCCATAGGTTGCATGCAGCCTGCAAGAAGTTAATGCCCAGCCAACATCCCACCCCCCACAACCTGGTCACCAGTCCCTGCAGCCGGGGTCTCTAGACTCCCACTGCCTCCAGCAGCTTTCGCTTCCTGCTCCTGGCCCAGGGAATAAGGCAATGCAGCACACAGACCACGGATGGGCAAAATACAGCCTGTGGAGGGATTGTTTGGCCCATGGCTGGTCCCTCTGCCCTGCCTGGCCAAGGCACCGTCCGGCCTGTGGTGTGTCCTGCTGCTCCCAGGTGCGCAGTGGGACTGGGGTGGCTCTGCAGTAGGGCACCATTTCCCAGCATCCCCAGGGATGGTGGCTCCTTTGAGCTCCTGCTACTGGCCTCAACCCCATGGAGGCTGCCCAGGACCCATGCAGGCATGGCTCAAACCCTGGGCTGAGTGCACAGCCCTGGCCCCGGCCCATGTCCCATGAGGGGTGAGGGCCCCTGCAGCACCTACTCCAGACCTGCCCACCCTGGCCATGATCAGCGGTGACAGCAGCCAGGCGAAAGCAGGACCTGGTGATGGGTGCAGTTGCCTCCTGCCCACTGCTGCTGGGCCTGCCTTGATGCAGATGCCCAAAGCCCACGCCAGGGCTCTCCTCTCTGTTGCCACCACTACCAACACCACCTCTGGACCAACCCAGGGCCAAGCTCAGCAGGGTGGTGGCAGTGGTGCAGGTTCCAGGCGGCCACAGCAAGGGCCTAGCAACAGTGAGGGGGAAGCAGCCGTGCCAGGTCTCACTTTTCCCTGGTACCCAGCAGCAGTGTCTGTCCGACTGCTGCTGCCACTGCTGTGCCCAAGCCACAGAAGCCAAGCAGCAGCTCTAGCCTCTTCTTGGGGTAGAAGGGCAGCGGAAGTGGCAGTGGTAGTAGGGGCCCTGGCTCCCTGCTAAAGCTGCCACCCACCTGCGCTAGCTCCCTGCCCAACCATGGCCCCATCCCACATAGTGAGGTTTGGTAAGCTGTGTTGGAGGGGTGGAAGGGGGGAAAGAAAGGAAAGGGGGAGCAGGGGGCGGTGACCTGGCTCACAACAGCTCCCCAAAACAGCCCATATGGTCCACAAGCCCGAATTACTCACCCCTGCCATAGAGAGTCAGGTGTAGTGAGAGCGTAGAGGTGGAGACTTCCCACACACAAGGTGTGGGATGGAGGCTGTTGCACCCAAGTGGTGCAGCAGTGTGAGAAATCCACATAGGGAGCTGCCAGTCCATGTGGTGCAGTTCTTGTGCACTTAAATTATCAACTTATTTCTGGCAATTGTTTGAATAGCTTTCTGGCTACCCTCATCTTAAGGCAAAATGAGACTATAACCACTTTGGAATTTGCTAAAATATGACTCCCTCCCCCCCGCCACACAAACTTAAACTGTTCCTCTTATTTTAAAGAAACATTTTATGTCTCTCCCTCACAACTATCTTCTCTGGGAAAATTCCCAACACTCAGTACTCAGAAGACTAGCTCTGAATCACAGGCCAGTAAGAAAGATTTGATTTGGGTAAATTTCTCCTCTTTACCTACTCCCAAAACCCCCATAACACTCTCCTTCCTCCTCAACTTCCTGGAAAAGTCAAAAAGATTCTTACCAAAGTGTTCACAGGTCTCTATCTTTTGCATCATCTTAGTCCACAGGGGTGTGGAGGGGGACACAAATTCAAAGCACAACTTGAAGCCCCCTCCTCAGAGAAAGAGATATCCATCAACAAGCCTCTCAGCTGCTATAAAATGACTACTTTAATCGATTCACCCCTCCCGTTCAGCCTCCTGGCTGCCACTCCAGTCCTCTTTCGGCTCCTGTTCTTGATTTCTTCCCAGTAAATACCTACAGGTTTTGTTTGCGTTTTTAGAAAATCTGAGCAGCAGTAACAGTAGAATTAAATTGATCCAATTCTTACCATCTTCATTTCTGGCTAAAGAGCAGTAAAGAGATTCTGGTTTCTTGTCACAAAGCTCCTAGCAGCAGAAATGCTGGGCTGTTTTCAGATCTAGACAGGGAGCATTACCCCATGTCACTCCTCCAAATATGAACAGTGAATGAACCTCCAAGCCAAGATGGTACTGTTTCCAACTATCTGCTCCTATACCCAAGTTTATGAAGAAAAACTATGCCAGTCCAAGAGCTGTTTCGAATTCCATCTTTTTTATTTTATTTTTTAATCAAAACCATCTCGTTCTGTGTGCAACATCTGGGCAGGTTTAGGCTGTTAGGTTCTTAGGAAAGGCTCATCAACTTCTTGCTTGCTTAACTTTGTTTATACTCATTATTTCTTGTTAGTTTATATTTTACCTTTCCTGGGATGGTACTGGAACTTAGAATTCCCTAGGTGTAAGAAGAGAGCTCTTAGTTCCAGTACATCCTTTTCCAGGAAATGCTTCCAGATGACAGTGTTAACTTCACAAATTCTACCTGCATCGAACGTATCCTCATGCAATTCCATCTGGCAAGAGAGCGAGGAACCCACAGCACCTCTGAGCTTATGTAAGAACTACTGTTTACTGGGTCAGATGATAGGTCCATTTAGCCCAGTATCTTGACCCACATAGCAGTAGAGAGCAGATGCTGAGGAGGGTAAACAGGGATAACCATTACCCACCCCCTGCTCCTCTCCCATTGTAGCTTCCAGCATTCAGAGGTTAGGAAGTTCCAATTAAGAAGCTGAACCCCTACCTATGACTGTCGAAGACTACTGAATGACTTTTCCCTCTATTAATTAGCTTAAGCCCCTTTAGAACCAAGTTAAATCATCAGCCTCCACAACATCTTGTTGTAATGAAGTTCCACCAATTAGTTGCATGTTGTGACAAAAGATTCTTTTGCTGATTTTAAACCTGGCAGTTTAATTTTATGTCCCCTAGTTATACTATTTAGAGTAAATAAATCCCCATTTATTTTCTCTGCATCACTTAATATTTGTAAGCCTCCGTCATGTCTGCTGCCCTCCTCCTCCCTCCAAAAGTGCCTCTTTTCTAAGCTGAAGAGTCCTGGGCCCAGTGGTTTTCAACCTTTATTCATTTGCTGACGCCTAAAAAAATTCAAATGGAGATGCAGAGCCCTGCAAATTGTAAGTGTGGGTATTCACATACTTTTGATTGATCATAGTCATCTTTCATGGACCCCACAGACCCCCAGGGGTCCATGGACCACAGGCTGAAAACCACTGTCCTAGCTAATTTATAGTCTCTTCTCATATGGAAGCCCCTCCATACCCCAATCATCTTTGTTTCCCTTCTCTGTACCTTTTCTAGGTCTTCTATATCCTTTTCAGGGTGAAGGACCAACACTATTTAAGGTGTGGATGCACCACAAATTTATAGAGGGACATAATGATAGTTTGTTTCATTTACAATTCCTTTCTTAATCATTCCTAACATTGTTTGCCTCATACTAAACACTGTGCTGATGGTTTTAGAAAACTGTCCACAAAGACTCCAAAATTTCCTTCTTCTGTGGTAACAGTTATTGTAGAGCTGATCATTATGTATGCATATTTGGAGTTAATTTCTGCACCATGTGCATCACTTCGCACTTGTCAATATTGAATTGCATCTGCTGCCCAAGAGCTTATTTCCCAATGCAAGATTAGCCCCGTCTCCAACAAATACCTCAAAAACACTTCAGCCAGGATCTTTACTAGAAAAGAGAAGCTAAGGAATAGTGGAAGACTGCCAAAAGAAACTATTCCTCACAAAAGGGACCTAGGAGGGGAGGGCAGGAAGAATGGGCCCTGTAGGCTTGAATCTAAGAAGCAAAAGCAAGACCAGATCTCTGCTTCCCTGGATTTCATCTGCTAAACCTTCCTCCAGAGGGAAAGGAGGAGAAAAAGAAAAGATGAACTAATGTATGAAACGGAAGATGTCATTTGATTTTAAAATGGTGATGATACCCTCAGATATCCCAGTGGAGATAGAAGGTTGCTTAGATGTAGGGGCCCTCTATCTCCCCAAGCCCTACCCATTGATGGGAGCATCCCCCAGCTGAAAAGAAAACCTGTGCTACCAGGTGAAAACTTTCTACCTCCAGACATACCAGAGAAACCATTAGCAATAAACAAGTTTGAACATGAACTCTGTCATCAAGGCTCCACCTGCTGGAAGGCAGATGTAAACCCAATGCCTCGATGACTTCAGGAGTGAATTGATACTCACCAAGCACCAAAAGCTTAACTTAAAATGAACCACCACTGTGGACTGCAGAATAGTTACTCCTATTATTTTCTATTAGATGAAATCCCAGAGTTAAAAAAAGAGAGTATATGAAGGAAGAATACAGTTTCCTTAGGCAAAGCAGCCAGTGAAGAAACAAAGAGGTATGCAAGTCTCCTTTCCCACTTCAATCTTCTTTGAGAAATTAAATACAGATTTTTGGTGTGACCTACTATCCACCTGTGCAAGGGGACTCCTGATCTCATTTGATCAGCTACAATACGTCAACTTCCAGTAACAATAACAATAAAATGAAATATGAGCACATCTTGCTCAGATGAAGTACCCTGTAGAACAGTAAAATCAGAGCACATGGTATACAACTGCCCCTTCCTAGAGCAAATTCAAGAGAAAAATCCTGTTTGTCCACATATCAGATTAAGATGCTTTAAAATTTTGGGTGGCTACTTATAAATTTTACAAACACCACGTTAGTTTTCTAACTGGAAAAAGGATCTACTTAGGAAGTGAACAGCAAGGCTGCTTTAAGGCTTTATCATACAGTTTGCTTATTTTCCAAAACCAAGCTGATCAGATCTCACAATCTGGGGTTACAACACCAATTTTGACATGATCAAACTTCCATAATCCAAGAGAAGCAAAAAGCATAACTGGATGGTGCAATATGCAGCTGCCATATTCTGTATGGGTCTGTATTTCTTTCTTATTTCTAGTGTCATCTATCTTGACATATGGTACAGACCCCAGCGTAGTGATACCCTGGTGTGACTCCGTGGTGATCTGGGATTCTGCAGCTGACAGTAACTTCTATGGTTTTGGCATTTGAAAGGGCTTTATGCTATCACTCCAACAAAGCTCACAAAAACTTGCCAGAGAACCAACCCTGAAAAGCTGCACAAGCTCAGAGGTTCTACTAGTTTTAGAAACAAAGGACATTTAACTAGTAGAAATGAATTATTGCTCTAATTAGCACACCACAATTCTCTCTCTTTTGATGAATGGCAGTAAGGAGGCAATTGGGAGAAGGAAGGGGAATCAGGGTAGGTAGCACAATAACCAGTTTGCATTTTTTTTTAATTTCCTCCTTCCCTTTTGTGCCCTCGTCTCCCCATCAGATGTTTTACAAGGATTCAACTGTTTACTGGAAATGCCAGTTCCCATTGTCAAAGTTAATGTTCAGGTTTTTACATTTAGTTTCCTTGCATGAAGATTTTTAAGTAAAAGAGTTTGTTTTCATACTCCCAAGTCCTTACTACATCCCATATAGAAGAAATCAGAGATAAATATGGATGTCAAAGCTGTAAATTTATATTTTATATCTACTAGTTAAGTCAAACACTTACTAGGTTAAGGAGTCCGTATCTACTCAAATACCCTGGGTTTCATGCTAGAAATGCACGGGAGAGACACTGAAAAATAGACCTCTCTCTTGTGTGCATTTCCTGAGTAGGGGGAAAAAAATGTTCTACCAGGCAGATTGTAAAAATCCAATAAGTAACACAAGAAGGGAAAGCCAGTGTAAGTAGTAATGTTCTTTAACTATCCTGGACTACCCAATGGAGTGACTGGTTGGCTGCCACAGCTCACCACCCCAAGCCATCTATCTTAGAGGCCTTCTGATAATATACAAAAAACATCAGACTAGCTTTAAGAATTTAAAACTGCAGTCATGAAGTACCTAGAGAAAGCAGACAATAGTAACATGGAAGCAGCCAAAATAATCACGTGACAACCAGTAATCACCACAAAAAAGGTTCTTTTGGCCCCGAGGTTAAAAAGAGAGAGTGGCAGCCCATCACTGTAATTTAAGTCAGCAAGTGCTGTCATTCTAGCTCCAGACTGAAAGTAGCAGGACCAAAGTACAGAGCTTTCCTATGCAGAAAGGCTCTGGGTAGATTTCAAAGGAAGCCCTCTTCTCAAATACACTGCTGGGTCTCTACTATTGACCAATCTGCCAATGTATAATAGCTCATTAGGTTGCTAATCTAACTTAATCGATTCCTCCATTTCACTGTCCTGAATGACTCCCTCAACATACTTGAAAAGACCCCTCTATGTTGGATAGCACGAGCAAGCACTGTTGAAATGAAGAGCTATACAATGACAGTCATGACCAAAGGACTAGTTCACACATATCCACACCACTGCAGACATCTGTATAGAGGTCTTAATACCTTCAAAGAGGAAGAAATGTTTAACGCCAATCTAACGATCAATAAAACTGCTCCCTCCAAGAAAGTCTGTATTTAGAGCAAGTGAAAGAAGAGAGTTTATTCCCTTGGCTACAACAATCTTACTCTTCATGACACAGTGCCAAGACTTTAATAAAATAAGCAAAGCCCAGCAGCATTGCAGCTTACATGCCCCATGGTCACCAGGCCAGAAGCCTCTGCTGGCAGAAGCTTCCAATTTGTGGGGCAGGGAGAGGCAGGCCTTGCTGCTGCCGCTGCTGGGTCCTGCCGCCAGCACCTCACCAGCTGAGACAGGTAGCTACCAGCAAGTAGTAATTTTCTAAATTTTACAGGGGTCCCCTGGGCCAGATAAAATGGCCTGGCAGGCCATATTTGCCCGCCCCTGGTTTAGAATCTGCTTGTTTGAAAACATGGCTAGTCTGGTAACCTGAACTCTTTCTTTATATTGAAAGAGTTAGACCATGCAGGTTAAGCTCACAGACATGTTCATCATCTGCTTAAAATACTTCCCCTATGAGAATGAAGGCAATGCAATACCCTACAACACCCATTTTTCAAATTAATTTTTTCCGTAAAAAACAAGTTTTAAAGACACCGCCATTATCTACAGCTCCAAGAATTCATGCCAACTAATAGCATTAAGAAAAACACCACCAAAATGTGTTATGCCAAGTTACAAACAATCTTGACAAGAACCAGGAATCACAGATCTAGAATATACAACACAGGAAAGGAAGAGCGGAGGAGGGAGGAAAACCTAAAAGAAAAGCATTTTTTTTGAGTTTCCCTGATAATTAAATCACAGCCACTTGGACCACGTGTCAACTCAGTCACTTTGACAGTACATAAGAATGCTTTTCCAGTAAATCAGATCAGACTCCACTGCCTACAGCAGGTTTTCTGGTCTCCAAATCAGTCTTAACATAAGGCTAATAATTCGAGACCACAGAATGAGCTCTGTAATGTTCCTCTTGGTCTATCAAGACGATAAACAGATCAGGCAGCACAATTAAAATCTCAAATTATGAAGTTAAAAACTACTTTTTTTGGCCAAGCTAAGCACAACTTAAAACTTACATCTCTACATTACTTGTTTAAAGGCTTTCTTCTAAATGTTCAACTAGTTATTAACAAGTGCATTTGGATACTTATTTCTTTAGCAAGTTAACTATCTCTTAAAATTTTTCCACACACTGCCCTCCACATTGGCTAAATTAAGCTGTTTACTCCATCAATTCTTCATTTTAAATAACTTCACTATTTTTTTTTTTTGCAGGCTGGGTTTAGGCCACAGTTATTTGCTGTTGATCTAGAGTTACACAAGCCACCAGACATTACAGAACTATAGCACCAACTCAAACCTATTATTTCTATTGCAGTAATGCTCCAATGCTGCAATCAGTATCACAGTCTACTTTGTGCAACACGCTGTATATAAACAAAGTGATCCCTTTCCCAAAGTACTTACAACTGAAAGCCCCATTCCTACAATGCACTACACGCAGCAAATTTCACATATGCAGAGAGCAATACTGCCGAACCAGAATTTAAGGGATACATGAATGATGCAGGGGGGAAAAGGGTTGTTTTTTTTTTTTAACATCTAGTTTAAACCCTAAATACTGATCAGCTACACTTGACTATCTCATAGCCTATTCATACCATAATTATACCCATAGCCTATCCATACCATAAATTAGTTTATTAGTGGCTAGCTACCTCCCTGACCACAGAAAAGCTGATCTATTCACTGGACAAACATAAAGAAGAAAATCAGGTGCTCCTAACGCAAGACATTTCTATGGAAAAAAAAAACCTCTATTTCCTTTGTGGGCTCCATCACTTAAGGTTCCTATATATACCTGGAAAGGCTGGGTAGCCAAGCAGATAAACACTGCTGTATAATGTCTCCTTGTAATCCAAGATATTTCAGAAAGTTCTTAGGGCTAAAAGTTTAACAGCAGCTGTTAAAATTATTAGCATTTAGTTGAGGACAAAAAAAAAAGTCTCTTTTCAAAATTTCATTAAGTATTTCTCTGACAATCTCAGCTTCTTCAGTCTTCCCCTCAAAAGCCAGACAGAATGAAAAGGAAAGCAATAAAGGTGCAGGCATGAAACGGTGTCCAAAGACGTTAGTGAAAACGGCAGGACATGATATATTTGGAGACAATACATAAGCCAAGGGCTGGCCCCTCAACTGCTTTAAGTCAGAATACACCATCTGATGATCTGAACCCAGGTCTTCCTTGGCACTCTTGATGACTCTCTGGAATGCAAGTCGTCTGGCCCCATTTTCCCTCTGCTTTCTTAGCTTTCCAAAACAAAAAGGGATTAGAGGAAAGGCGTTCACAAGTGGAAATTTCTGTTGCATGGATAACGCATCCTGTGCTGACTCTCCCATTTCCAGGGCCAGTTGCAAAAAAAGAAAAAAATCATGTGTTAGGACAAAAAGAAATGAAGACCAAGGTATAAGCATTTGAAATAGTAGACAGCAGTTATTCCAGAATCACTTTAAACCACTTCCACTCTGAGCAAAATTTTCTTCTTTACTTGCCAGGTACCAACATCCTAGATGAACACTTAACAAAAAATGGAAGATATCTGAGAAGAACTGTTTCAGAGCAGCAGCTTATTTTTTCAGGTTCCATGCCAGATATTATACTCATTCATAAAACTGTCATATTTATCTGACCTGAACAAGATGCGCAATTTTTGATATGCCTCTTTCATTTGCATAAGAGCTAAGTTTAGTGCACATTCAAGGGGTCCTCCAAAAGACGGTGAATAGGGTTCCAGAAAGCTGCATTTTCAGAGCACTAACTGTATTTCTTCTACATGGTTCTCCAGATTAACCTGAGAAGGAAGTTGCCACCCTGCTTTGTCTTCACTGGGGAGTTATCTTTTTGCTTCAGTTCCCTTTCAACTATAGTGTAAAGGCAAAAAAGAATTCCTGTTCTCCCTTCACCCATCCCAGAAGAAATATTAAAAACTAAATTATTAAATAATGTAATCCTCCCAGAACAATACCGTATTTACTTGAATCTAAGACAAAGTCCTTCCTCCCACTCAAAAAAATACTGTCTTGATTTTTGATAGATGGTGGCAGAGAGCAGGCAGTGCTCCAGTTCTGGCTCCCGTCCCAACCTGGGCTCAGAATCAGAGCTGCACCTGCTACCCTGTGCTCCGAGTGAAAACTCAGAGCTGGCATTTTCCAAGGGGTGCCTGAAGTCTAAAAAGGTTGAGGACCACTTTACTAGAACAACAAAATAAATACATTGGCTGGCTTGAGAAATCGTTAACCTACCAGGAAGGACCAGACTTATCTCAAGATGGCCACAGCAAGGCCTTTTCCATCAAAAAATATCCAATTTTCTTTAGGCGAGAGATTCAGGTACTAAGCCCAAAAGCAGAAGTTGCTCCAGTCACTTTCAAATCAAAAAAACTTGAGAAGCTACAGGAGTTCTCCTGTTCTTTACACATATGCCACCAGACTGCACTACTGAACAAAGAAAAAACATTGCTATCGCTGCTTACTTTCTAGACTAGATTATTTCCCTTGCAGCATGAAAAGCCAGTAAATAAGAACAAACTACACTCCCTGAAAAAGGCTGTTACCAAACACATTTTCATAAAGAGCTTTCTGTTGGACATGAGTGCACCAGAGAAGGTAAAAACTAGCTTGCAATCAAAGCAATTACACCAACTAAAAGGCGCAAAAATCTTTGTGATGTATGGAGAACTCATCCATCTGCCCTCTTAGCAGCAGTGACAAACAGCCTTGCATATATATTTATTTCGTATTTATTTCCTTTATTTATGTAATTTATATGTTGCCTTCCCCAGCAAAGGTTCAGGGTAGCTTACAGTAAGTTAAGCAACTTAAAAGGGCCACCAGAACAAACAAACAAAACACAAACCCACTAAACATCGTGTCAGCCTACCTGGGATGCCAAATGCCTGCCCAAACAGAAAGGTCTTGCAGCACTTCTGAAAGATGTCCAGGCTCATCCAGTTGGCCTCAACAGAATGGTCCTATTTAACAAAATGCCCTAGGTCCAGAGTAAGGATGCAGCCCATACATCTTCAGAGAAGACCACGTTAAAACAAATACAAAATCAGGACACTCACAACAGTTGCCCAAGTTTAATGTTAAAGTTTCTTCACTGAAAGAATGATTTTGTAACGCTTCTTTTTACTTGTAGACAAAGTTCTTTGGGTAAATCTGATATCTTTTATTAGACCAATTCAAACAGTTGGAAAAAAATTCTTCTTTGCAAGCTTTAGGTACAAACACCCTTTGTCAGGCTCCATGGACTAAACCAGATAGACAAACCTCCAAACTGAAACTTATATAAACACCCACTGTATTATGCCACATCCGTATTAGGGCGCCCACTTAAAAAAAAAAAAAAAAAGATAGAGAGCAGTCAAGTAAGCGCAGGAAGGAATAAGAAACCAAAGAAGGTTTGGTTTCAAACCCATCCAAAAGACATTTCTCAACATCAAGAAGGGAGCAGGAAAAAACAAGAGGGGGTAAGGGAGCCATGGGGGGACAAAAAACAAAACCCTCTTAGTTATTTTACAAATACTTAGGACGTACAAATTTGCAGGATGCATCATCAATAATGGCAATTCCCCTCCCCACCAAAAATTCATTAATTTTAAAGAAGTCAAGCTCACCATACCCAGGAACTGAAAATATTTCTCCAGTTCTCAGGTTTTTTAAAAGTGTTTGCTGCAAAAAAAAAATCACACTAGTGAGATCAGTCTACATACTTAATGTATTTTGGAACCAAACAAACAGATTTAGTTTTCAGGCCTTCTTTATCACACAAGCCAAATGGAAAGCACAATGTCTCCCCTACACCCACCCCTTTGGTGAACACCCTTTAAAAATAGAAGGCACGCATAGACAGAATCCAACACTACAAACCTTCATAAGCCCACTCATTCTGCAGCCTATATAGACAACTCAACCTATGCAACTTGTTGCCTCTAAGCCTCATGTAGAAATATTGTGCATTTTTATATTTAAGGGTCTAGATATTTTCTAACTTCCAGTAGTATTTGAGGAATGATTGATAGCTTCATCATAAGAACAAAGGATTCTTAGTCAGATGTGGGTTTTATTTCTGTGTGTGTCATACGTTTCCTGTATCTCCTTAATATAAATGCACAGCAAGATTATGGCAGGGAGCCATAAACCAGAGCAAAGGTTATTGTCTGGCACAATACTACAGGGAGGAACCTGGCCACTGTACACTTCAACTTATTAGAACTACAGTACCATTTTACTCCCCCAGATAGTGAAAATCTTTACATTTCCAGCCAATATATCCTGGTTCCTTTTTTACATATACATTTCTCCTTTGTTTTGCAGGCAAGTGAACAACCCTGAGATTTAGTTATCCTAGTGCCACAGCTGGGGAAATCACAGGTGTGCTACAAAGGACATTTGTAAGCAACTACTACCCAAGAAGCACACATAAGGACTGCTGTATTGGGTCAGACCAAAATGTCTATATGATCCAGTATTGCGTGTCCGGTAGTGACAAGTATGCTCTTCCCCTAAAAATTTTGGTAAGAAATAGGGTGTGTATAGAGGGGCCTATTACCAGATGTACCTGCCTATTTACCAACTTTTCCAAGTCAGAGGTTACATCCCAGCATAATTGTGTTTAATAGCCCTTGATGGATTTATCCTCCATAAAATGCATCCAAACCCTTTGTGGACCAGGTTATACTACTATTGCCACGTAATTAATTTGTGGAACTTGGCCTCCACAAACACCTGGCGTTGTATAAAAAAAACCACTTCCTGTCACCTATTTTAAACCTGCCACCTGATGATGTCATCAGAGACCACCTAGTTTCTTGTAATATGAGACACAGTGAATAAGTTAATTTTCACACTATCCCACAGTCCTCTCTCACATTCTCCTTTCAGCTTGGAAGAGCAATGGCTGAAGTGACCTCATTTTTCACACACTCCTTGTCTGGGAGTTTTCCCATAACCCTGATTATATTTCCTTGCCCTCCTCTGTACATTTTCCCAATTCTACTGTATCCTTTTTGAGATGGGGGACAGCAGAAATGCACACAATATTTAAGATGTGGGAACATCATAGATTTATATAATGGTATAATGATGCCTTCTGTTTGGTTTCAGTTCCATTTTAAAGATTCCAGAAATGGGCTATTTTCTTCTTTTTTTGGCCAGTACTGCATAAATGAGGCAATACTTTCAAGAGAATTGGCATCAACTATAATGCCTTCATGATCACTTTTCCAAGAGGGGTGGAAAAAGCCAATTCAGAGCCCATAACGGTGTATGCGTAGCAACAATTGTTTTTCCTCCCCTTCACATGTCGTTTTACACATATTGATGTTGATTATCATCTACCCTTTTGTTGTGCACTCAGTTTTGCAAGATCCTTCTTTAACATCTCACCATCAGCCCTGGATTTGACTATCCAGAATTACTTTGTATTCTCTGTGGACTTTGCCACCTCATCACTGTATGTTCCCTTTTCCACATCTCTTATAAAAAACATAGAACGAAGCAAGTCCTGGAACAGATCCTTAGAGTACCCTATGTTCAGTCACCTCCATCCAGAGCAAATAAATCAGAGGACTAAAGAGTCATTTTCTCCCCAATCTTATTAGCTGTTCCCTGTGCACAAGCTAAAACTTTATTTTTTATTTATATGCCACCCTTCCCCATAAAGGCTCAGGGTGGTTCTTGTAGGGATTCAAAAAGAATAATCTCCTACATATACTGTTCACAAATGCCATGTACACTACACTTCTTCCTGTATTCTTCCCAACATACACCTTTCCGTTCAACCAACTGAAACTAGCCATTAGTGGCTGCAGCAAAGCTAATCAGATGAGACCAACAGCAGCGTAATAGTTTGAAGTGGGTCTATTTTAAATGAAGCCAGATGAAGAATTTTTCATAGTATCATAGTGCTTAGGGTCAGAAGGGACCTAAACAGATCATCAGGTCTGACCCCCTGCCCCAGGCAGGAACAGGTGCCGGGATCATATCACCCCAGCCAAATATCTGTCCAGCCTCCCCTTGAAGACCCCCAAGGTAGGAGAAAGCACCACCTCCCTTGGGAGCCCATTCCAGAGCCTGGCAGCCCTAACCATAAAGTAAGGTCTCCTGATGTCCAGCCTGAACCTTCTCTCTAACAATTACTGGCTATTATTCCTAGTAACCCTGGGTGGTGCCCGGGGGAACAGTGCCTCTCCCAATTCTCGCTGGTCCTCCCTGGTGAATTTGTAAACAGCCACCACATCCCCTCTCAGCCTTCTCTTGTGGAGGCTGAATAGGTTCAGGCCCTTCAGCCTCTCTTCATAGGGCCTGCCCTGCTGCCCCTTGACCATGCAAGTGGCCGTCCTTTGGACCCTTTCAATACTAGCCACACGCCTCTTGAAGTGCAGCGCCCAGAACTGGATGCAGTACTCCAACTGTAGCCTGACCAATGCCGCATAGAGGGAAAGGATCACCTCCCTGGACCTGCTTGTGATGCATCTGTAGATACATGACAAGGTATGGTTAGCCTTACGGACTGCTTCCTTGCATTGCTGGCTCATGTTCATCCTGGAGTCAACAGTGACTCCAAGATCCCTTTCTGCCACCGTGTTGACAAGAAGGGTGTTCCACAGCGTACAGGTGTGTTGCTGGTTCCTTCTCCCTAGATGCAGCACCTTGCACTTATCTGCATTGAATTCCATCCTATTCTCATCTGCCCACCTCTGTAACCTGTCTAGATCTAGCTGGATTGTGTTCCTCCCCTCCAGAGGGCCCACCTCACCCCACAACTTGGTGTCATCAGCGAATTTGGACAGCATGCATTCCACCCCTGCATCCAGATCACTGATAAAGATGTTGAACAGTACAGGCCCCAGGACCAAGCCCTGGGGACTCCACTACCCACATCCCTCCATGTTGAAAATGACCCATCCACTACCACTCTCTGGGTGCGACCATCTAGCCAATTTACCACCCATCTGATTGTGCAGACATCAATACCGCAGTCACCAAGTTTTGTTTTGTTTTGTTTTTTAAGTGGTGATGTTCCTGACTCAGTTAAAAAAAAAAAACTGGTAGCGTCAGAAACAACTATTAATGTCAAACAAAGATGCCTAATTTTTACAGCATTCAAGACACTGCAACAGCAATACCCTCTCCTCCCCTTTCTTCCTACCACTTTTTCTTGCTAAGGAAGGATATCCTTTCTCCAAACAGTTTTTATTTGGAAGAGGGGAGAGAAAGGGAGGGAGGAGACATGGAATAGAATTCCTAGATTACACTTACTTCCCTCATCCAAGATTTTCTAAGCATCTTCATCAACTGACACCACAACACACCAGCATTTCTAAACTGGTGTTGTTTGTGTATATACTACACAAAAGTAGGCTAATGTATATTCAGACTGAGCTAAATTTGAACACACACAGTTCCCTAAGGAATCAAAAGATTGTTTACAGTCACGTATTGCAGCTTCCAGAGAACAGAGAAAATATGATGCAACTTCTCCAAAGCAAGCAAAATAGTGAAATGCCAACAGAAAGCCAAACACTAAGTTAAATATAAACAGCAACAATACTATGCAACCATAGAACATTATCTATTAATCACTTGAAAAAAATGTTAAAACCCCACCAAACCCACAGGAAACACCAGAAGCAAAGCTAAACTTGCAACCTTATCTTTCCCTTGTGCACATACAAAAAATGCAATTTTTAGTTACTTTACTTGTTTTCACAGTACCCACACAAGATAGAGCCCTGAACCTTGACTGGAATCCCAAGGCGCTATTCTATGATAACACAGACTGTCTTGTACCGTTCATCAAATATACATGGGTAGCATCTTGTAATTATTTTTTAAATGTCACAGTATTTTCATTGTTGGTGGTTCAGTATCTGCTCTGAGGTTCCCAAGTTCTCTCTTTTTATTTTGGGTATTGTAGGTTTTTCCTATTTAGTTATAAACATCCTTTAATTGGCTCTCTTAGAAACCCCAGTGGGAAATGCTTTCTGGTAGCATCTGAATACTCCTAGTCTCCTAGGACAGGTGTGGGACAGAGACTAAGAGAGCTGGTGATGCCGGGCTCGGCTCCTTGTCTCCTCCTTCTCCCCTCTCCTAGGGGTTTCGCTTGCTGCCTGCCTGCAGCAGCTGCTTTCCCGTCTTTGCAGTGCGCTGAGAGCTAGGTGGGGAGCAGTGATCCCCTTCCCCCACCTGCAGAAGGGCTGCGCTCAGCCACATTGCAAAGAGCGCGCAGGTGGAAACCAGGTAGTGGGGAAGAAGCCCCCCACACGTACACACCCAACCCACCGACATACACACCCATGCCCCCTCACACACCTGATCCCCCACCACACCATACCTAGACACCCAACACTGACCCACACACACACCACTTACATCCCCTGCACACATCCATGCATACACCTCTACCATACCCATTCCCCACCCCTCAACCACGCACACGCTATCCCCCACCGCAACCACACCCACAACACCCCCCCACACCCTGCTCCTCTCCCTCCACACACAATATACAAGCAACCCTCCCTCCCCAAAGGAGTACTCCATGGGCAAAAGGAGAGACTTCCAGTGGCAAAGGTCAGGGGTTAGGGGCAGGACTTCCTGTCACAAGATGGTGACCAGGGCAGGGAGGGGAGGGCCTGTCAAGGGGCAGGGCTACCCTTGTGGGGGGTAACCAAAACTCATTAAGCAGCCCTCCAGCCAAAATAACTGCCCACCCCTGATGTAATCCCTTTTGCTCATTTATAAAAGCTCCATCATCTTCAGACCAGTTGAGCTCCTTGCCCCATTGTTCCTTTCCCAAGGACATTCCAGAAACTTGCTCTTCTATTGGGAATACCTGCCTCTTCCCCTCCCCACACTCTTCTAAAAAGCAAAGCAAAGGCAGTGGCAGGTTAAGATTTACTGGGGCCCTGGGTAAACAGAAAATTGGAGGCCCCCCACACCCCAGCAGAGAGAGTGGCCCCTTCCCCTCCTGGTGCCGTTGCAGTTGCTAAGGACAGGGTGGGCCTCCGTGCTCTGCAGGGGAGGCTGGGTTGACCCAACCAGGCCGAGGGTGGAATGGCACATGCCCACGTCTCCGCCCTGCTTCACCCTTCCACCACAGTTGGAGCTGAGCTAGGTGAGGGCAGAAGCGGGCTGCTAGCTGTGGGCTCGGGGCTCTCTACTCTGATGCTTTTGCCCCAGGACCCCGTGCCTGCCGCAGATCTTCTGCCTGCCCAGCATCAGGAGGCACAACTCACTGTTCCCAATGCTGCCAGGCAGGCAGGAGGGGACACACAGCCAGTGCGGGCAAAGGCAGCAGGATGGAGAGAAAGGTGGGGAGGGTAACTAGCACAGCGCAAATGCCTGACTTTAGGAAAGCCAACTTCAATGTGCTCAGGGCAGTAGTCAGGGAGGCACTTGGAGCCCAGGGTGTAGCTAGTATGGGGGTCCAGGCAAAGTGGTTCTTCCTCAAGGAGGCTATCCTTGGGGCGCAGCAGGACGCACTTCCTTTGCACAGGAAGGCGGGAAAAGGGTCCAAGAAACCTTCATGGCTGAGCACGGATATCCAGGCTGGCCTGAGGGCAAAGAAAAAAAGCGTACTGGCGGTGGAAGCAGGGGGCAGGGACAAAGAAGGAGTACACCTCCCTGACCTGAGCTTGTAAGGATTTGGTAAGAAAGGCTAAAGCAGCACTGGAGCTTAGATTAGCTTCTGGGATTAAGGATAACAAAAAGACCTTCTTCAAGTATATAGGTAGCAAGAAGAAGTCTCGGGGTAACATTGGACCCCTACGGGGCAGGGCAGGGCAGGGCAGATGGTGACAGACACGTGAGAGAAGGCAGAACTCTTTAACAAGTTCTTTGCCTCCGTGTTCCTGTCTGCTGACAATGGGGTGCTCTTGGGTGATAGCGTAGAGAGGCCCGGGAAGGATGCAAGTCCCCCAACTGTTAGTTCAGACCTAGTTAAGGATTACCTGGAGGGCTTAGATGTATCCAAGTCGGCAGGCCTGGATGACCTTCATCCGCAGGTGCTGAGGGAATTGGCTGGTGTCATTGCGGA
>NW_017729023.1:8361186-8369564 GCF_001723915.1 Gavialis gangeticus | reverse complement strand
CCCGCCACTAGGGGTCTCTCCTGAGCCATTTCTGCTCTCAGTCGCAGGGCACCTGAGAGCTCTGCGACAGGAACCTGTTCTCTTTAGTTTCTGCAAGAGGAGACTGAGGGGGGATCTTGTGGCTGCCTACAACCTTATCAGTGGCCAGTAGCAGGGACTCAGGGAAAGTCTGTTCACCAGGGCCCCCCTTGGAGTCACCAGGAACAATGGCCACAAGCTGAGGGAGGATAGGTTTAGGTTAGATATTAGGAAGAACTACTTCACTGTAAGGGTGGCCAGAGCCTGGAATAGGCTTCCCAGAGAGGTGGTGCTCTCACCTTCCCTGGAAATCTTCAAGAGGAAACTGGATAGGCACCTGGCTGGGATCTTATGACCCCTCCCACCCCCAGCGTCATTCCTGCCCATGGCAGGGGGTCAGACTCAAAGATCTGTCTAGGTCCCTTCCGACTCACTGATTCTATGATAACCCTACAGTAAGCAGCCCGCATCTGCCCTGTGCACAAATCTGGAGGAACCCCTCCCCCCATGCCTCCCAGGAGCAGGGCCTGTGGCAAGCAGCATGCTCCAAAAAAACGCGTTGGCCAATCTTGGATCCTGCAGTCTGCCACTGTTCTGTGTGCAGGCAGCTCAGGCCCAGAGCTAATGCCCCAGGGGCAAGAGGGAGGACAGAGGCAGCTGCTTGGCAGACCAGCCCCCTGGAGCCTGCAGCTCCTCCCATGTAGCACCAAGAGACAGGACTAAGAGGTGAGGGGAGGCTAAAGTACCTGCCAGGCACCCACTGCTCCTCTGCCTACTGCAGCCAGAAGAAACAAGGCGCACACGTGCAGCTAGAGCTGTTCACCCTGCACCTGCCCACAGAGCTCTGCCCTTCAACTTGATCCGCAGTCTCCTATGGGCTCTGGGGAAGTCTGGGCTGGGGGACAAAGCTTGGCTCTGCAGGCTAGGATGACCTGGGGGCAGAGGTAAGTGCCCTTCCACACAGTACTGGCTGGCAGTGGAGCGAAATGCACTGAGCCAGGCCAGGCCACCGCACCTCGTCTGCACCACCACAGCCGTTGCCTTGAGGACGGTACCACCCTTGCACTACCTGTCCCAAGCAGGGCAACAGCTGGCAGTTCAGATGGGCCTGGCCTGGGGCAAAGAGCAGGGGCTAGGAAGTGCAAAGGAAATTCAGCCTTTTCCAAGGGATCCAAGGCACCCAGGGGGGCCTGACTGGCAGGGGCCCCTGGGCCCCCGTGTTAATCCGTCTATGGGCAGAGGTCTTTATTTATACATACTTATTAGTTCCAATCACAGCAAGATGCAGTTTACCAGAACTGTATTTCCTTAGAGCAGGCTTTCCCCAAACTTTTCATCACTAGGTCCCTCTACGCCCAAATCCCCTTGAGAAAATATAACAACTGGTATAAGGCTCACTCGCATTCTCAGAATCCCTGCCAGCAAAGTAGGCCTTACACTTTTCAAGATACCCTTTCCAAGACAGCATTGCTCCATAGAGACCAATTAGATTAAGCAGATCCTTGTATTTCAACTCCTTTCAGGATCCCTAACAAGGCATTTTTTGCAGATACTATAGGCTGTTCCAAAGGCAGATGCTTGGCCCACAAGGGGAAGATTCTAGGAGTTCTCATACCCAAAATTAGAATCACCTTGTTAATCCCATCTTCAACACTGGGAGTGCAGTGGGTAGAACTCAATTTAGAAAAAGGCTTAAGCCAGTGGCCCATTACAAGGAGTCTCCAGAAAATCTTGACATGTAAAGAACACTTTTGGAGAAGGCAGCATAACTCCCAATTTTCTCCACAGGAAAGTGGAATATCAATTACTGTGGTGGTGCAAGGGTACAGGAACCATCAGACAGTTCATGCAAGGGAGCATAAGAAAAGGTACCATTTTGGCAGCAGTGCAGCAATATGAATAGGTAAGGCACATCTGCAGTGCCTTCCCAGAGCCTAAGTGCTGCCCGCATGTATGGGCCCACTTCAAGATACACAAGAAATAAAACAGTAAAGCCAACTTGACCTCCCATCCCTCCTCCCCACTTTCCCACCATTGCCTTTGAGCCCCAAGTCTCCAGTGTGCTTGAAAGCAGCAGTCAGAAAGGCCCCAAGGCCATTTCTAGGTTTGGCCCATGCAGAATAGGTAGGCAGGCTACATTTCTCAGCAGCACTCAACAGCGTTGTGGAAACAGTACAGACATACCACAAAAGCCACTCCTACTCCCACTTTGATTTCAGCCATCTTGGAAATCTAGTCCACAGGAACTTTTAAAGGAAGACAATGGCCCTTTTCACTTGTGGATGGCTACTCTAAGGAAGATCATCCAGGGCATTTCCATGGGCCACCACATACCCACATGACACAGCTTCCACCAGCTGTAGAAAAGAAACAAAAATCCCTTTCAATGCACTTTATGTGGCACACCCACTTGCAAGTGGACAACCTGTGCCTGTAGAAAAATTACGTTCAAACTGCACACAACAAGCAATATTTGGGGGCAAAATAATTAAACTACTTATAATCCAAAACTGAGCTAAAGAAAAAAAAATATTAGGATGGACAAGAGGGGGAAAGAGAGGGGTCAGACGTCCCCATTCTATAGGAAGATCTGCTACCTACTTTGCTACTCTGGTTGGAGCAGGAATAGGCTCGCTCGTCAGTGTGAGTCTATAAATTAAGACATCAAGAGAAGTCAACAACTCAGATTGCATCACACTGGTTGGACTGACTCTCGCTTCAGTCTCTCCCATTGAGTAAACACTTCCTTACACTCAACAAATCAGATACTTTAATTATGGACCCACGACGTGGCTGCGATTGCACTGGGGCAGAGAGAAAACTTACGGCTATTATTTCAGTGTGTAGAGCTTGTTTTGAGAGAGCAATCTTAACTGTACCGTACTATTAATTAAAACACATACTACACTATAAAGTTTCATAACATGTAGGAATCTGCTTTCATGCAACTGCGGACTTGTCTCTTCATGAAAGAGCTCAGCCAGTACAAAACAACTACCCTCCAGAGCTGAGGAATCAAGGGGCCAATATCCTAAAAGAAATAATAAAAAATTAAACAAAACAAACCTGCTCTAAGAAAAAAAAAAGGTAAGTTTGCGAAGGCAGTCATATTTGGAAAGACCAGATCCATGATTGCTTGTGCAGCTTTAACTCTGTTCCCTTGCACACATGCCTTATGACAGTCCAGTCGTTCTTTGTGCTCTCCTACACATACAGCCCTGCCTGTTTTAAAAAAAGAAGTACCTCCAGACTGTCAACTCTGAATCAACTATTTCTGTGGCAAAATAAGCAAGTATTGGCTGCCCCAAAATTCCTCAGACTGGCCTTGAGCCTTCCCAGGAGACACCCACCTGTTTGGAAGTGAAATGGCTCCTAAGTCTCCTTGCCATTTCAATTTTCAACCTACTCCGAGTGCGCAAGTCGCCAACCCATGCCAAATACAACCAAGAACTAGCATTAGACAAAACAAAAGGCCAATGAAGAGCCAACTTACGGCTATTTGCAGCGACTACCACCCAAAATTAAGTGTGCAACTTTTCACAGACATGTCTCCACACCATGGCCTATTTCAAACCCGCAGCCAATCAAGTTTTCAGTGGTGCTGTATGAAAGGAATCCACAAGGGTAAAATCTCTACATTAGTTAGCCCATACTAAGTATTTGTTCAAAAATACAAGTAGAAAGACTCCAAAAACTGTGGAACTTCTAACTTTAAACTAGCAAAAGATTACACATGTACAGTTAGCCTCACTTAAAATGAAAGTGAGTACTCCTCCTAGAAAGTTTTCTTTAAGCATGCACATACAAATACATACACGTCTACTATTCTCCTTCTCTCTTAAACATGACAAGTCTTCTTCCAAAGCCTTATTTTTGATTAAAGAAAAAAATAAACCCTAAGAAAGACATTCTTTTCACAGTGGAAATGAGACTTGGAAGAAACTGAAGGATTAACATTGGGAGAAAAAAGAATCCCCCCCAAGAAACTACTTCTGCCTCACTTCTTGGAATTGCACAGAGAAAATTCTGGTTTATTTCTGACCCCTCTCCCCCAGCCCGTATCTGTTACTGAATTAGGAAAGTTTTTACTGGGGGCAGGGGGGATGGAACAAATTTGAAAAACAGCATAAAAGAAAACCTAAAAATGAAAGTGCTACAAACAGTCATACTTTAAAGAAGGAAAATAAGTAGAAACTAAAACTGTCGCCTGCTTCACTTGTTAGCAACGAACAAAAATTCAGAAAATCTAAAGAGCCTGTCTACATCGCTGATCTGCTGCCGCAATAGTTATATACAGTGCAGGAGACACTGTCTAACAGCAGGAGTTTTTCCATTGGCAGTTACCTAATATTTGGGGGAGGTGGTGTAAGCCAGAAAAAGCCCTTTTCTGTCAACACAGCTGTGTCCAGACATAATAACTACATTTACTGGGGGAGCAAGTACTGTCTTTTTATACACATACCCAATCCAGCTATGCTGGTAAAATGTAGTAATCTTAGCTCTGGTCAACTCTACAAAGTTTTCCTTTATAGTGGAAGGGGGTCAGGATAAGGACAGCCACATATGCAGTGCAATCAAAACACTTCTTTGAAATAAGTCAGATTGGTTTTGCACACACTAGTCTGTGCCTGCTATAGTAGTGCTTTACTCTCCCAGAAAAGCATTCCTTGTGTGAATGAGCTATATTGGGAAGTTGCACTTTGTTAGCCCTCCCATTTCCCCCCTCTCTGCCTCCCACCCAATAATAATATCACACACACACACACACAAAGAGAAAAAAACCCAGTAGTTTTGAAAACAATTACATCTATAGTGGGGATTTCTGGTGGCACAGCTTTGTCAGTTGGGGGCCAAGCTGTTTCACAACTGACTGACAGAGCCATGCCAGGAAAAATCTGTATTGCAGGCCTGGCCTAGGTCTCAATAGGAGTCAAGCAAAAGTTGTACTGTTTCACACTCCCACAACTGCATTCACTGAACCGTTACACTTTTTCTCATCTAGCTGAGCAAGTATTTGTACTTCAACTTTCATATGTTAAGGCCACAGCCTTCAAGGACAGAGACAACATAAGCAGAGATAGTCTAGATACACCTATATACATGGGTTTTTCATAGTTCTATGAAATTCTGATGAGAGAGAGAATTACAAATTCCTCAAGCCTAGAGAGTAGATTACTCAAGGGGGAAACATTAGTTACTTAAGTGTTGGGAGGCTATAGTTATATTCATTTACTTGATTATGAACAAAAACAGAAAGCATAGTCAGTACAACCTGGCAAAATTCTACCCACACAGTTGCCTTCAACAGGCAAATAAATTACCATTAGGGTTTTTTTTTGTTTGTTTGGTTTGGTTTTAAATCATCAGTCAGCCCAAAAGAAAATTGGGCAGCAGATTTCATGCCTGAGCTGATAACTGGGCTTAACAGTTTTGCTCAGAAAAATCAAGACTCAACATGAGATTCCAGGTCATGCAGCTGTTGGACGTGAGCAGCCAGCTCCAATAAAACAGAGAACAGCAACATAACAGAAGTAGAAGCACCCGCTGTTGATCTATTCTGAGCAATGCTACACAATACAGAAGTAAATAAAACTCTTGTTCTCCCAAAAGAAAATAAGAAAAAGATTTAAAACGTCCATGTACAGTAGTAGGTTTCCTATTGATCTATTTTCCCTGAATAATTATTAGAACAAAGCAGTATGAAGAGTAAATACACTGCTCAAATGAAAAACACTTGAGCACAGGAAGTCAGACCAAAATACTGCACTTGTGTGCACCACAGAGTAGGCCACAAGTAAATGAACCCTTACTTCTCAGCATTTATAGTACTCTTTGTAAAACATTCCTGGCCCATGAATTTACAACTAAAATTACTGAACCAATATAATTTTCAGTTGAATATTAAGACCCACATTTACAGTGGGTTCAGAAATTCCCCGTGAACATGTGTTTTGAATGAGAGAATGAAAGAGTGAAATCACTGTTGCATAAGTACATCTATATTTCATATCTTGTCAAAACATCCACTCTTCTTAGCTCTCCAAATTATGATCTGTAATTTTTTGAAGAATGACTTAGTCTACTAGTTAAAAAGTACTTTTTGCCAACAATGCTATCTTTTTTTGCCCCATTTTTCAACTGCAGTTGCAGAGGCTGAAGCCAGGCAGTTCATTAATCTCTTATTCCAGCTTTGAGTACACAGGAAAGTTTTTAGCAATTATACAATTTCGATTCTCTGGACAGACACATTTATTCTGGTGTACAAGTGACTTTTTCAGATTAGCTTTATGATATCCCCCAATAACCGCCCCCCCACAGAGCATTATTGAGAGGTTATATGGGTATAAATCTTATTTTTAAACTATACCAAAACTTCATGCACAGAAAACACTGGGACCTGTAAAATTGTACATGCCAAATCCCAATCCTATAACACTGATGCACATGGCTAATCTCATGCACATGTACAGCCTCAATTAAATCAATGGGATTACTCACTCATTTACAAGTAAAGCACTTAAATAAGCATTTAAAGAATAAGGGCTCAAGTATAGATGTCACCACTATGAACAACCTACACACACACAAACATGCTCTCTCCAAGATGCTTAAGATTACCTCTCATCTAGGTCTCTGTATCACATCTCAATTCCTGCAATCTTTCCCTGGCCTACTGTAAACTTACCATCCTCAGTTCAAAGCCCTGCTGCCAAGACCATTTTCACAGCTGACAGTTCATACACATTCAATACCCATTCGAGCAAGTCCACCAGATTCCTCTTTCTCTATAGTATCAATAAAACTTCCTGACCTTCAGGGCCTTTGAAAGTGTCCTCCTGCCCTTACACAGTAGAGCTGCAACCTTGATGCACTGACCACACACCTCACCCCATAAGCATTGCCAGTCTTTACCATGTTAGGCCATACTTCTCAGAGCCTCCTACATACTTTTTTCATGCCACCACTGTTCCTGGAAGATGTTTCCCCTAAAAATCTGAAAAGGAGCTATCTGATCTTCCTGCAAATCTAACCACAATGTTTATAGAACAATGCCTGTGACAACTGTAACAAGCTGAGTTAGAAACACAGCAAGTCCAGGTACAAAACATTCTTCTATTACTTTACTTCACCCTCCTCCCTAGTCCAGGCTAGAAATGTGCTTCTATTACCTTTCCACCCCTCCATCTCGTTTCCCTTTCAGCGTGCCAGTGACTGCCAGGCACTGTCTTTTGTCTATGTGTTTACAGCAAGACCCAGCCACTAGGCCAGTGGTTCTCAACCCCTGGCCCACTCAGCACACTGCTGTGGCCCAATGTTTTAAAAAACAAAACATTTTTTAAATGGCTATACAGGAAGTCAGTTGTGTGGGCTGCACCCACACAACACCTTGAGGCTACAAGTGTGGCCCACTACAGCAAAGTAGATTGAGAACCACCACTATTGTAACACTTCATAAAAGAGCGCCTTCTCACTACATTAAAACAAAATTAGTTCATTTCCCAATCCTGAGGATCTCTGTGATCACTAACACCGGTTACATTTTGGATGGCAGGTCAGAGGGTTAGCACGAAACAAACCACCGTGGCTAGGAAAGAGCCTCCAAAGCAAGCTGCGCCATCTCCACTGCCAAGGTATGGCCCTTTTCTCAAAACACCCAGGCCTTTGGCTGACGTCAGGCTTTTAAGACATAGATGAACCAGTTCATCACAACAAGTGCAAGACTGTGACCGCCACGGATGTGACCTACACCTGGGTCGCACCTTGCACAGAAGTGGCAACTAACCTCAGTCCCAAGACCCCTGTGCAAAGTCACAGTGACCAGGCTGCCCACTCATGGCACAGCAAAATGGGGAACAAGCCACAAAGCACCTCCACAAGTGACGTGCCAGAGTGTGTGGCCACCGTCAGAGGCCACAACACCTCTCCCTGCTTTTCACCTCTTCCAGGCTCCTCGAGCTCCGCCAGCGCCAAAACCACGCCAGGGCATCCCAGGGACTCAACTGATCAGGACAGACTTCACTTTGAGCTCAGCCAAAACCACGCCAGGGCATCCCAGGGACTCAACTGATCAGGACAGACTTCACTTTGAGCTCAGCCAGCTAGCCCGCCCCTGCCCCGTGGGCGAGGACCCACAGGGGCTCAGCCACTAGCTGCCAGCCCTTCCTTCCCCTGGGCCACGGGCCGCACCTGCCTCCCACTCGGGGGCGACCCTGAGACGAGGAAGCAGGGCCTGCCCCCGGCCCGGGCAGCGGCAGCAGCAGGCCGGAGCCTGGAACCTGGAGCCCGCCCCCCGGGGCTCACCTGCATGCGGGGCGTCGGGGCCGGGCCGGGCTGGGGGCGGCGGGGCTGGCGCGACGGGG
>NW_017729023.1:8340816-8360500 GCF_001723915.1 Gavialis gangeticus | reverse complement strand
TACATCCCCCTCCCCCAACAAGCCCCTCACTCTCAAATACCCCCACACATACATCACAGGCCCCTCACTCACATATTCCTCACACACAGGCACCCCAATATGCCCTCCCCCACACACACACACATATACACACCCAGCCACCGCCTGTAGTGGGCAAGACTGTCCACATAGCCTGCCTACCTCCAGCCCCTCCTCTGCGCCCATGAAGTTTTGGCTTTTTCCCATTTGTAGAGTATAACAGCTATGGCAATTAGGAAGATTTTAGGCAAGTCCTCAATGAGGAGAAATGACTCAGATCATGGGGTGAGCCATTTCCTTCCCTCACACCCAAGGCATTGCTACAGCATCACCAGGATGAAATTGCAGAGTTCATTCACTCCCGCATAACTCGTTCCTGCCTGTTACCCGATCACAACTTGGATGTGCAGTGCCCCCACTGCTCGCACCTTGATCCAGCAGACAGCAAGCCTGTTGCCCTTCACAGCGTATCTGTTTTCCTGGCTTTTAAAGGAAAGGCTGAAAGCATGCGGGCCTGGTTGATGGGTGACAAGACACCATTTTAATTCTAGACCTTTGCAAGGCAAACACTTCTGCTTTAATCACATCCCTCTACCTCAGTAAACTGTTCCTTCCTAGTACATACTTGGGGGAGGTAGATTTCCATGTATCCAGAGCAGGGTCTGAGCACCAGAGGCGTGATGGTGGAATACTACTGGCCTGATACAGCCAGCTTATTTGGGTTTTTCGTGTGCCAACAGTTCCAAAATTTCCAAAGGCTAGTGAGGGAGGCCTTGGAACCAGGAGCACAGAGAGAAGGCAGGACAAACGGAACTAAGGACAGATCACCAGGATTGGAGCTAGAGGGAAACGTTCAGGGACAGGTGGAACTGCTGTAGAAGAAAAGAGGGTGCTGCAAAACAATGAAGGTGCAAAAATGTTAGCAAAAAGCTGTGATGTGGGGCAGGAGTTAATTTGGGGAGAAAGACTGGGACTGTGATATTCTGGAGGACTTTTGGAGTGAAGCGTGGGATAAACAGATGGATACCTGGAACTCAGAAGCTCTATCAAGCTCAACATTTACTGAGATTATTTGGATTCATCATATGTTCCTGGAGAGCTGGGTATGCAGGAGAAGACTGAAGACTGTGATGGAATGGAGCAGAAAGAGAACATAAGGTTCCCTGGGAGGAAACAGGAGTGTCAGACTGAATGTACACTAAGGGAGCAGATGCATATGAGAGAGGGTATGAAGTTAGGGAAGACAATGTTTGAGCAGCCATGGGAAGAAGAAAACTGCCTTAACTATGCACATGCACACACACCACTCACTGGAGTGCATTTTTTCCATGACAAATCACACATACAATTTCAGTGCAGTTCCTTTAATTTACGTGCTGGCATCCCCTAACAAGGTCATCTTTAATACAGATCACAAAAGTTACTTTTCTTTCATTTAAAAAACCTCTAATTGGTTTAAAAAGGATGCTGTGCTGTCCTTCCTTCCACTGACATGCATTAATAATTCTAAACGCTTCTCAGCTCTTATTACAGAGCAAGGCCTCATAAGCCTGCCTGAGGAGGTAGTCAGGTATCATTTCCCCTCTCTCTCAAAAACAGAAGGTAATTGAGAAACCAAACTCCAAGAGGTTACACAAGGTCAATTCTGGCAGAGCTAGAGTCTTCCCAGGCCTCTTACAAAGCAGACCACAATCTTATTCACTTAGCCATACTGCCTCTCACAATGAATATACTGAATCCAAGGTTTTGGTGATGCTCTGTGCCAGAGGAAGTTAGAGTATTCCTAAATATCCACCTTCAGGTTTCTTTGACACCCACAGATGAATGAGTGCAATAAATGTAAAGATATCCTTAACAAGTTAACTAGCAGACCTTGTTTCTGTCCCAGAGCCAGGAGTCATGATTCCTAACACTGTTGCAGTATAACAAATGCTTATGTAATCCACTTGAAAGAAACATGGGTCACCTTCCAGGGGACAATAGCATGCTATTGTCACTCTTGGTTATTCCTTTATCTTAAGTGGAAATTGGAATGGGATGGATTTTTTTTAATTTTTTTTTTTTGTAGAAGGCCTGGAAAGGAGCAAGGGGGTTCCTCCAGTATCAAAGGGAGCTCAACACCACACTGGAAATTTCAGTTTAAATTTATTATAGAATTTTATAGTTTTAAAAGAGTGCCAGAATTAAGGTTACCATTGCAATTTAAAAAGTAGAATGCATAGATTATTTCAGTGTGCAACATCCACTCCCCCACCCTATCAACAGCAGTGGGTTTAGCAATTCAGTGCTATCAGGAGAGCAGACTAAGACCCCAATGGAGGGGCAGAGTGGGTCCTTACAACCTGCTAGACACCAATTATCTGTGATCAAACAGCTGAAATGTAGAAAGATTCACCTGAGTTAGGAAACAATCTTGTGTAGCCACAGGAACAGGTTAAAAAGAAGTCAATTCAGTAACACCACTAGATTTAAAAAAAATAAATAAATCCAGCAGTAACTGCTGTCTTAGAATTTTAAATACTGGCAGATTTTATATGTGAAGCCTTTACACCTTCTCAAATACGACACCACAGACCAGTGGTTTTTGATGTAACAACAGGATGCAGTTTTTGTCATCTTTCACAAGTAGGTTCCAGCTGTCTGACTAACTGAAAAATACTATCTAAAGGTAATTAAGTTCCTGACTCATCAGCAAAGAGATGCATTCAGGCTCACCAACTTGGATTTGGGCTTTGCTCCTTAACAGTAATGGAATACAGAAGCTGGATGTTTACCCAAACAGAAAACAGACTGAGTCTAGCTGGAAGAGCAACTGCAGGGGAGACAGGAAGGCTTTAACAGCTATGTCATCACTGAGTTGTGCTTCACTGTTGAAACAGTGAAAAAGGAGGTTATTCTTTCCTATATTATCTTGAAAATCATCTCTCACCCTATTTTTTTCATTTTAATTACAATTGAAGTAAATTCTTCTCAGATATTTAATTAAGTACAGAATTCTCCTTCTGGTTTGTTCATGTCTCCAAAGTAGCATCAGGCCAGAAACAACTTTCTGGTTTTCCACTAGTAGAGTTTTCAGCAGTTTTTATTTTAACCATTTAACTTCACAAAGGGTTGGTTGCATCGAGTTGGATCCAGACTTGTGCAGCCATTTCATCCATACAGATTGTCTAAGTGTACAGAATCATATAGAGGTCAGTTTAAATCTACTCACATGGATCCAGTATGTAACAGTTAGCATCTAGTTTCACAGCCCACCCTCACTTAGGCATATTTATAACTTTGCTTACAGGCTGTATGCTCTTGAATTAAGTGCTTCCAGGATCCGACCCCTCGAACTTTTAATTGCTGAGGGCTTCAACACTGCCTTAGAGCTGCCAGAATAGATTTGCAAGACTATGCTTTTTATTTCCTCTAATATAAATTTCTAAAGGGGGTTAGGAAAGGGAAAGATGCTCTTGTAAAATAGCTTTCAACATGCAAAGCAATCACTACATTAGAATGTTTCCTTTAAAAAGAGAAGATACCATAGGTTATGATTTCTTATTGTAAAGTGGGGGGCAGATATATCATTGACAACTTTCTGTCTTCCACCACCGCTTCAAGCACTTCTTGCTCTCACGCACCATTTTCATCATCAGCCCAGTCTCCATCTCATACTCACCACTGAAATGCATTCTGTACTTCAGCTATTCCCACAGCAGTGCTAATGTGAGCAGTTGACAATAGCTCTTTGTTTCTTGCTTCTTACTATTGCATAAGGAAATGAAGTCCCTGTAATTAAGTGTAAGAGTGCTGGGTTGAGGAAAGGAAAAAAGTCTTCAACAAGAACTCTTGGGTGTGGAGTACTACAAGGAAACATACCCCCTTGTGCTAACCAAAAATGCAGGGGTAAGAAGCCCAGGGCTAAGAACTGATATTGAGAAAACTAATGTGGCTGCAGAGGTGGAGCTGAAAGCATTATTTGGCCTGCAGAATTTAATGACTGGTGAGGAGGTGTAAGAAAAAAATAACATCTTTTATCCATTAGAGAGGTTAGTAGTGCGAGAAATTACTCACCTTTTTATTTATGAATTGAGCAAACTTTAAACAGGAATCAGCAAGACACAATAAATATTAAACATCTCATTGTCACTTTTATAGGGTCATTTTTTCAGAACAGCACTGTTCTTTATGGTAGCTGGATAACATGAAAAGGAAACTTGGAGACTGTTCACTGTGATCAGAACCCATACTCATAGGGGAATACTTACTAGAGTCTCATGGTCATGTTATGTAGGTAGAAGGCAGAGATAATATTTTGCATGTTAGTTCACTTGAGAAGCAACATGTGAAGAATGCTTGTGAGTGATGTTTGGGCTGGGGCTATAAGATAAAGAACACATAACCCTTGTTCTCTATTTCCTTTTTACTGTGTTCACATGCAAAATCTTGTATTGTTTGTTTGGGTTGACAAGCAGGACCTGCCTTAGTTTTCAACTGAAGTCTAACCTGTACAGCACTGAGTTTGGGGTCACAGCTGCTGTTCCAAAATGTTCCGTACAACTGAACTTCCTTTTGTAGAGAGCAACTCAGCTATCAGCATTTATTTGCAAAGGTCCAGCTATACCATCTGGCTTTGTACCTATACCATTCTAAGTACAGACAGTAGGCTTCAAATAAGGCTGCTGAAATTAAAGCTTTTATGTAATGTACAATATATCAAAATTGTCTTCTTTCCTTGTCATTGTACAACTTCAGGTTGTGCAATTCAGCCTAGAGCTTCTTCATTTGCCCATGCTACCTTATTCATTGAAATGTAACACCATTCCCACAAAATACTTTTCTGTGCTGGTTTTATTTGCTCATTGAGTTCCTTCTATTACGATGAACAGTAGCACAAGTTTTTCCTGTTGTCGTAACATCTTTTATTTAATTAAAATGTTACCCCAAAATATCAACTATATGTTTTTTACAAGACTGCTAGCAAAGGTTTGCTCCCTGCTCATTACTGCAACTGAAGTCAGTAAGTGCTACAAATCCTGGATGCTTTTGAAAGATGAGATGCAGGGAGTATTCAGTCATTGCCCCAAACCTGACAGAAATGCAATTGCTGAATGCTAGAGACAGTAGGGTATTATCTGTTAAAATAATTTCTTGAAGGAAATGTCTTTTCTGCAACATTCTCTTTTATTTCATGGGAAAATTTAAATGTTTCCAAAATATTTCAATTGCCTGCATGGAAAATTGAGATACCATCTGCCTGCCTCACTGACTGTTTGGCTATTTTCTTTTTGTTCCAAGAAACTGATTAAAGCCTTCCCTGCCAAGGGCTAACAAGCTAAAAATTTGTTTCTGTTCTCCCAAGATGCTTTTTTCCTCCTCAAAATGTACTTCAGTCGAAAAAAAAAATCGTGACCTTGATCTTTCATACCAGTTTGGGGTGGAAAGATTTAGAAATGGCTTCCCTGTTCCTGTCTAGCCCTGGCTGATACTCCCCTAAATGTATTAGCCTCGACTGTTATCTCCCTTATTTTCCAAATACGTCAAATAAGGGCTAATCATACAACTCTCCTTCCTGAAAGAGCTAGGGGTTAATTTAACATTTGTAAAAGTTCTTCGAACACTCAAAAGGATATTCCTCAACTTGTCCAGGTCTATATATTATATGCAGCATGTGTCAAAGACCCAAAATGAGAGATACGCAAAAACTGTTCCTCTCAGAAAGTTAAAGTATTATTGAATTTTTTCTAGTGGTGCAAATACTTTTTTTCTACAACTTCAGTTTAACTCTCTTTTAATCTCCATCAATTAAAGTGAGAGCTCATACCCCACAAAAAAGAGGTACTGTATGAACTATGGATAGAAAACAATGTATGGTAAAAGATGTTTTGTTACTTTTGAAACTTCTTAAGTAGTTTAGTCTTTTTGACCACTGTGATTGTGTAGAAAGCAGTGCAAATTGTATATATATTTTCAGTGCAAAAATTGTATGGAAAAGTAGATAACAGCTTTTGTAATATTCAGCTATACCTCATTCTTTACGGATTTTATCAACCTTAACCAGAAAGGATTAAAGCAAATCAGAAAGGATTAAAGGATTCTGGCTACTTTTCTGTTTGACTCTATGTATAAACAAACAGAATGCATAAGAAAGAGATAAATGGCATCAGGAAGAATCAGTTGTTTTGCATTTTAAATCACACTGTCCTTTTATCTTTCTCAAATAGCATAAAACATTCACATGTCCCAGCAAATCACATCTAATATGCAACTAAAATGTATAGAAGCATAAAGAACTGAAATAAAAAGATACTTTTCTGATGTTTTTACTCCACTGAAAGAGCTTTTATTTAGAAAATAAGTTAACTATATTCCTGGATATAAATTATAATAAAGTGATTGTTACCTCTCCATTGAGAAAATAATTAAACAGTTATACATGCTAAAATAAGTGAAGTATAAGGAAAACAAACCAGGATAATATTTAAAAGAGTGAATCATACTACTAATTTGTTAGAATTAATGGAAAGTACCACAGAAAAATGAGCTGATCTAATGTATTTATTTAGATTTTCAAACCAATTTCTTGTTGAAGCTGTACAGGGAGTTTGATAATCACAGGTAAATGGTAATATCTTTCATAAGCTATTTTTTATAATGGGAAAAATGTGTCATCTTTACATTTGTTGTCAATATTGTGAGAAATTTTGTCTAGGTCTAATAGGACTTGATGACTTGATCGAGGTTGGGACAGTGGATGTATTTTCACTATTGAAAGATTAGTGGGATGCCTCAGTCCTAGATGTTCTGTTGCGCAATTTATTTGTGCTGCTCAAGTCCATCCTACGCGCTGTTGCTAAAATTATCTTCCTTGCCTGTTGATCTCACTGTGTTTCTCCCCAGTTGGTTATTTAAATCTTAGTATGTTAGTAGCAAATGCTCTGTGGTATTTTAAATTGAAAGCAGATGTGAAAACCAGCATGGCTGGAAGGGATCTTGAGAGATCATCCAAGTCTGTCCCTTTGCTCCAAGGCAAGTTCAACCCAAACCGTTCCTGACAGATGTTTGCCTAACTTGTTTTAAAAAAACTGACCACTGACAGAGCTTCCATGGTCTCCCTGGATAACCTAGTCCATTGCTTAATTATCTTTACAGCTACCAGGCCTGAGAGGCATGTCCACCCCCTCCTTGATTTTGTCTCGGAAGGCATGGCCCAGAGGGAGTTGAGGAGCTAGGGCTGAAGCTGGAGGCAGCTTTCTTTCCATCCCCAGCCAGACTTGTTTGTTTAATATGAGCCACTAAAGAAGAATCTGCTGACCAAGGGCAGGGTGTTAACAAGTTCTAGCCTAAAGAGTTTCATTAGGTAGCCCACGAGTATCAAACTCACCTTGTGCCCTGGGCGACATCTGGACTGTGGGACTGTGTGGGCTGGATTCCAGCCCAGGGCATGAAGAAACTGTGGTAGCTCCACTTCCCCCCAGAGCAGCCAAGGGCCCAGTAGGACTCGTCCTGCCCACCTACTGCTCCAACCTGGGGCATGCAGCAGGTCTAGTCCCTACCTTGTGTACCATGTGAGAGCCAGAGTTGCTGCATGCTCTGTGTCATAGCGGTAGCCATGACTCCAGTTCCTGCACAGGGCACACAACAGGAACCAGCAGCCAGGGAACTAGAACCACAGCTGTGCAGACCTGAAAGCAGTGGGAGGACCACCAGAGTTGTGTTAGCCCTCATTCACCCTCCTGCCACCAATTGCTATGCTGTCAGGGCCCTGCAGGAAGCACCTCCCCAGACAATCTAGTGAACCAGATGGAACACCTCTGTGGGCTGGATGTTTGATGCCCCTGAGTGAACCCATCAATGCAGTCTGGGGGTTACAGAGACAATTTCACAGCCTGTAGGGGAGCAGTGAAAAGCCCAACAGTAGACACTGGTGCAATGCTTCCCCAAGGCCAGAGCTTCTTGCCCCTTTTGAGTCTTGTGACACCCCTGGATACACTTGAGGTGTCCCGTGGAAAGTGCCAGCTTAGTTTTCATTCTTCTTCTGAAAGCAGAAAAATAACGGAGCAGCATTTCTGCCACGAAGACCTCAGGCCACCCCTGCAGCTCCCTACTTCAAATCTCTGGGTTGATCTTGCACATTGTGTTTGCACACTTCCCAGTGCTGATATTGTGGGGCACCCCTGGGTGTTGCAACTCCCTGCCCTAGAACCAGCACACTTTGCCGGGACTGAGGGTCCCCCACAGCAGGGTAGCTGCCCAGTCTGCAGGGGGCTTACATGTTAACAGTTCTACGTACATTTGGTCCCTTGATAAAGCATCCGTAAGAATATCAGAGGACGAATCCCCGCCCACCCCAGCGCAAGTACAGCAGCTACAACCCAGACCGCAGAACCACACCAACCCCGAAGGAGACGCATGAGTACCATACCCCCACTGGCCCCGCCCAGACGGGCCAGTTGCTGACGCCAGCGGAAAGGAGTGCGACACCCGGAAGTTTCCGGTTTCTTCTTGGCTCATGGAACCTTTCTTTTTCTCCTTGCGCGGGTGCCCGGAGCTGTTTGAGCGCCGCACGAAGCGTGGCTTGACAGCATGGCGGTGCCCGTGAGCTGCTGTTTGAGGAGAGGTGCGTGCGGGAGGGGTGAGCGCCCGCTCCTCCCTTTTCTCCCTACCAGGAGGCGCCGACACCGGGGTTCGAGGGTCCCCCGTCTCTCCCGGGGCCGGGAGGGGTTTGTTCTGCTCCTTGACCCCGTCAGTTGGCGTCCCCTCTTCCTTGCCTGCTCTACTCCCCTCCCCACCCCGGGCAGTTTGGAACCGGTGGGCGCGGGGCGCTCGCGCTGCGGGGGGAGGAGAGATGTAAGGTTTAGTCCCCTCCCACAGCAACCTGTCTCGGGCCAGATGAGGCTGGGGAATAACTACTAATTAGCCCTGGGGTCTGTACTGGGGTGAGACTTAAATGCTGTCTGTCAGAGTCCTGTCCTGTGACTGCTGATGTGATCTAATAATCAGGTGCCAACTTTTCTGTAGGAATTAAAACTTGTGGAAGAGGTGATCTCTTTTATTAGACCTAACTAAATATTTGCAAGCAGACTATTTTATTTATTTGCAAGCTTCTGGGTACTTGTCAAAGTTTTCCTAGGTAGAAATGAAAATTAATATTGTTCAGGAGAGCTGAAGGTGTGGTAAAATCTCCTGTTTGGAATAGGTCATTTTGTCCAGGTTAGGCCAAGAGAAAGACTGAAAAGTCTTTTTACTTCCAAGTTGTCTGGTGGCAAGCAGGATGTAGAAACATATTTCCTTCATGTTATGATGTTTCATATCTCACAGAAGAGTGAAAAGATGGAAAGCTCTTCTGGGCAGGAATTTATTTTGTGGTGAGGTATTTATGTGTCTCTGTAGAGCAGCCAGGCTTCTGGAGAGGAACAAGGACACTTTCCTCTCCAGAAACAGTTTACCGTGTGTCATTTGGGCTCACATGGTTAAAGGTTGGGAGACAACAACTGGACAATCACCTTGCTGGGGTCACCTGACCCCAGTTGTCTTTCCTGCCTGCTGCAGGAGACTGGACCCGATGATCTTCCAAGGTCCCTTCCAGCCTTGCAATCTGTGAATCATCCCCCTCCCCTGCCCCCCACAATGTACAGGGACTCGGAGCTATGTCTCTGTGTAGGACTTCAGGTTGCTTTTCCTCTGTGGGGTGGCTGACTGGGACAGCAGAAAGCACATGGTTTGAAAAATCCTGTACAACCATGTTGAGAAATGTCATGAAAACTACTGTCAGGAAAATTCTGCTCTGTGGATTGGGAAAGACTAAGGGTGGGAGGGACTTTTTGGTATTAATCCCACATTGTGTCTCCTTTCCATGAAAGAGAGTTGAGACGCCAGAGCAAAGGCCCTTACCACCTTAATCGAGGACAACTTATCCTTTATGAGACACTCTGACGTAATTTAATTTTTGTAGCCAAAAGCAACAAGGTTAAAACTGTGATTGATGAGGGGTGCAAAGTATGACATTGCTGACCCTCTGTCACTTAGTCATAGAATAATAGGGCTGGATGGGACCTCAGGAAGTCACCTAGTCCAGTCCCTTGCTGAAAGTAATCCCTTTGCTTAGTATCAGTGCCCAGGGACCAGTGAGGATTGGGGACTATTTCTTTATTATGGAGAGATGGGCAACAGAAGGAAAGCTGTAAAAATGCCTTCACAAATTGGGTCAAAATATATCTAATGAAAGGAGCAAACGCCTACCTTTTTTTAACTGATGAGAATTTATTATCATAATAAATTTTATTAACTTTATTTTTTCCCTGTTTTTAACAGTTTTGGCTCAATGTCCTCGCTATGTATTTCCCAGGATTGATCAACGTGTCTCAGCGGTTCCCTGTTCTATAAACATACAGCAGTCCAGTAGACCCTGTGCAGCTGCCGCAAAGTGAGATAGTGCTTTATTTTTAGGAGCCTGTTTGTTTTTATAGGTTTAGATTATTCAAATGACTCTTACACTTGTAGCTTATTAGAGCTGAATTACTATCATTGTAAGTGCCTTTAATATTGGTGTAAATGGCTTTTTTGGAGCTATGACTGCTACTTCCCCCAAGGTTGCTAGTGGAAAAGGAGGTGGCCATCTATTGGTGAAAAAGTTACAGATATAGGTGGCCTATTTACAGATATAAATACTATAAAAGCATTTGACAGCAGAAACAAATACAAAAGCTTTTAAAAACAAAATAACCAGTAAGAATCTCCAAGAAAGCCTGTTGTTTGCTTTTACTGCCAATTTCTGTGGGTTTTACAGTTGCTCCTTATAAAACAACAGAAACAAATGTCTCTCTGTTCCTAGGTGAAAAATTCACATAGACAAAGGAGAGAGAGGAAATTAGCTAAACAAGCAGAACAGTTGAACTTTACATACAAAGTACTGTTCAAGTACTTGTGATGTCTTTTGAGTATAGTAAAGTTAGTGGTTAATTGTAAAAGTTCTAGGTAAAATGTTCAGATGGAAGTAGTGTATGGCTGTTTAATACTTTAATGTATACTCCTATGTTGTTCTTTACACACTTTACTTTGCCTCTCTCAAAATAATGTCATCATGAGGCACTTTGGTCTCCCTGCAATGAGCTGATTGCCAGGTTGGAGCCTAAGATGTTAAGCGATGTGCAAATAGGAAGTGATGAAACATGTCAGATTTATAAGAATATGTAGACTTTGTCATTACCAAGATTATATGTACAAATATCAGCTCTCAGGTGTCTTTTAATTTGGACATTAAACTCTTTATTGAGTCTTATGTGGAAGATTGAGTTTTGTTGGTGGCTTGGGAATTTTTGTTTTGGTTCTGATTACGTCTTTCCTCTTGTGCTTATTCTTTTGGTCTTTGGGAAATCCAGTGCAGTTCTGATGGCCTGCTTGTTACTTCATGAGTTGCTTTTCACATGCAATGCTGTGTTTTATTTTGAGCTTACAAAGCTGAGTTTGGTTGAAATTGTATTAGTCTCTGCTCTACATCTCAGTTGATGATTTTATATGTATCATTTTTGTTTGCAAAAGATCTGAAAAAAACCCAGCAAAGGATGCCACATGGAAAAACTCTGGAACAGTAACAGCAAAGAGAGAGAATACTTGCAGACCGTTGGCAAGCAGGCCAGTGGATGATGTGTATTTAGTATGGTTGTATAAAAGGCCAATATATGAGGTAGAGGTGGCTCTGGACATGCTGAGGAAGTTTCAGGAATTGGACTTCACTAATCCAAAACAATACATATATGTTAATATAACCCTGGATATGACACAGGAAAAGAAGGTATGTGCAAAGTAGTTACAGATTTTTAGTGTGACATTTTAAGGAACTGCTTTTGTTAACTGTACGGGAGAAGATGAAAAGTGATGGAGAACCTTTAGTGGTCTTGCTTTGGCTTCTTCTCCAAAGCTCTTTCACACTCAGCCTCTTGCTTATACCAAGTGTATTTTACTATACTTTTCCAGATCCCTGTATATGGTACTGTTCAAATTCAGTATCTGAATGTGTTCTTTGCTCTGATTATCAATAATTTTTGTTGTACATATTAACAGCAGGACTCCTGCATAGCTAAAGCACTGATTCAAGGGGTAAACATGATCAAAACAGGTTTGATCTGTTTGCATGTTGTCTTCTTTAAAGGATATGCAGTTTTAAAAGCTGCCACTAGAGTGTGAAAGTCTTGCATTCTCAGTCTCTGTTCCTTACATTGCTGCTAGGGAAGTTCCCTATTTAATAGGAGCCCAAGAACAATTTACTAGCACTGCCAAGTGAATTTCCTCATAAGACAAGAGTAAAGACTTTTTTTAATTTTCCCCTCCTATTTGTATTTCGCACCCTTATGCTCTCAGAATGGATATAGTATGTTGTTACTTCTACTTGCTCTGCTTTTCCTTAGTGCTGCCAGAAATGGCAAAAGACATTCCTGCTTTGGTGAGGACATGAAGTAGAAGGAGAAAAATTTAGAAGTGTATCAAGACTCAGTTCTCATACTTCAGTACAACATACTTCATATTAGTATATGGGCTCAGGACAGAAAAAAGCTATGCTTTTACCGGGAGTATGCACGTATCCAAACTTAATGCTCATTATGGGCACATTGGTATGCTATGGTATTGGCAACCCTGAACCTGACTATCTCTTCTCATTTAAAGACTACTAAAACTTGGTTTTGGGGCTGCCCGTACAAGCCTTGAAAGTGACAAGAGACAGCAACCTTGAAATGGACTTTTCCCATCAGTTTTAAGGCTTCTGAGGGCAGGTCTTTGAGCCATTTCCTCTTCACCATTTCTGGCACCAGTTGTTATGCCATAAAATAGATTTTATGCAGTTAAAGGGAGGGAACAGGGAACACAGCAGCAGACGGATGCTGGGAACAGAAAGTGGAGCAGGAGATTGGGTAGAGAGGAGAAAGCAGAGCAGCCAGTTGGGCACAAGAATGAAATCAGTGTGCACTTAAGGAGTTTGCAGGGCTTGCTTTGTTGTTTGCCTGCCAAAAAGATTGGCCCCTACTACTGTAAGCAATAGACAACAAATTGGAACTAGCATTCTGTTGTGCAGGTAAGTGAATTATGCCCTTAACAGGTATGCATATGTCAAGTACATGTATTTATGCTTCACCATGTTTGACCTTTTTTCTTTTATATTTACTAGAAAAAAGTGGAACCGTTTGCGAGCACCATTTGTTTTCCCCATCCTTTTGCAGAGGAAATTAATAAAGTTTTGGTGTTTACAGAGGTGAGTAAACATACATTATTGAAGCTGTTTTATAATGCATTTAAAAACACTTCTATTTTATGGTTTCCTTTCATATTTGTGTCCCACCCTTCATCCTGAAGGATGCCCAAGTGCTTCACAGAGTTTCAAAAGCAATTCAAATCTTGAATAATTAATAAATAACTGTGTTCTTTCTTGGGTTCCTCCATTTTTTATATGCATCTATTAGCAGAATATTTTTATAGTATAAATTCAAAGCAGAATATCTACTGAACAGCAGTTGCCTATAACACCAAGTGGGAGATTTAATATATTTTTGTAAACGACAAGCTCCTTCAGAGGCATGCATAATACAGTCTACAAGAGGAATCATTAGTAATTCCTATCGGGTTATATTTAGTAGCTCTCTCCCAATCTTATTCTAATGTAATAGACATATGCCAAATACACTGACAGTCCCTTTTTACCCAAAGTACTTCCAGCATTCTTTGTCTTCTGTCTTTCCAAGTTGGGAATGAGGCACCAAGGCTAAAGTAACTTGATGTGGGTTTCTTTTAACCTACTGGAGGCTAAAGCAAGTCTTTAATAGCAAATTAGAAAGCTATCTCTTTTTGTTCTCCATTTGCGTGTGTGTGTGTATGTATGTATGTATTAAATCTCCATTTCTTTAAATGTTAAATTTAAGGGGCAAAATATTGTCATATAAATTATTTGTTGTAATAGCAGTCTCGGTGTTTCAGTTGTGTTGCCCTTGAATTCCTTTAACCTGATGCCTGGCTTATGTACAAATAGAACACTGATTTATTTTTTTGGAATTTTCAGGTGTGGGTTCTACAGGTCTTTTGCTAGTGTGGTTTTCCTTTTAACTTAAAGGCTAATGAAAGATACTGTGTTAATAACACCAGATACCATAAACTTCCTGTGTAACTGTGGGTGAGGCCCAGCCCTTCCATCCACTGTGGCAGCATGAATGGCCCTGTCTGCCTCCCTTCCCTTCTCATCTCCCCTCTGCTGGCCTCGCCTTGGCAGTGGCTGCTTCCTAGCGATGGCTCTGAGCCCTGCTCCCCGCAGACGGCAGCACTGGGTTGGAGAGAGGGGTTTCGACTGGCCAGGGACCCATGAGTTTGTTTGCCTAGAGCCCACTAAAAGGTTAATCCAGCCCTGGGTAGAACTCAAGTATTGGGAAAACCCATGTTGCTATCAAGCATTGCCGTTGCCATTCTCTTTCACTAGAATAAAATTAGCAAACACCAAAATGAATCAAATTGATCATGTGCCGGGGTGAGGAGGGGAACAGACACAGGGTTGGGGAGGCAGGAGGAGTGGCAGGAGGTACAGGCACAGGAGGGGCCAAGGGGCAGGGAGGACAAGTACCGGAGGGCAAGGGGCAGAGGTCTGGCCCCTTGCCCCCTGCCTCTGTTTTCCTTGCGGCAACAGTGGAGGGGACAAATTTTAAGATGACTCTCCAATAATTAGATTGTATACATATTTATATTTATAATTTTCCATGTATAGAATCTAATTATTGGGAGTTGTCTTAAACTGCAAGTCATTTTAGATCCAGGTAAATATGGCACTGAAGGTTGTAAAACTCATTATCACTGCTATGGAAATAGGGACACAAGACAGTCAGGCAGCATAGAGACTTGAGTCCATGTGTTCACTATTCAAAGTGACTTGCACCTTGGCAGGCAATGGTATTCTATATCAGTGGTACTCAAAATTTTGGCCCTTTGGGCCAAATGAATGGCACAGAGCTGGTCTGTGGGCTGGATCAGGCCCCACATTGCCCAGCTCCATGCGTTTGGAAAAGGCTCTGTGGGCCCAATCTAATGCACAGGGCCATGGCCTGCATGGCTTTCTGTGGATCAGTTGACACAGCTCCAGGGGCCAGATATGGCCTGTGGGCTGGGGGGTTGAGCATTGCTTTTCTAGGTAGAAACTTCATTTAGTGTACGTTTCAAAGGTAGCCCTAGGCAGAATGTAATAACATAGTCTGGTATGAAATGGCAGACACAGAAATAGTGGCTTTATTGTCTTTATTAGAATAATCACGCCCACCTGGCCATCCATCACTTACGAAAGGTACTAGAGTTTACCAATGCTGTCAGAGAATCTAGGAGCAGTGATTATTTTAATAGGGTCTCCCATTTTGAGGCATTTTAAATAAAAGGTGGATAACCTACATATTCTTATGTAGGTTGCTTTGGATGCTCTTTCCATTAGTTTCTCTGATGGTCACATTCTATAAGAAACATCTGTATTTTCATCCAATCTGTTTAAATCAAGATCCCTAATTAGATAGGTCATCAGAAAGAGATGCTTTTACAGAAGCATGGTTAGGTGAAAAAAACAACTACGTATCACTGCTGTATTGATACTGCAGCTCAGAAATGTCTAACTTGTTAATACATCCTGGATAAGAGGTGACAGGATTCAAGTCCTTCAGAACAACCCCACATATGATTGATTTCTTGGGGAGATGAGTATCTCAGAATCCACTTTGAGACACTGAAAAGTAGAATGCATAAAATCATGCAATTCTTGTTTTAAAGAAAGAATGTTTGATATCTTCTTTAACTGAGTCAGGAACACTTTAGTATATTAAAAGCTACTAAGTTAAAATACCTCTGTGATATTAATGGTTTACATTCTATTACCCCTGTGTGAAACTAGTCTAACTGGAATAAAATGTAGCCAGTGAATGATATTAACCTCTGAACATATTTTTATGAAAAGATCTGTCACCATATGTTTTAGAACAGCAGCTTGTTTTCCTGGAGGATGGTCATTCATAATAGTCTTTAGTAGTGCACTGTTACGCTACTAAATGTCTCTTCTAGCTTTAAAGAATGACAAAGGCTGGATGCTGTCTAAAAGTTGATGTTTGCTGCATCCTGGGAATGGAGAAAGAAAAGGAGAAATTGAACAAAAATTACCAGGCTAAAAAGGGGTAACTTTTTTCTGTACTGTAGATTTCATTGACATTTCCTTCTGGGACCTATTCAAATTCACGAATTAGAGGTCTAGGTTCTATTTCAAATCCCCACAAACCTGAAATTGTTCTCTCCTGATAAGATTCATCCTTAACCAAGAAATCAGTTGGGGTTTGTATACTTTCTTTTTTTTAAGAATATACAGCTGTATTGGTTTAGTCATTCTATTATGGCTGATGTTGATGGATAACAAATTGGTAATAGTTTATACATTATATCTGGACTATTTGTTTTCTAACAGAACGAAGGACAAGCTGAAATAGCAAAAGCAAATGGAGCTGCCTTTGTAGGAGGGACTGAATTAATTCAAGAGGTATCTATTTTTTTCTGTCAATTATAAATTGTACTTCAGAATTCTGTGAGGTGATCAGAAAAAAAATGCCACTGAGGCTAGGATTCAGTCCTCCGTATTAAAAAGGTGACATAAAAGGTGTTAAATTTGTAACAGCTTACTGACATGCATCTAGATGTAACTTATGCAGAGGGGGTTTGTGGTATAAGAAAGTAAGAGGAATATGTAATAAAATAAAACGTGTAATTCCTTCTTTACCTTAGCTTGCTTTTACTTGCTTTTCGTATTGACTTTTTTCCCACTGTTCTAGCAATGGGAAAAACAGTCTGAAAAAGCAATGAGGAATGTAATGTTCTTTAGTGCCCTAAAGCTTGCTTATCTGGTTGCTGTTTAGATTTTGGTTTTACAGTTTCTGGTGGCAGGCTTTAAAAATTCAGTTGATCTGTATAACATGGTTAGTAATGCTCTTTACAGACAGTTTACAGCAGGGAGTAGTTTCTTTTGTACAGAACCTAGCATACCCTGCCACTGTTAAGAACTAAGAAAGTAATAATTCAGTCAGTACTGTGAGACTGTTTATTGAAAGATATAAGGAAGTAAAAGCTTCTTGCCTTGTTATCATTGTTTAAGCCTCTGTCAACCTAATCAAGTCAACAATCTTGAAAAAGTATATTTTAATTGGATTTTTAAGGGTTTTTTAAATTTATTTGTAGATTTTGGACGATGCAATCCAAGCAGACTTTTATATAGCTGTTCCTGAAATGATTGGAAAACTCTACCTTTTAAAGAGCAAGCTAAGAAAAAAATTTCCAAACAGCAGAAAAAGTAAGACTCTTGTATCTCTGGATCATTTGAGCAAGACCTTTTTCTTTAAACAATTTAATCAGCCTTTTTATTTAGGAAATGAAGTTGTCCATAGTGTGCATGTGCAATGTAGTACTTTTGACTGGTAAGAGGAACTTTACTGACAGTTTAATTCTGTTCTGAGATTATTTTGATTTTTTGAAAAATCTCTTTCTGTAAGCCAGTTCAGTCTTAATTAAATTGAGCCTAGAGTTAATATTAAGATTGGCAGTAACTATAGCAACCAGGTCTGCACAAGAAACCACTAATTGTGGACACAGGTGTACTGAAAATTTGCTATATGTTGTACGCTCAAAATCATAAATACTTTGAAATTTTCACATTACAATAAACAGACATTCTGTTACAATGGACTGTGGTGGGGGGGGAAGCTTTCTCTGGATAATCACTTTGATCAAAACTTACTTGGCTCTTGAATCACTCTTGAACAGTATAGCAGGACACTGGCATGTGCCTACTCCTTTAAGGGAGCAAGCAGCCTGAGAGGCAGCTTGCAGGTGGTGAAGGGAGTTTATTAAGGACTCATGTGACCAGTAGCAGGCTGGGCTGGGTATATATAAGCCCTGGGCCTGAGCTGGTCAGGCAGTCCAGTCCTCAGAGCTAAGAAATCAGGAGCCCTGCTGCCAGGAGCTCCTCAACAGACTAAGAGGAAGCAACTCTGCACTGCTGGGAACAAGGGAAGGTATTTGGGGCAGAGACAGGCAGGTGGCCTTGGTGTATGTTAAACCCAGAGAAGATTTGTGCGTCTACCAGAGGGTGTAGGTGCTTTTGCACTAGAGTTTAGCCTTGAGCACTGGTGGGGGCTTAGGGTGGGACCCAACAGGGAGTGCAGGAGCCCAGAAGGACTGAGAGCAAGGCTGAGAGAGAGAGAGTGAGAGATCAAAGAGATCTGACAACTTACCTGAGAGCAGGGCCAAAGGTCCAGAAGGAACTACAGCTAGATCAGCTGGCCCAGGAGTGGGGCCAGCACCCAGGAGGGACCTCAGCTAGGTTAACTGGCTGGAGGTGGGGCTAGGCCCCAGAAGGGAGCAGAGCCACAAGTATAAATGAAATGTAACACCGTGAGACATGGGGCTTGCTGTAGGGGATCATGGACCCATGCAATAAGCCCTTAAGGCTACAGGTGCCCCTGCCGAGGCATGTACAGGCTGGGAGGGCCTATTGAGCTTGAGGGCTAAACAGACTAGAGGGGTCCAGAAGGCACCTGATGGTAATTTGCACACCAATAGGCTCTCTGTAAGGTCTGTGGGCAGCCTTCCTTTTTAATTTTCAATAAGAACAACGCCTGGCAGGTCAATAATTAAGGGAGGTCTATTTTAGAGATTGAGCTGGACAGGGGCCATATAGCCACCCCTGTGACTCAGACCTGCTACAAACAGCATCTGCTTTTCACCTCTTTTGCTGCTGTTGTTTTCTTCATATCTCTGGCTCTTTCTTCATGTAGCTATAAATATTCCATTGGTTAGTGTCATATTTCTTATAACAATAAGCACCACTCTCAGATTGTCTGATCTCTACTCACTGACCTGCCTTTCGTCATTAAGAACATAGAGAAACATACTTCTGACCCAATAAAAATAAATATCTATCTGTTGTTCCCACAGTCTGCTTTCTTTGCTAACAGAGCTAGGCCCCAAAAGAAGATTTTTTTTTTTTTTTTTTTTTACCTCGTCCTTTCACGCTTTGTCCTTCCCCCAGCTGTCTACACAACACCATTTTAAGAGCAGGCAGGTACTATTTGTGCTCTTTAAACATTTGGAGGAAACTCCTACCATGTCAGAAACATTGCAGCCCAGAATAGTCCAGGTGTGCCTTAGAACAAATGAAGTCTGTATAGTTCTGTAAACCACGCCCCCACAACCAAAAAACCCTTATATTTAGTTCCAAGTTTCATAACATTTGATTTCTGTTACTGCCAACAGAAGACTTTTGGGTAAAATATAAATTATATTTCAAGCCCATGGATGATACTGTAAACCAACCAAAGAATCCCCTGCAGCTGAGCTATTTCTCTCTCCTTACTGATGGGAATGAGTGTATTCATCTTGGCTGGATTGAGTCAGCACATTTTATACAGCGTCTAATACTGAAACTCAGCAAACATATTTGAATCATCCTATGGAATGCAGAGAATTTATTTTTAGAACAGGAATTTGACTTGTTTTGTTCCCTTTTAAGAAATTGATTCTAGATATATTTTTCAGATCAATGCCATAGCCATATTTAGACATACAAAAAACTAGAACTCTTGGTTCCAAAGTCATACCATTTATTAGACCAACTGAAAAATGGCAAGAAAATTGTCCT
>NW_017729023.1:8339634-8340637 GCF_001723915.1 Gavialis gangeticus | reverse complement strand
TTTTTCTTTAAACAATTTAATCAGCCTTTTTATTTAGGAAATGAAGTTGTCCATAGTGTGCATGTGCAATGTAGTACTTTTGACTGGTAAGAGGAACTTTACTGACAGTTTAATTCTGTTCTGAGATTATTTTGATTTTTTGAAAAATCTCTTTCTGTAAGCCAGTTCAGTCTTAATTAAATTGAGCCTAGAGTTAATATTAAGATTGGCAGTAACTATAGCAACCAGGTCTGCACAAGAAACCACTAATTGTGGACACAGGTGTACTGAAAATTTGCTATATGTTGTACGCTCAAAATCATAAATACTTTGAAATTTTCACATTACAATAAACAGACATTCTGTTACAATGGACTGTGGTGGGGGGGGAAGCTTTCTCTGGATAATCACTTTGATCAAAACTTACTTGGCTCTTGAATCACTCTTGAACAGTATAGCAGGACACTGGCATGTGCCTACTCCTTTAAGGGAGCAAGCAGCCTGAGAGGCAGCTTGCAGGTGGTGAAGGGAGTTTATTAAGGACTCATGTGACCAGTAGCAGGCTGGGCTGGGTATATATAAGCCCTGGGCCTGAGCTGGTCAGGCAGTCCAGTCCTCAGAGCTAAGAAATCAGGAGCCCTGCTGCCAGGAGCTCCTCAACAGACTAAGAGGAAGCAACTCTGCACTGCTGGGAACAAGGGAAGGTATTTGGGGCAGAGACAGGCAGGTGGCCTTGGTGTATGTTAAACCCAGAGAAGATTTGTGCGTCTACCAGAGGGTGTAGGTGCTTTTGCACTAGAGTTTAGCCTTGAGCACTGGTGGGGGCTTAGGGTGGGACCCAACAGGGAGTGCAGGAGCCCAGAAGGACTGAGAGCAAGGCTGAGAGAGAGAGAGTGAGAGATCAAAGAGATCTGACAACTTACCTGAGAGCAGGGCCAAAGGTCCAGAAGGAACTACAGCTAGATCAGCTGGCCCAGGAGTGGGGCCAGCACCCAGGAGGGACCTCAGCTAGGTTAACTGGCTG
>NW_017729023.1:8334150-8334634 GCF_001723915.1 Gavialis gangeticus | reverse complement strand
GGTCTGAGACAAAAAAGAAATGCAAAAATCTAGAACTCTTCCTTCAGAAATGCTACCTTTTATTAGACCAACTAGGAAATTGCAAAAAAAAAATTCTTTTTCTGCAAGCTTTTGGGCTCAAACACCCTTTATTAGGCTCTGGAAAAATTAAAATTGGTAAAAAGTCCCCATAGGTAGGAAATAAACTTCATTTTTGCACAGAGGGAGCTGGAGATGGAAGTCTGTCCCTCTGGGTCCATGAGAGTGTCTTTGTGAGCTGTGCTGAATAGCTCTTTGGTGTGTTGATCAGGTAGAATTCCTTCCCTGGAGGTGTCAGATAGCAGGCAGGGAGGCCAAAAAAAACCCTTCCAGCCTTCCTCTGCAAAAATGAAGTTTATTTCCTACCTATGGGGATGACTTACCATCTTATGCCATCTACACTTTTCCCAGAGCCTGACGAAGGGATTTTGATCCCAAAAGCTTGCAGAAAAGGACAATTTTCTTG
>NW_017729023.1:8316926-8329150 GCF_001723915.1 Gavialis gangeticus | reverse complement strand
GGAAATAAACTAAGGGATCAAAGGGACTTTGATCCTGAAAGCTTGCAGAAAAGGACAATTTTCTTGCCATTTTCCAGTTGGTCTAATAAACGGTATCATTTTGGAACCAAGAGTTCTAGTTTTTTGTATGTCTTTTTGTCTCAGACCAACACGGCTACCAAGTACACCCCAAAGCCATATTTAGGACTTTATTAGGGTTTATTTTTAAACAGACTTTTAAAAGTCTGTGAATTTGAATTTGAATTTCAAATTATCTTTATATATAGTGTTAACATTTGTTGATAAAATGCATAGAATCCCAAGACTGGTAAGTTTAGCTTGTGACCAAAGGACAGAGAACATATGAATTGCAAGCCCTGACCCTGTATTTAGCACCATGTAGACTTGCTCCTTGATAGTTCTGCTTAATGTCAAGGAGGTTACTAATTAATTATTTTAAATCCCTTTCTAGGGATCACTTGACTGTCTCTCATTTTGTTTGTAGTACATGTCATAACTCTAATAACTAGTTTCTGAAATTCTAAGACAGCTATTTTTTTTTCCTCTTCCCTTCCCCAACTAGAATCTTTGGGTCCTGATATCCCCAAAATGCTGGAATTCTTTAAAACAGGCCATGAATATATGGTGGAAGAAGATTGTCTCATCAAGACAAGAATAGGAAGAGTAAGTTTTGCCATCCACTTTAAGTATTTTCCTTCCTTTATTTCTCAGAGCAACAATTATTCTTTTTTGTGCCAAAATGTTTTGTTTACCAAGAAGCACTGTGTACACGTGAGCTTAATAAGTAAAATAGACTTTTTAATTTTAAAAGTCACATTTATAGAATCTTATTTTAAAAATCAGATAGGATGTGGCTGGTATTGCCCAAGGTATTTGTAACTGAGACATGTTAATGGTGAAGACCTTTAATGTTAATTTTCCTATGTTTGTCTGCCACCTTTTCTGATCTGTATTTCTGTACTGTACCTGTGTTATTTCTTGTATTTCTGCCTCTCTCTTTCTCTTCTCCCTTTCCATTTAGTGTTTGTATCTCCTCTCAGTTGTGTGTATTGTCTGATTTGGTTTTGCTTTGTATGCCTGTGCCAGAAAAATGAAATTTACCAGATTTCTAATCCTCAAAGTTCTGCCTGGCAGTAATTCAGAGCATTAGGAATCTTGTAAAGTCTACTTAACGACTGCTGGTTCTGCATTCAAAGGATTTACATTTTTTCAGTGTTTCAGTCTAAAGCTCCATAAAGAGTTAACATACATTACATTTTATATGGTGACTTTCATAGAATAAAAAATGTTCTTGTTACAGATTTTAGAAAAAATATTTAGGTTTAGTAGCTCTTAAAACTGATAAATTCCTGAATTAGTTGTTGTTCAAAATCTTGTAACAGTGTTCCTTTCCATCTTGGCTCAAAATAACCTGAAAATAAGATAAAATAAAAAATAAAACCTTTTTATACAGAAGGTGGACTTGAAGGAATCTTTGCAATTTAAACCAAAGATTGCAGAGGTAGCATGCCAAGTGGAAGCTTTTCAGCCGTATGAATTAAATCCGAGTTTCCCTGGATGTTGCAGAACTAGAATTGAACAGTTGTGCTCCAGCTTTATAAAGCTACCATTACACAAAAACTGAAATTAAGAAAAAACAAACTTGTAGAACAGCATAGGCTCATTTTATATTAGGAGTACTGCCCTCTGAGAGTAAATTGTTCATTCCATGCATTTTATGGTCCTTGGGAAGAATGAGATTTGTTGTGGAGGATTTGGTAACGTCTTGGGTTCTTGCTGATTGTATAATAGTTCAACATGGCACTATTTCAATTATAAACTGTGAATGATCAGGAAGAAAACCTTTTCTTGTATAGGAAAAGCAGATTGTGGTAATTTTAACTTCAACAACTGAATAGCAAAGTTGATTCCAAGACTATGGAAGTATAAGCTAAGGAATTTTACTGGAGACAAAAAATATATTAATTATTCATATATTAAGTATATAATTATTAATTATTCATCAAATGTATTAATCAGTGGAGGGTTTTTATACCCAGAAGTTTGCTAAGAAGGATTTTTCCAACTGTTTGAGTTGGTCTAATAAAAGATACCAGATTTACCCAAAGAACCTTGTCTGCTTTAATTCAAGCAAAGCTTGCTGCATCATTAAACTATCCACAACACATGTTCATATATAAATGTCACAACTGGAAGTAAACATAACTAAATATTTAGTAAGAGAAATAGGAATAGAATTTATCACGTGTACAGCATGCCCTGCAGCTCTTTTGTCCCAGTTGGATTTTTGCGTGTTGGGGAGAACGTAGTGAGCATCCACGTCAGCTGCTTCTATAGAAAAGAGAGGTTGAAAGACAGCAAGGTCGATGGTAAAGGCTGTGAGCTGAAAGTAGCGAGAAGTTATTTTCCAAGCCATGCCACTGCTATGCTTTGTGATCTTTGTCCAAATAGTTCACCGTTTTTCCTCGGCTTCCTGTTTGACCCTTTGTCTTATAGATTGTAAGGCTACTGTGGTGGGGACATTGCCTGATAGGACCCTCATCTGAATTGGAAGTTGTAAGCAATACCATAACACAAATCCCTGATGATAATAAGAATAATAATGGGGCAATCTTGTGACCCTGTCTGTGCCAGGATTTTCTCTTCAGTCACCCCAGTTTTGCTGATGCTAATGCAAGTCTGTTGGTGGTGATAGCTGGTCTGAACAAGTGTCTGGGAATCTGTTGAGACTTTTATAAAGGTATACACTAGTGAATTGCCTGTCAAGAATGATGGATGAATTTCAAATACCACTAGTGCTCACAGTAGCCGAGTAATTGTTTTCTCACTGTAGCTGGGAGCCTGGCTCCCACTTGTCCTCAGCTGGTCCCTCCCTCTTCCCTCCCCACTGCACCGGGCTTATGACACCCTTAAAGAACGTTACAGATAGACGCACAGACAGACAGGCTAAACCCGATTAGATAGATAAATAGCTTATATATTTCTGATCCAAACTAAACACAACTATTCAATTTAAAACTTGTTAGTAAAAAAACTAATTGGTTATAAACTGCATCAAAGAGTAAAGATGCATTGCAGTACTTCCAAATGATAGCCACCAAGCTGGCCTTCCTCAAATAGGTGTTTCCCCACTAATGTTGCTACTTAACTAGTTTGTTAATCCACCCTGGCCAAGTGTTTGGTGTCATGCCTCTCTTCCACACAAGTCAGGGGTCTCAGTGATGTTTTCTGAGATCTGGGAAAAGCTAGGGACTAATAATAGTAGCATTTAATTAGTAAACTCAAAGAGAGATCTGAGAATGAGAAGTTTTATGTCTGCATTTTCTTTCTTTACGCTCAATCTCTTGAAAGGACCCATTTAACGATTATAATTCTGACAGCTCCAGTAGACACTGGAAAAAATTTAACATCGTTTTTTAAAAAAACTCAGTTGGATGGTGAAGGATCACTATGAGAGATGCCCCTTTCTCCAAAGCTGAATTTGCCTCTTTTTAAAAAAGAATCCATGGCTTACTACGTGAGACCGGAAAGTAATCCTTGATCTCCCTTCATGCTAGTACAGAGACTGCCAGGGAATTGGTTCTTTGTTCTGGAAAGAGAAATAGTTTCCTGCAAACATACTCTGCAGAATTCAGCATCTTAGTAAATAATGTGTGTGTCCTGTTCTAAAGGTCATATCTGTATTATAACAACATCATCTCCACTGATAGATTTTAATATTTGTTGCCATTTCCATTATGGATCTTTGGTTCCAGTGAGTTTGTCATAAAAAATATTTTTTAAATTGAACACAAAACCTACGATTGATGCTGGTTGTAAAAACAAAAACAACCCCCACCCCCAAAAAAAAAAAAACCCAAACAAGCCAACATCAAATAAAAGGAAATTCATAGTTGCAGTTGAAAATCTGAAACGCCACCTTCTACTTTACATCATACCCTATTTTTCCCTTCTCCTACAATAACATGATTTAAGGCCAGAAGCGTCAGAGCCTTTTTTTAAACCTAGTGGATGTTTTGTTTTATCTGCTTGTAAAAACGCAGCAGCTGAAAAATTACTTACTCATGCATTTTATGAGTGTTGGTAAGTCTCTGTATATATCTTCAGGGGAAGACATGGACAGCATAGACTTTTAGTACCTGACTGATCTGTTCTTTACTCCAGGTCTCATGTATAAGGATTTATCTACAACTAGAGCTGTTCCTGAATAATTCCATTTGTGGACAAGCCCTGGCTAAAGGCAGTAGTAAACCTTGTAAAACATTGTAGCTTCAATGGGAGTTGAAAGCACTAGTATTTTACAGGACTAGCTGTTTGGTATATTTCTTAAGTGCTATCAAGAATTTATCAGTTTAACTTTTCCTTTTCTATGAGACATCACTACTTCTTTCCATATGGGACTAATTAACCTCACAATGCCAAAAGGCATACATGTGGGATATGGTAAGTAAATTACTCTCTCACAGTAACTGTCTATACAGTTGAATTATAGGATGAAATTAAAATGCATACAGTCTTCTGAGCCTATTAGGGTAAGGAGGAAAAGTGAAACCAAATGAAATGTCTTGGCATATTGAAGCATTATGAGAGAGGATATGTATAAAACAGCAGACATTCCAGCTAGCGTTGATCTCTGGGTGATCATAACAATAGAGATGCCTCGATTAATTGCAGCCTTAGACGCTTCCAGGACTGTGATGGTTTCTATTGGTTGAACAAGCTGAAGTGAGGTGATCTGTTTGTGGCTATTGGTTTGTGGTGACATGGTGGTGTTAGGGCCTTTCTTTTCTCTCTGACCAAGGATGTGAATGTGGACCTTGCTCTGGGCTCATGCTGAAGGTTGCATGCAGTGAACTTGGCTATATATGGAAAGCTGGTCATTCAAGCTAGAGAATCACTAGTGGCTGTATGTGATGCTAGCTGTGCTACTCCCTTGTATGCCATTGGCAGTAGACAGCATTCCTTAACCATGCTACCTTTGTGCTGGTATGTTTGGGTGGATCTCTGACCTTTTTTATAGAAGTCTGCCAAATTTAAAATGGCACAAAGTTGCATTGGCTACCTATCACCTGTAACATTGAAAAGGTCAGGTTGCCCTTCCTGTGGCAGTGATTAAGGACTGGAAATTTATAGTTTGCATCACATTACTGTGTCTTGAGGTTTGGGAGGACAGGATTTTGTTTCGGTGCAGCAGGGAAGGTTTCTTCGCCTTCACTTTTGGTGAATGCAAAGGACTAGGGCCTCAGAAATGATTACTGCCTTCACACTTTCGTGAACACAATGACCTCTGCAGGGCCCTTGATACTGTGGGTTCCCACTGGCTGCTACCTAGGATTTTTTCTCACGTCCTGGAGGAGGACAAAAAATAAGGTAGTGCTGAACAGATCAGCATCCTCTTACTTGAGATCAGAGGAAAATAGGGCTCGAAAGGACCTCATATGGTTATCTAGTCCAGCCGTCTGCTCAAGTCAGGAGCCCTGACTAAACCATCACAACCAAGTGTCTGTCCAGCCTGCTTTCAGAAATTATCAAGGATGGAGATTCCAGTTTTTCTAGGTAGCCTGTTCAATGCTTGACCACTCTCACTTGCTCAGTCCTCATGTAGACACAGCTTTTCACTACAGGACGGTGCTTCCTGTTGTTCCCTTCCTGTTGTTTAACAGCTGAAATTGAGAGACTCTTGCCATAGGCCTGGGTGGATATTCCTGCTCTACTTTATATAATGAAAAATCTATGACTTCCTCTAATATCCTCATAAAGAAGTTTTATTATTCTATGCTGTGGAAACGAGGAACACAATCGCTTCAGAGTATCTCTAAACCTTTCTGTAAAAAGGTGCAATTAATGTTTCGTATCAAGAGGGCATTCAAGGACGCTGGAGTTCCACAGACTGAAGTCCTTCTTGTGCTGAAATTAAAAAAATAAATCCAGATTTATCAGTTTATTATGTAGACACATGGAGGTTTCATATTGTAACTTGATCCTAGTTGCTGTATCCGCTGCTAATTAGAGGGGAATGTTTACGGTACAAACATTGCATCATAATAATTGTGTGATCGTTCATTTACCTCCAGTAAGGAGACTTAGTATTTGCAGTGAGGTAATGGATGAAAGAGATGCATTAAAATTTTCCAATAGTCATAGTGTGGGCAAATGAACATTGAACACCCCAGTTAAAAATAGTTTAACATGAACTATGCCTGCAATGTCAACTTCTGCTTTTTATTTACAAATGATATTTTCTTGCAAATATTGTGTGTGCTTGGAAACTGGTAATCAGGCAGAATTCTTGTTAGAGGAAATTTTGAATCCTATGTGAGAAGGAATCCAAACTAGATGTTCCTAGGTTATGTTTCTCCCCCTTTTTCTTTCCTCTTGTCAATCTTGTTTACTCATAAGTCACCAGTATCAGCCATAAGGGATTCTAGGTTCCCTGTTATGCAACATCAAAACTATAAATCGAGCCAATTGTACAACAAAGAAAGAGACACTTCCTTAGGTTTTAATATAGTTAAAAAGCCAGCTGTCTTTAGGTACTGTGCAATAAGTCATAACTAACAAAACTGTAAACTGTTAGAAAAGCTGGGTTTTTCCATTGTCAGGAAAATTATTGGAACTCTAATTATTTGAGAACTGTGGATTTCCTTATTTGTTGAAGAAAAATTCATTTATGGCTGCCTGCCACCATATGGGAACCTGTCAGCGGAAGAAATGAAAGCTGAGAACTATATTAATTAAATCAGGATTAATTCTTATTCATTCTGGCCACCTCACTCTGGGGGAGTGGGGGGAGATAACACACAAAAGGAAAGGTTGACTAATTTGGATTATTGTGTGGATTATTGGTATGGTTTACTGTTGGAATTTATGCTGTTATATTTATGGCTCTCTTATGCTCAATTTGCTTCAAAAACAGAAATAACTTTGAGACTGAATGTCAGGTTTTACTTTCTTCAAACTCCTTGAACCTTGTATGAAATTAATTTTACTGAACTGCAGCAGGCTCAAGTCGTAACCATAAAGAAAGCTAGCCTCTCTCTTCAGTGTAAACAGTATTAAGATTCTTGTGAGTTTACAAGACTCTTAAGAGACACTGAGGCAAAGAGAATGAACTTTTTGAATTAAGTATGAACAATCTGAGGAGATAAGGCTTTGTTGTGCGTCATGTGAGTGTATGCGTACGCACAGGCAGCATCCAAATGAGAAGGAGCGTCTGCTTGCAGTGGCACAAATAGTAGCGGCACAAATTTGAGCCACTGAAGCTACTTTGTGCTTCAGTGCACACCCCTGCACATGTGCTTTGTTGCATGGCAGGTTGTTCCACTACGGGCAAGTGCCCTTGCTCAGCTCTTCCCAGCTCCTGGTGTGCTGGAGCAGCCAGGGCACAAATGTAGTAGCAGAAACACTCTGGCTAGCAGCCAAAGCTTCTCACTGGAGGACCAAGCCTCCATTTGTTCCAATGTACTCTTTTGTAGTGTACTCTCCAACGCCTTTTTTCTTGGCACTTCTTTTGCTACAGAGACATCCCAGTAGCAAACTTTGCCTCTGCACTGCAAATTTGCAGCATGGGGCACAGTTTAACATTCCACAGGTGTGATTTGTGGTGCCATAAACAGCACATTTCTGCTCATCTGGATGCAGCCACAAGAGACCAATCCAGGCTGGCTAGGGCTTGAATGTGCAAACATCTTTCAGAATCTGTTAGTGATGTGGTTTTTGCTTGCAGATAATTGGCAATGTAAGTGGTCCTTTGGACAAGAAATTTGAAGGAAAATACCTATGTATACAAAATGGCTTTCAGTTTTATTAACTAAAGACTTTTGGGGAGGAGGAGTGCTTCATTAAATCAAAAAAATCGCAAGTTTTCTCCAGTGCAAGTAGGTTGTAGAAAAAAGACATTTTTGCTAAAGGTTTTGTTAGCCCTAAATCTTGCAAATGTTTGATTATTTCTTAGTAAAAAATCTAATGTTTCATAGTAAAATTCAGCAATATAGTACACATCACCAGAATTTCTTCCCCAAGGACAACTGGAAAAATTAATTACTGGAAAAAATTACTTGCTGAAGAAGCAGTAAAATTGGAATGTACTTATTTATCAGCATGATGATTTTGGAGCAGTTGCTAAACTATTCTTGTGTCTAATAAAAATCGGAGGCTAATTGTCTTAGCCTTAATGTACTTCAAATGCCTTTTTGCATCCTGCTATGCCTCTGTAAATTTCAAGCTGTTTTATGAGTCTAAAAATTGCCTCTGGAAGACTTTTTGTTGTATAAAATATTCTGTGCAATTAATAGGGGGTAGGTGGAATGGATATGTTGTTTAATTGGTTTTTAAGAATTTAAAGTAACGTGACGTTTGAGAGGAGAAAAAATATAAGTTCCCTCAAAACATAATGGTCTAGGCCTGGGGCTTTCAACCAGGGGTGTGCATACCCCTGGGGGTACTTGGGTTGGCCTATGGGGTACTTGGCAGTGGGTGCTGCTGCCGGCACTTCCTCCACTGCCGTGCTGCTGGCACGCTCGCTGATTTTGGCTGCCCCCACACTCGCTCATCTAGCCACTGGGGGATTCCTGCCTTCTTGATTGGCTGCTGGGGGTACGCTGACCCAAAAAGGTTAAAAATCCCTAGTCTATGCAGTCATGAACTTTTACACACTTAAGCCATGTCCACACATGCATGGACATATGGTTCCCCAGGGACGAGTGGTGGTGCACTTTGCACCACCGCTAGCTGTCCCTGGGGAACACCTGTGCCAAGCACGCTCTGGGGCATGGTAAGTTACTCCAGGTGAGGTAGGGGAGGCTGGAGCCTGCACTGGGCTGGCCCTAGTAGCCTTATCTGGGGTCCTGGGGAGCTCTTGGGGCTACAGCAGCAGTGATCCTGCTGTGCAGAGCCTGACAGGCAGCTGGAGCATGGCTCTGGTTTTGAATGGTGCGTGCTGCCCCCACATTTGCTGCTCTGCTTCTCCCCCATCCCCCCATGGGTTTTTGGTTTTGTTTTGTTTGGGTTTTTTTAACCCCACCCAGGGGTTAGAACAGCTGTCAAGTTACTTTAATTTCATCAGCTGGTTTTCTTGGTATTTGTTAATTCTTACTAGTGTTTGGGTATGTTTTTAAAATAAAAAAAACTATATCAGAGTTGTTCTTTTTAGTGAACTAAGACATATTTCATTATCTGGCTTTTCCTTGCATCTCCTTATCTTAAGAACTGGCAATCCCAATCTAAATATGTTCTATTAAAAGCAGCTGCTAATTTTCATGCAGCCTGATAAAGAGAACTTGAGGTTCATTCCCATCTTCCTGCTGACTTCAAAACATAGTCCAAAGGCTTTTCCTGTAATCTGCACCGTCTTTATTGTTGGATCCCCAGTGATCTAATGTCTCATTCTATATCTGTTCCTGCTTCCTAACTGAACCTTTCAAAGACCAGCCTTCTCTCTGCACTTGCATGTGCCCATCTTCAATATGCAGGGTCTTCTCCCATGCTGCCTCCACCATCTGGAGCAGCTTCATTGTGCTTAATTGTCTTCCTGATTAGCTTCAAATTTAATCTGACCTGGCCAATGGCCCCTAACTCTTTTCATTTAAAAAAAAAAATCCTTTTACATAAAGCCATCTATTTTCTCCATGCTAAGCATTCTCTGGCTCCATGCTCCCCACTGTATCTTGATAAATTTATGGGCATATTTGAACTTTCCGAGAGTTAACTCTGTACAGTGAAGATTTAGCTCTGAATGGTGGATACATTTTGTATGAATAACATAATCTATTCAAATGTTTTAGTTGTAATATTTTAACATTTTTTAGTAATATGGTGTTTCATCTACATACACAGCAAATTGGATTGTGAAGGATTTAAAATGATTGCTGAATTATACTTTCATTTGCAATGTTTCAAATCCCCTGGGACCACTGCTGCACTATTTCATGACTGACAAACGCTGAGTGTGCTGCTGGCTGCCCACCTAGTGCCATGGATTAAAGAATTTCAATGCTTGTGTGAACCCCATCAGTATTGCCCAGGGAAATGGTGAAAGGCAGTTTTCCAGGGATATGTTTAAACATGATTATGACCTAAAAAGTAATGACCTCCCTGCTGATGCAGACAATATGTACACATATGCTGTGCTATACATCAGTATTTAAATGTGTTGTTAGAATAATCTAAACTCTGTTGGATTTGAAAACCATGCTCTACTTTCCACTATAATTTTCTAACCTGTTTTATAGGCCAGTTAAGGCATGTCTTCATAGGTAAATAGACCATGGTAACTATTAGCTTTCTCTGTGGTTGCTCTTATTCTGCAATACGACTCAAAGGTTGCCTGCAATACAATAACTAAAATAACTGAATTAGGTGCCTAAATAACCCTGAGGATCTGGCCTTATGTTCCTTTGTCCAGTATAGTCTAATTCAGTTTGGAGGAGGATTAATCTGAACAGCAAAAGGACACTGTTCTTGCAGAATGACAGTGTTCACTTCTGAAATTACTTGAGAGTAGAGGTTGTGCTGCAAGATTCATTTCCAGTCTTATTTTGGAATGGCTTTCCTGTATCAATGAGCCTTCTGCTTTGTCTAATTTTGTCAGGAAACTGCTAGCAGCTTAAAAGAGAATCATCTTAAAACACTCTGCCCAATGGGTCTCTCTTGATGTCCAATTTAACGCAGTTGTAAAATCCTGTTAAGAAGCAACCTGACAAGTTTGAAGCCATGTTTAAGTGTTGTAGCTTAGATTACACCCCTGCCATTGCTTCAGGTGTGTTAGCTAAATGCCAGTGAAAAGCTCCAGGTATGCCCTCATAGTTAACTGTGCTACTAGAAAATGCTGTTTTTATTCATTCCATTTGTTTCAGGTGTTTAATATCTTTTAGTTTCTGGGGGCCTTTAGTGTGTTTGTGGAACACAAAGTGAGGTTTTGTTTAGTTTTAGTTGCAAGTAACTTTATAAACTATAGGTTTAATCCAGGATAACTGACTTTCTGATAGTTGCATCTTCTGCTAATTCTGGGTGAGAGGTCCTCTATATTTTTCTTCATTGGCTAAGGAGATTTCCTATTAATTACTGTAGGTCCTTGTAAGTCTAAATCAGATGACTCAAGTAGTTGAAAACTCCTGTATGATAGTCAAGGCTGTGTAAGTAATGCAAGGTGCTTTAAAATAGCTTTTATTCCTTTATTTTTTATTAATGCAACCATATATTATATGGTTATATGGATGCATTAGTAAAAATAAAGGAATAAATGCTATTTTAAAACACCTTGGATTACTAATATATATATATATATATATATATATATGAAGCGCAAAATGAATATAGGGACTTGACGCACGCACGTGCGCGCGTGCACACACAAGTTAGGGACTTGATAGATAAATAGATATAGATATATATAGGGACTTGAAGTCTGACTTGGGGAAGGTCACTTCATTTTGTGCTTTATTTTCCCATCAAAGACTGAAGATGCTTAGCCACCCCTTGCCTCCCACCAAGTGCTTTGAGTTCTCTAAGCAAAGCTGTAGAAGAGTGCAAAGTATCATACTTAACACGTATAAGTGAGTCCCTTGCTAACCAACCCCTTCCAGCTACAACTTTTTTTTTCTGTCCTCCATTCTCTGTCTTAATGCTCTTTCTGGCTTTTTATTTTGTAGCTTAATAAGAATTTTGTATTTGGAGCATCCTGCAAAGACTAACACATCTCACTGATTGTTCCAAACTTATTTGTATAGAGCAAATATTATATTTTAAAAAGGAATCTGAATGAAGTATATGTTGCAGATCTGAACATGATTTTAGAATGAGACGAATGCTACTTTTAGGTTATGCGTTTTAATCGTCCTTGCAGTTTCCTGTGCATGTATGTGTAAACTGATTTCAATATTTCTTTTCTGTGTTCAGTTCTTAGTCTTGTTGGCAATTATGTATCAAAAAAAGTAAAATACAAGCTACAGTAAGGCTTTTTTTAATGCACATTGTTTTGCTATTTACTTACTTAAGCATAAAATATTTAGTTTATGAAATGTCACCTGAAAAATAAATACAAGTTGGCTTAGATACTATTTGGATTGTCATTTGAATGGAAAACTTACCAAAAAAGAGTAAACAAAGATTAATATATTAAACTAGCAAAATAGGGGGTGGGGGTGGGGCTGGGCCAGAGGTGGAGACTAGCATTTGTCCCCACACCCTTCCCCCACTGCTCTGGGTAATGCCCCACTCCCCCTCCC
>NW_017729023.1:8316112-8316865 GCF_001723915.1 Gavialis gangeticus | reverse complement strand
CAGGTCTTGCCCTGCTGCCCACCTGCTGCTGCTGCTGCCACTCTGGGTTGTACCCTGCTCCCCCTGCCGCTCTGGTTCCAATCCTGCTACACCCCCTCCCCACCACTTTGCATGTGAGGGGGCATGGTGCACAGCTGTGCCACCTCCCCCCTCCCCCACTGTTCCACAAGTGAGGTGATGTGGTGCAAGGCTGCACAGGGGGAGGGTAGTGTGCAGCCGCAGGGCACAGTTTGAGGAGCGCTTGATGGCTGTGCAGCACATGGAGTGGCCCTGGGGTGTGGTGCAGGGCGTGGGGGTGTGTGATGTGCAGCTGCATGGCGTGGTGGGATGGTGTATGGCCATGGGGCATGGCAAGTGGAGCAGCCATGGTGTGGAGTGTGGCCGCTGGCTGCAACCACATGGCATGGGGAGTGGGCCTGGGGTGTGGCGCAGGGGTATGGTGTGTGGCTCCACTGGGAGGGTGGTGCATGGCCGCGGGACATGGTGTGAGGAGCATCCACTGGCTATGGCCATGTGGCACAGGGAGCAGCCCTGAGGTGTGGTGCAGGGTGCATGGGGGGTGTGGCTGCAGGGCATAGCAGGGGGGAGCAACCACAGCGGGGGAGCACCTGCTGCCTGTAGCTGCATGGTGTGGGGTGTGGTGCGGGGGGTGTGATGCTAGCTGCATGGGGGGGTGTCATGTGGCCACTGGGCATCGCACAGGGAGTGGCCACAGTTTCATAGACATTAGGGCTGGAAGGGACCTCGGAAGAT
>NW_017729023.1:8315835-8316101 GCF_001723915.1 Gavialis gangeticus | reverse complement strand
GCTCTTGCCTTGCCCACAGATTGTACCCAGGCTGGGGCACGGGTGGGTTCCCTTAAGTGCCTCGCCCTGCTAGCTTTGCAAGGGTTGCTTAGCAGAGGCGCTAGTCCCCCCACCCCGTCCCCCAGCCGGCTTAGTTTAAAGCCCGGTGGAGCAGGTCAGCCAGTCTGGCTGAGAAGAGCCTCCTCCCCAGGGGAGAGAGGTGGAGGCCATCTCTTCCCAGCAGCTCGCTGCCTCTCTTGCTAAAGAGCGGGCTGTGGTCATGGAAG
>NW_017729023.1:8306599-8310835 GCF_001723915.1 Gavialis gangeticus | reverse complement strand
CCAGCAGCTCGCTGCCTCTCTCGCCAAAGAGCGGGCTGTGGTCATGGAAGCCGAAGCCTTCCCGATGACACCAGCACCGCAGTCTTTGGTTGACTACGTGGATCCTCCTCTCCCTCCTCAGCCCATAGGCCGAAACTGGGAGGATCGACGAGAACACCACCTGTGCCCCCAGACCCTTTAGCCCCGCTGCCAAATCCCTGTAGCGCCTCATGACCCAGCTGGGTGCGCTCCAAGCCGTGTCATTGGTGCCCACGTGAATAAGGAGCATAGGATAGTGGTCTGTGGGCTGGAAGAGCTTTGGGATCTTCACTGCAATGTCCCGGATGCAGGCCCCCGGGAAGCAGCAGACTTCCGAGGCTAAGGGGTCAGGGCGGCAGATTGCCCCCTCAGTTCCCCTCAGGATGGAGTCTCCCACAACAAACACCTTACGTTTTGTCTTGGGGAGAGCAGGGGCGGTAGCTGCAGTTGAGCCTGTGTTGCCTGTGGGAGCTGGCAACTCAGCAGGCTCTGCTGGAGCAGTAAGAGGTGTGTACCTGTTGCTAAGCTCCGGTGGGGCATGGGCCTTGGTGCAGCGGGCCTTAGGGCCCTTGACCACCTTGGTCTGTGCCCCTGACTGGACAGAGTGGGAGGTTCCTGAGTCCTCCTTTGGCTAAATACCGGCACGAGACCGATAGTCAACAAGTACCGTGTGGGGAGAGTCTTCTTGCTGTGTGCCTGATCGCATGGGGAGCAGCCCCAGGGTGTGACGTAGAGCGTGCGGGGGGTGGGGCATGGCAGGGGGAACACCCCCTGGCTGTGGCCGTGTGGTGTGCGACGCAGCCCTGGAGTGTGTCTTGGGGCACATAAGGGGATAGGTTATGCAGTGTGCAGGGGTGGGGTGGCGCATGGCATGGCTTGGTGTGGTGCAGGGAGCATCCGCTGGCTGTGGCGGTGTGGCCCTGGGGTGTGATGGAGGGCACGTGGCTCAAGTGCTGTGCATGGAGCACGCCCTGGCCTGCGTGCTACAGCTAGCAGGTGCTGCCTGTGCCCCCCACACCTGCTCCTTGCATGGCACCCTGCAGCCACTGCCCCCATGCCATACCCCCTACCCTGCACACCCTGTGGTCGCAGCCAGCAGTCGCTCCCCTTGTGCGGGGGGAGGACATGGCGCGCGCAGGGGGCATGGCTTGCAGCTACACAGGGGGTGTGGCACACAGCTGCTGGGTGCCACAAGTGGAGCTGGCTCAGGGGGTGTGCCCCACTCTACTGCCCTGTGCTGTAACCGGCGGGTGCTGCCTGCCCTCCCCACTCTGGCTTCCTTTGTGGCACCCTGCAGCTGCACATATGTGTGCCTCGCCCCTCTTGCGTGCGCCCTTCAGCCACAGCTTGTGGATGCTTCCTGCACAGGTGAGGCATGGCATGTGGCCGTGTGGGGGGGCGCGCCCCACCCTGCAGCCTTGTGCTACAGCCGGCAGGTGCTGCTCATGCCCTGCTGCCCGCACAGCACCCTGTGGCAGCGCGCCATGCTCTGCCTCTGCACGGCGGCAAGCCACGCCCCCCGCACGGCAGTCTCTATGCTGTGCCCCAGACCGCCTCCACCCCTATCTCCACCTGTAAGTCTTTCTCTCAGTAAGGCTCTGGATGGCACATGCTCAGTTGGCCCGGAGCATTATGGACAGACAGACACAAAGGCGGAAGTCATAAGGCTTTTATTATATTAGAATTGAGGGGTATATTCAATAGGATGCCACAAGAAGTTTTCTTAATGTCGTACATAATTGCGTGGAAGTGGTAACAAAGCACATTAGTGAAATCTCCACATTACAGTGAGAAATGTTACCAACTCCACTAAGGACAGAGAATATAAAGAAAATAACAAGATTTAGCTTGGAAGTATACAACTAAGAAACATAAGGAAAAATTATCTGAAGTGTACATGTTCAGTAGGAGGGAGATGTCTGGAAAGCAGCAATTTTGGACAACATCTGAGTGATGGGGGGCAGCAAACATAATATGAGTTTGCAAAATAGGAATGCAATTTTGGGCCACAAGTAATGAGTGATTCCAGTATGAGGACAGTAAATAGTCTCTTTTGTCTTGTGACTTTGATGTAATTACATACGTAATACTGTGTTCATTTTCAGGCATCTATTACTACAAGTTAGAGAGAGCTCAGACAAGACCAGAAATAGTTTAGGGTTGGGTGGATTTGACTTAAAGGAAAGTTAGAAGAGCTCTGCTAAATGAGGGCCTTAGAGACTTGAGCTGTTTTTAGGTGTAAAAGAAAAAAACAAAAATGGTGCTTTACTTTAAACTTTGCATGCTCTTGCGCCAAGCCCAGTGCATACCCAGAAGTGGCAGTGCATTAGTTGGACCTGGCTCTCCCAACATCTGTACAGATGGGGAGCTTTATTGGGGTGCTTTTGGCAGTTTGATCTAACAACTGTTTGAATCAGCTATTAGATAAGAGCCAAAAAGCCCCACTCAAGTGCCCAGTCTATACAGATGCTGCAGAGCTGGGTTGAATTAACACATTGCTTCTTCCAGTAAAGCACCAGTTGAGTTGTGGGTGGGTTGTTTTGGGGTTTTTTTGTTTTGAGGTTTTTTTTTTAAACTTCTACAGCCATGGAGACCCAAGTCCACAAATATTTTAGAGTAAAAATGCCACTTTTGGATAGAAGTCAAGAGTGAATGGATCCAGATAGAATGAAGAGTAATAAAAATGAGGAAGGAAATGTTTAGGCTGAAAATCAAGACCACGAGACACGCACAGTAAACTGTAGAACTGTTGCTCAATAAGAGTAGTGGAAATCCCATAGGATACATCCCTCACCACCTAGCTTTAAAAAGTAAATAATTTCCCTTCTCTAGTGAGGGATGTTGGAAAATGGATTTCACATTATACGTATATTCATTGGTATAAAATTAAAAGGTATGAAAATGGTTTATTTTCATTAAGTTATTACCTAAGAAATTATGCATGTTTAATTGTGAGCAACTTGATTTATTGTCCAGAGTTACAGATTTGTGTGTACACAAACTAAGTGATCTTAATGTATATTAAATTAGTTAATGTTGGTTAGATTACAACCACTCAGAACATGTTTTTCTTCGCAGCAGGGTATCATCTTGTTAATCGTAATAAGGGAATTTGTAGTTATTAACACTTTTTAAGAGAAGAGGAAATGAGTGTTTTATTTATTTACTTAAAAACCCAAACCACTGATTAAATAATTACCCAACCAAATTTAATTTTATTAATCATAGTGTCATTTGTGTTTCCACATCATTAATTTTTCATTAACCTTTTTCAGCTGAATATGCCAAATGAACAAATACTTGCCAATCTGGATGCTGTTATTAAGGATATCTGTACATATAGGCCATTGAACTATGGTAAGTAGCTTCTCTTTTAGTCTCTTGATTGTAGCTAAAGCAGATTTACCTTGATAAAGGAATAAGTGTGCTCTTCGTTAAAGTATCATCAAACTCAAATCACTTCATCCAGTTCTGGGGGATGGATTGAGCAAGTTATCTAAATGAATGCCAGATTTTAAATAGATGAGCAGTCCCCTTGACTTTAGAGACTCTTCATGCTGAATTGGGATCTTCTTGCAAGCAATATTTAAAGACTGTTAGGTCGAGAAATAAGTAAGACTAATTCTCAGCTCAGATGGCAGGAGAGAAAGTTGCACAGGGCCTAGATTTTCAGCTGGGATTGCTTAGAATATTGGGGTAACTATTTTTAGAAACTGTAAGCAATAAAGAAGTAATTTCTCCGTGTCTGTTGGCTTTGTACCACTGAGTAATGCCTTCTGCACTGAAGCGGGTCTCTTCAGGTTGAATACATGAACTCTATAGCTGGAATTCACCAGCTGTTTGACCTGAAGTATCACTTCACACATCAGCGAGCCACCAAGGAAATGTCACCACTTCTTATTTTGGCAGGTCAATAGCTTTTTATTTCTGCTGTTCATATTCCAGACTAATCAGTTGCTGTCTATTAAATTCCTAAGCAATGGGCTCATGTCACTTATCAGTAAAAGTCTAGTCCATGTGATTCTTATAATTTATACTATTAAAGTTTCAGTTGATTATCTGACCCCCCCCTGCCAAAAAAAAGCCCTAATTGATTAAATGGCTCTTTCTCTGGCTTTTTTTGTTGAAAAAGCTGGTCATACTAACATATTAATTGTTTCCCCATTCAGTTTTATTTACCTAATTTGCCTTCCTCACCACCCCACTCTCATACAAGCC
>NW_017729023.1:8291353-8301599 GCF_001723915.1 Gavialis gangeticus | reverse complement strand
CATATTCCAGACTAATCAGTTGCTGTCTATTAAATTCCTAAGCAATGGGCTCATGTCACTTATCAGTAAAAGTCTAGTCCATGTGATTCTTATAATTTATACTATTAAAGTTTCAGTTGATTATCTGACCCCCCCCTGCCAAAAAAAAGCCCTAATTGATTAAATGGCTCTTTCTCTGGCTTTTTTTGTTGAAAAAGCTGGTCATACTAACATATTAATTGTTTCCCCATTCAGTTTTATTTACCTAATTTGCCTTCCTCACCACCCCACTCTCATACAAGCCACTGACCCTTTTGTACTAAGAGTCTGAATGGGGAAGTTTTGATGTGTATTTTTTCCACTTACAAGTATTTAGCATGTAAACAGATGGCTAATTAATAAGTTTCTGTAGACCTGCCTCTGCTCCCTTCCAGAGCCCTAGAGGTGGAAATCTGAGATTTAGAATTATTTTTTTCTTGAAATTTTTCTTGCCTGACCCACTTAAACATTCAAATAAACACCAGTCTCTGTACTATCAGCTACATTCTGCACTGATGCTGGGCTGCATTTCTCACAGGAGAAAAGTGATTAATTGTTGTAAGTATGAAATGTTAATTCATCATCATAAACAGCGCTACAAAGGAATAAAGTTAACATAACAGATTAATATTTTATCTAAGTGTTACTTATGTGGGGGTATGAACAATGTTTTGTTTTTCTCGCAGTTGGAGAATGTTTTGTTTTTCTCGCATTGTATTTATTATGTTATTTGCAGTATTTATTGTATTTCAGTTCATTATTTAATTTGAATTCCATATTCCTTCCATTTGCTATGCATTATTTTTCCATTATTTGCATTTTAAGCACCAGCCATACATTTGGTACTAACAAGTTAATTGTTTCCCCATTCAGTTTTTCTTTCCCTAAATTGCCATCCTCACCACCCCACTCTCAAGTGAGCCACTGACCCTTCCTTCCTCTAGAACTCAATTTGGCTTTCCCATCCTTTTCTCATCCCATACAGGAGTTCAAAACCACCACAAGCCTTACCCTGTCTTTTCACCAAGTTGAAGTCATATCTATTTGACCTTGTATTTGCTAAATTTAAACACAGAGCACAGTGTGCCTGTAGTTCATTTGAAAACAGAAAAAAATCCACTATGCAGATGCAATTTCTCCTGAAGCTAGGATGAAAGAGAATGAACTGCAACTGACAGATGTTAGTCACACTATTCAGTGCAGTACTAGAGGGTGCTCAGTTTACTATGCTGATACAGCATAAGAAGCTGTATAATGAAGAACAGATACCTGGTGTCTGTCTCTCTGTGTTTTTTCATTTGAGATGTCTCTAGCACTTGCTGTGCCCCTACCTGCTGCTGGACCTCATTCTTTTTGTGCTTTTGAAGAGCTCCAGGTCATTCTTCTTAGTCTTCCCGTCTAGATCTTTCTTCTCCCAGATCTGGTGGTTGTTCTCAACAGAGTTTTTTGTCCCTCTTTCATTATCACATAGGAGTCTGTATGTAGTACTGATAAGCTGAGACCTGTTTTTTTGACCGCTGAAACATGGACCATGCAGTATGATGGCTTACTGCAGAAGTATTGCTTTTTCTTCTGCTCTTCAAGTGTGAGGAGGTCTGTGCAATACTGTAACTCTTGGGGATTCTGGTATGCCCCCTCTGGGATTCTGATGAGCCTGAAGTTGCACATTATGCTTAGACCATACTAAATCTGTGGAAGGTTGGGTGGTGTTAAACTTAGACCATGCTTTGAGCAGTCACATGTTAAGGGTTAATACTGTTTCTTGTTTGCACAGCTCTGACTTGCCAGTAGAGGACTAGTGTGCCAGGGTGTGACTAGGAGGCAGGACACCTGTGACATTTGTGCACATGCTTGCGCTACAGTGCAGGGTGCTTTTAAAAGTACCTGGTGCTGTGGTGCATACAGTTGTATAAGTGGCGAAAATGTGTGTCCGCACTGAGAAAATGGCAGTGGTGCACTTCTGAACTAAAATGCACCACAGGTGTTTTAGTTCAAAAGCGCACCACTACCATTTTCTGCACACTGACATGCATTTTGCCGCTTATACAACTGCACACAAAGCAGCACAGTTCATGTCAGCTCAGACCCACTGGAGCTCTGGCACGTCGTGAGACAAAAAGTTATGTATAATGCCCCTGGACTCTATCTCTGTCTTGGGATGGGGGGAGGGTGCTTAGAGTGGTGCATCCTGGAATGCTGGAGGACTGCAGATTGTTTGCATCACCTCCATAGAGTGGACTTAAGTTACCTTAACACAAACTAGGTAGCACAGCCCAGAGTTAACTTTTGCCAGAAGTGATGCAACTTTGAGATTGCTCAAAAGCACTTAGCGCAAGTTAATGAGTTTTACCATGTAGACGCTTACATTTTAAGTGTCCTTAGTATGCTCTAAATGCAGTGTGTAACTTCCAAAGTTTTGTTCATTTTTACCAATTGTTTTCTGTTTAATACAGCAGGTATGAATGACAATATATTTCAGCCTGAACATGTGGAGAGCTCTACAGAGAAATTCAGAAGGTTTCTTTTTTAAATCTTTGTTTGTTTTTTAGGCCCGTTTGTGCAACGCTTGGTTATTCGAAGTTCAACCAGTGAAGGCTTACTAATACCAGCTGACCGTTTTCTCCCTCAAGTAAAGGATGTGGAAGAAGAGGAAGAAGATTCAGAGTAGTCTTTAAATGTACTGTGCTACAAAGTCTTTTAGCATTTTCTTCAAGGATTTTATGGAGGAGATCAAATAATGGGCTGAGCTTTTAAAAATGAGTTTTCTGATTAATGTGTTTAATCAGTGAAAACATCAGAAACAACTGATGTATCCTTAATTTAATTTTAGTGGAAAGGAGCAAATAAAAGTCTTCTATTTCTGAAATGTTAATTTTAAGTCTTGATGTATAAAGAGTATCTTTGGACTTGAGCCACCGTCAATATTCTGCATTTGACCTTTCAAGTTTGTATGTTTTACTTTACCTACAGTTTCTTTAAAAATACCTGTCATTCTTGAATGACCTTCCAGGATAGTATTTTTTATAGATATGCTTAATGAAAATGATAACCTACTTGTTCTACACTTTGCTGGTTTCAGTCAGAGCAGAGAATACTTAGTGCTTTGAAACTTAGCATACAGAAGAGAAATTGGTGAAACTACTTGTTGATAGGTATATGTCTACTAGACAAATGAAATCAGCATTGATTCATCATATAACATTATAAAACAGTAATGCTACTGAAGGCAGTAGAGTTAATGTGATGCAGCACCTTTTTGTTGTTGTTGCTGCTACCTTCTGGGCAAATTTACTGCTGGATAAATCAGAACTAAATGTCAGTTTCAAATGTCTGCCTTTGAGTGCAGAGCCTTCTCGTGTGCAGCCTGCTGCAGCTACAATAGTGCAGTTTGCTCAGGATTTGCCTTGAGATTCTCCTCTGTTCATGTGGCCATGGCCCAAGTCCTCCAAGTGGGGAAGATTACCAGTGTGGTGTAAAGCTCATTTTTGGACTCCTCAGGCTGGAGTTCCAGTATTTGTTTTCTAAACTAAAATGAAAATGACTGCCTATATGATCTTTCCTTCTTTAATGTATATATTGTGCACAATTAACGGTTTTGGAATTGAAAAGTTACAGCAATATGTAAAGCCAATACATTATATACATTAGTAAATTCTCTACTTTATTTGTCTTTTTAAATTCATTTCCCCTGCTCAGGAGGCTTTAACCATAACAGGTATTTGAATGTTAAATCTGAGTGCTACGTCTTTTTGCCAATAGTGCAGCAAGCTTCACGTCTGTTTTACCTGCATAAATTTTCTGAGGAGAGTCTTCCACCCAAGTAGGATCATCTTCCCTTCCATCCAAGCAGCTCTATGGAGAGTCGCTTTTGATGAGCTCTTCTGCATATCCACATACATGGAATTCCTAGGGTAGAAATCTGACTATAACCATTCTTACATAAATTCCCCACTCGTGGCCTATAAAACTGCAGAACATGGAGGGTATATGCGAGTAGGAGGCAGTGACAGCTGTGAGATGTCCTGCTTTAGGAATAGTGTCAGGCCTCTGCCTTTGTATGTGAAGTATCAAGCCTTGTAAAGTTTGCCTGAGGATGTCAGCGCCTTCAAGTGTGAGAGAGGCCACATCTGCAAGAATGATATGAAAGAAGCCTGCTGAGTTTCTTGTCTCTTTGGCAAGTTTTGACTGTTGTGACACATTAGCTCTTGGCTACTGCAAGTGATTATTTAAAATTGGCTGGAAGTTCTTCAACAGAAAATCTTTTTAATTTTCATATTGGCACTTTATCAGTAAAATGAACCTCTCATTGGTTTTGTTCTTTTTTTAATGTTTACGCTTGCAAAAAAAATTAAAAGGCTTCTTTCAAACCATTCAAAAGACAAGGGTACTAGAATTTTTTTGAGGAGCATTTTGCATTTTTATTTTTTAATCCCTTGTGCTGGTTATTATTATTTAAAGTAATCACTAAATAAAGTTTTCTACACCAACCAACAATTAGTAATATAACTCAAAATCTACTATAGAAGTTAGCTTAGATTTGAGTGTATTAATTTGGTGATTGCAATTAAGTAGAATTTTGTGGTCCTATTTTCAACATCCTACTTGAGTAAAAACTTCAAGACTAGCATAAAAAAGAATCATGCAGTTCTAACCAGTTCTCCAGAAGTCATTTTACTACAAGGAATTATGATCAAATCATTAAGCATTATTGCCACCAGGTGGCATCCATTTTCTGTGCAGCACAACTTTGTTTATTGCCATTACATATTTTCTTTCCATGGCTTATCTCAAAACACAAATTGAGTTAATTTAGATGAAAAATGTAATGGAAAAAAAGGAATTGGATATTGATATCCATAGCTGAATTATTGGTAATTGTTTTAATTTTGCAATAATTTTTGGAGGGAATAGGAAACTTTTTACCTAAATATTAAAACCAATCACTAGGTAGGTTTGAGTAATAGTGCCAGGGTGTTCAAGGCTGGCTACTTGTGAGATGTATCATCCTGTCAAGCAGGGATATTAAAGTCATTAGGCTATGTGAGCCTGAAGAATCACATGGGGCCAGTCTACGGGTTGGATCATGCCCACAGACTGGCCCCACGGACCAGATTCAGCATGTAGGACTGGTTTTGTGTGCCACATGCAGCCTGGACTAGATCAGTCCCATGTACCATGAACAGCGAGTGGAGCCCTGGGCTAGGGCTTGTCCAAGGCATGTTGTATACAGGTCTAGTGTGAGACCCACAAGCAGCACCATGAACAGGATCCAGCCTGCAGCCCAGATCTTCGCCATCCCTGCTCTAGAGCATCTGGGGTTATCAGAGAAATGAAGGGGCTTCCCCAGGTCTCACAGCACAAACTCAGTGCTCTACCCACTAGTCTACCCTACTTCTAATAACAGAAAAAGAAGCCAATTTATTACCAAAACTACAGTTTATGTTGAGAGACATTTGCTTTTTTTTAGCTGTTATTTATTAGAAATTCATGCCAATAACCTGTAGAGTTTTGTGGATCTAAGCCACTACTTAAAATCCACACCAGTACAAAAGTGACCAAAAGTAACTACTGTCTGAAGCAGTCGTTCTCAACTGTTACTGGGGGGGCTGTAAAAGCCTTTTAAAGGTGCCACAGAATATTAGCACTGTTTGGCATGCAAACACCTACTCATGATTCACAAGATAAAGCCAGAGATTTCTAATAAGAATACTCGGCGTCAAAAACATTTCATACCAGTTGTTAACTTCCTGAGGTTTTTGTAACAGAGGAATTGCTATGTTGTTTTTTTCTGTAGTCAAAAAATGTGTGAAAGCTAAGAGCTGGTATTCTCTGAGTCAGAAAAGGTTGAGAATCACTGGTCTGAAGGCTGCCTTAGTAGCCTCTGGTAGAGGAGTTATGGTAGCATAAGAGTGTTGTTGTAGCCATGATAGTCCAGAAATTATGCAAGAGGCAAGGATTTCTTAGGGTATTATCTTTTTTTGGACCAATTATGTAGTTGGGATAAAGTTAGACAAGCATTCAAACGTAAGGCATTTTTCCTCAGGTCTCTGATTATAGGAAGCTAGGCACACAAAGTTAAGCACAGCATAGAGAGGAGGAGGTTGTAATTCTGAGTGAGCATATAACAGAACTCAGCACTTATATTTGCAATAATTGCTGTCCTAAAGTGGAAGGATATGAGTTTGGGCTTTTAATTCTGGAAATGGGGAGGTCTGTGGCTGTCCTCTAACTTTACAAAGATTGAGGTCTAGAGTCTAGGACTAGCATTTATGATGATTTTTTCTCAAGTTCAGTAGTGCCAGCCTCTTGGTCAAACATTTTAGTAGTCTGTGTCATTAGAGCACCTGAGAGAGAGGTACTTCTATGGCACCTAGTGTCAGTTATAAAGAAGATTTTTAGCATCTTGATCTGCACTCCAAATTCATTGGGAAGCCTGTATCTTCCAATAGATTTGAGTACTACAATAAATTATCCTCACCAACTCATGTTGCTAAATAAAAAGCTTCTGTGGCTTGCACTAAATTAAAGCTTTTTCAGGATGAATGACTTTATTCCGAAGATATAAAGAATTGCACCACAACTAAAAATATACCTTTCTGGAAGGTACAACTGTCTCCACGGTAAGGTAAATGGAACTTATAGATTCCTAGATGTTAGGGTCGGAAGGGACCTCAATAGATCATCGAGTCCGACCCCCTGCATAGGCAGGAAAGTGTGCTGGGTTCAGATGACCCCAGCCAGATGCCTAGTTAACCTCCTCTTGAAGACCCCCAGGGTAGGGGATAGCACCACCTCCCTTGGGAGCCCAGTTCAGATTTTGGCTGCTCTAACTATGAAGAAGTTCTTCCTAATGTCCAGTCTAAATCTGCTCTCTGTTAGCTTACGGCCATTATTTCTTGTAACTACCAGGAGCATCTTGGTGAGTAGAGCCTCACCAATTCCCTTCGCCCCCATGATGAATTTATAGGCAGCCACAAGGTCGCCTCTCAACCTTCTCTTGCGGAGGCTGAAGAGGTCCAGGTACCCTAGTCTCTCCTCGTAGGGCTTGGCCTGCAATCCCTTAACCGTACGAGTGGCCCTTCTCTGAACCCTCTCCAGGTTATCCAGATCCCTCTTGAAGTGTGGTGCCCAAAACTGGATGCAGTACTCCAACTGCAGTCTGACCAGTGCCCGATAGAGGGGAAGTATCACCTCCTTGGTTCTGTTTGTCATGCATCTGCTGATGCATGATGAAGTGCCATTAGCTTTGCTGATGACTTCGTCACACTGACGACTCATGTTCATCTTGGAGTCCACTACAACTCCGAGATCCCTTTCCGCTTCCGTGCTACTGAGCAGATCATTTCCTAGGCAGCAGGTGTGCTGGACATTTTTCCTCCCTAGGTGCAGCACTTTGCATTTCTCCTTGTTAAATTGCATTCTATTGTTTTCTGCCTATTTGTCCAACCTGTCCAGGTCTGCCTGTAGTTGTTCCTTGCCCTCTGGTGTGTCCACTTCTCCCCAAAGTTTTGTATCATCCGCAAACTTGGACAGAGTACACTTCATTCCCTCATCCAGGTCACTGATGAAGACATTGAAGAGTATCGGTCCAAGGACTGAGCTTTGCGGGACCCCACTGCCTATGTCCTTCCAGGTTGATACCGACCTGTCCACCACCACTCTCTGGGTACAACCCTCTAGCCAATTTGCCACCCTCTGGACTGTAATAATCCAAGTCACAGCCTCTTAATTTTTTCACTAGTATGGGGTGAGATACTGTATCAAAGGCCTTCCTGAAGGCTAAGTAAATGATATCTACCCCTACTCCTGTGTCCAGGTGTCTTGTAACCTGGTCATAAAAAGAGACTAGATTAGTCAGGCATGATCTACCTGCTACGAACCCATGCTGGTTTCCCCTCAGCATAATTTTTCCTGCTGGGCTCTCACATATATGAGCCTTTTTGAAGACTTTAAAGACTCACTGGTAAGATTTCCTGTAGAAGCACCATCTGGTGAGTCTTGATATTGCATCCAAGGTGGGGTAGGAAATGCAAAAAAGTTTTTGGCACCTGTACACCCCAGGCAAGCTCTCTTATACAGAGAAAGAGGTGGGTGCTGTAGGAAAAATGAGTTTTGGGGATCAAGGCAGCCTTTGTGAGGCAACATTGGAGTTTGACCTTCCACATTGTGGAATGCAGCCTTGCTTTGAACACGCTATGCAGAAGAACACGCTTGCATGTGCATAATAGAACAGCAGCTTAACAGATAACTGGGAACATTTGGTCTGTAATGAGAATGATGGGTGATAATCTAATTTGTTCCTATTACATCTGTGTGCATCTATATTCATCTCAAAGGAACTGACCGATTTCCAACCCCCCCCCCACACACACACACACACACACACACTACCAGTGCTATAGGGGAGGAAATGGTTTAATGCTCAGAAAAGTTCACTCAGACATAACGTGTGTGTGCATAATTTCCACAGAAGCTGCTTTATTAATTCTGTTAAATCATTACATGCAAAAGAAAGTTTTATGAGGTTTCTTAATATAGAATAATTGAAGCTTATGAGCCTAAGGGATCTGGATGTCTTTAATGAAGTTAAGACATAAAAAAATGTGGCTTGCAACATTTCCTGTATAGGATTGTTTGCTCCTTCTTCCCCCAGTTCCTTTCATTTTACAGACTCCAACCCGCTTCGGAGGAAGGCAAACAATTTGAAGAGGAGTATAAAAAGTATAATAAGTATAAAAAGATGGTACACTTCATGAAACATAAGGATTCAGATAAATTTAGACCACAGCTTCTCAAACTGTTAGAACAACCTCCGTAGAAAAGCACTTATCTTAAAATAAAATCACAAGCCTAGAATATGATATAGCTGCAATATAAAACCCTGTAGTAATATTATTTTAGTTGTAAATTGCAATGCTGGGAACATTACTATAGATTTGTCTTATTGAGGTTTAGGCAAGACAGCATCCCCCTGAAATAATAATACTTAATTATTAATAGTTCTTTTTTTGTAAGCATCTGCCAAGACCTAATTCTAGAATTCAGTATTAAGTACTATTCATTATTTGCATTGCAGCAGCACCTATATGCCTTGCTTGGTATTGAGGCACCATTGTGCTATATGCTTAAAGAAGGGAACAGACAAAAGTTATAAATATTCTTTTATTTAACAGAGATGAAGTGAAGACTTGGAACCTAAGTTCTGTTCTGTGTAGCTGTTCCATTGTAACTGTATATCTACTATAACTGTGGTCACAAATGGATTCATTTTTAGCAGTGGATATTTCTGAGAAATTTCCGCTGCTAGAAATCTTTCTGGGGCAGAGAGTGTGCAGGTATTCATTCTGAAGCCACCCCTCTCCCCTGCTCTAGTCTTCACCAGACTAGAGTGATCCTAGCCTGGGGGAGGTATCCACAGGAGGAGTGGAGCCACGAAGAAAGACTCCCCACACCTTCCCCAGACTGGGGTCTGGGGAACTGGCAGGGAGCAGCCTTTTCTACTCTGCTCACAGTCTCTGGCAGTGGGATGGATGGAGCAGCAGTGCAAAACACCCAGCCCATTCCCCAGAGCAAGTGGTTCCTGGTCTGGAGAAAAGGCAGGAAGCATTGCTCCACTGCTTCCCTCCCCTCTTGACTGGTATGATTGCTTACATGCCCCCAGTTTCTACTGGCAGAGCAGGGATTCACCCCATATAAACAGTTTCTGTATGTGGCCTGTGTCTTTTAGAAACGGACAGTCAAAATAGTACTCTTTTTTTTTTTTTTTTAGTGTGGATTCAATTATATAGGTTATTCACATAAACATTACAGTACACACAAGTATAGGTGGGTACATCATACAGACTGTACTGCTTTAACTATTATCTGTTGCTAATCTAGGGCCAATGACATACATCAGTGTTTCCCAACCGGTGTGCTGTGGCACATTCGTGTGCTGTCAGGCACGTCCAGGTGTGCCGTGGCATTTTAGGCTGGAGCCATGCCCCCCACCTGCTGCTGCTGTGGACGCAGACAGATGGGGAGAGTGAATCCAGCCAGGCAGGGGGCATGGCTCCAGCCCAAAATGCCGTCCAGCTGGCCATGTGCCCCACTTTCCCATCGGCATTTGGCTGGCTGCCTGCCACTGCACCCCCACCTCTGCGTCCGGTGTGTTGCAGTGCTTTTCTGTTTAGGTGAGTGTGCCATGGGGTGAAAAAGGTTTGGAAACAGTGGCATGCATTACAGTTAT
>NW_017729023.1:8273492-8291342 GCF_001723915.1 Gavialis gangeticus | reverse complement strand
ACCCCCACCTCTGCGTCCGGTGTGTTGCAGTGCTTTTCTGTTTAGGTGAGTGTGCCATGGGGTGAAAAAGGTTTGGAAACAGTGGCATGCATTACAGTTATGTTTCAATTTATGTGTTAATAGCAACTTAAATAATAACAGTGGTACATATTCGGTCCATTTATAGTGCCATAAAGTAGCAAGCTAGCCACAAACCTATTCCTCAAAATACATGGAAAATCTGTGGGCCATTTGTATGGTGCCATAAACTGTCAGTGTCGGCATTGGGACTGGGATTGCCCTGGTCCCAATGCCAAAAAGCGTTGGGAGAGTGGGGGTTGCAAGGTTCCTTGGTTGTGAGGAGCTGAGGGACTCTGCCTGTTAGGAACCTGGCAACTTCCTGCATTGCCCTTCAGTCCTGTGAGGCACTGCAGGACAAGATGCTTTAAAATGCCAAATTACAAGGAATTGGGTTGAATCTGCAGTTTTTAAGTGTCCTGGGGAATGGAGACCCTGAGATGCGGGGAAAGGCATCTTGATCCCGGGGTCCCAGTGCCCTGGGAATTCTAAAAGTCATGATGCAGCTGGGATATCCTGGGGCTGGGGTGGCAGTCAGCTGATTGTCAGACCCACTCCAGACAGCTGCAGGTCTGTAACCAACCGGGTACTGTCAAGGCTGGGTCCTGTCAGACAGCCCCAGGTCTGGAGCCTACTAGAAGCAGCCCTGGGTCTGGGACAGGGTGAACCCCTGCCCAATCTCCAGAATTGGGCTGGGGGCAGCTCAGCAGTGACATGAATGGGATTGGAGGAATTTTATGCCCCATCCCAAACATGGCACCTCTTGCCATGCACATCTGTTTGGGATGGGGCATAAAATTCCTTTAATCCCAATTGTGCCATTGTTTTAACATATGCCAGGGGCCTTGGATAGTTACAGCAGAACAAAAGCTGGGTGTAGGTCAGCCCTGAGTGATTTGACCCGTGGTATGCAGGGTATATATTGTGGACAGGAAGTATATATTTTGCTAAAAGCCAAGTGGAAATGATAAGAAGGAAGGAGAATGAGGGAGGAGAATATTCTCTAAATATAGTACATGCAACGAAAGCTCTCAAATTGCCACTATTTCCCCCCTCCCCCCAAAAAAAGACCTTTTACCCATTCCACATCTTTCATTCTTGCTCTGTAGCTCTCTGCTAGCTTTTTAACAGCTTCTCATTTTGTGCTCACACAAGCTTTACTGGATTTGGCTATTTAGATTAAGATCTAAAAATATTTGATAAAATAAGACGAATCAGGTTACAACATCTAAGGTCATACATCCTCCTTGTAGCTAAAAATGTGCGCGCTTGGTAACTGTAAGCTAGTGAGAGTTTACATATCTGATTTGCAATGTCTGTTATTTATACTAGTGTAAAAAAAATATCCCCTGCTGTGCCTAATGGTAAGAATAGAGCACTGTAATACATGTAGTAAATTTGAATCATGCATGATTCCTTTTTAAGTTGCCGTATACGTAGCTAACTTTAGCTGTAAGTAAAGAAAAACAGGCAATGAAATCACAGATGTACAGTTCACACAACAGTACAGTGACAAACAGTGTACAGTGACAAACAAATGAAAATACAGAGGGGTTCACTTGAATACTTCGGGAGAATTAATGATCTAATGTTCAAACCAAAGAAAGTAAACTGCTGAGCTTCTGTTTAGAACACACAGACTATGTTAAGAAGCTTTCCACAAAAATACTGATATGGAGAGGAAAGTATTTTTAAAAGTGGGATATGGATGTCACAAATTCTATTTCCAAAATTAATGCTAGCAAGATTAGCCTTTCCATACCAGAGAGAAGAGTTTTCCAGGTTGCTAACAGTTACAAGTAGTGGTGTTTATCAGCTGCCTGTTGATTAAGTATCAAAAGCACTGTTCAAACTATTCCCAATGAATGATCTGATTAAATATAACTCTCATCTTATCTCACCTTCTAAAAGTATTTGATCTTCCTGTTCAAATAGAGCCAATCTTCCCTGTCTTCAGAATGTAAGCTGTTAGATCCAGGCTGTGATTAATATGAAGTTAACTACATAGGGTGAATATGTTCTGGAATGCAGCACTTTGAGCTGCAATGAGAAGCAGTGAGCACATTTTTAAAATGTCACCAGTGATCCTGAGAGCGAGTTCATGTCTGTTCAACTTCTGATATCAGAAAGAAGACTGCTGTTCAGAAAGTGCTGTGCCCCATTCTTTGAAAATCAGGCCACTTTCTCATGTCTTGAGTTGAGCATCCAAAAATCAAAGAATCCAGGATCGCTTCTGACTCTTGCAACACCCTGGCCAAGATTAATTGCTCAAGTGATGGAGCCTAATGCCTGTTTCAATCTCTGAGCGTATCTGGTATGAAGTAGATATTTTTAGATGCGTATGCATAGTCTCACTGCTGTGTTTCATGCCGGTTTTGGGTATGTGGAAATGATTAAAGGTGATTTTTTGTTTGCAGCTTGAGGTAGCTGTTTTGTGTAGTAGCCATCTGTTTCAGCAATAGATTGTGCCTTTAGTGCAGGGGTGGGAAATTATTTCAGGCAGAGGGCCACCTACCCAGTTTTGGCAGGCTGTCGAGGGCCACGTGGGTAGCCCCACCCCTTGACAAGTGCCCCACCCCTGGTCACCATCTTGGGACCAATGTCTTGGGACCAATGTCCCAGGGCCAGCAACAGTGGGGCCCAAAGCGGGGCACAGATTGGCAGGGGTCTGTGGAGCCAAGCTGGGCTGCACGAACAGGGAGAGGGAAGAGCTGGCCCAGCTCCATAGAGCCCCTGCCAGCTGGGACACTGCACTCCTGCCACCCTGCTCTAGACCCCACTGGTACTGGCCCCATGACATCAGTGTGGGCCCTGTGCTCCTGCTGGTTCCCGCATCTGCTTACTGCCCCCTAGCCCCACAGTACAGGCAGGAGACAGCACACAGCCCCAACCCCCTGTTCGCCGGCAGGGAAGAAGCTGGTGCTGAGCGTGGGGAAAAGCGGCCCCTTGCCCGTTCCGTGGCTGATGCTCCCTGCTGCAGCTGCTTGCAGCCCACACAGGGCTGTCCTGAGCAGACACAGGCAGCCCCAGGCAGGCTGTGAGCGGCTGCAGCGTGGGGCGCTGGCCACAGGATGGGCAAGGGGCTGCTATTCCCCAGGCCACATTTCCCTGGGGTCCTCCCCTGCCCTTCCTCCCCACCCCCCCCTTACCTGGGTTTCTGGCATGCGGCAGCCACATGGCCCCAAGCCAGAAGCCCCTGCTGGGGGGAGTGGGGCTGGGCAGGCCCTGTTGTTGTGGAGCCCACCAGGCTTCCCCTGGGTCCTACTGCCACTGGTTCCTGTCATTTTTTACAGGAATCAGGGGTAGATAAATATTAATTTTCTAAATTTTTTAGGGGCCCGGTGGGCTGCATAGAATGGCCTCGTGGGCTGAATCCAGCCCGTGGGCCATATTTTGCCCACCCCTGCTTTAGTATCTCTACAATAGGATAAAAAGCAGGAGGAACTAGTGGGGGACAGGATAGATTTTGACATACATCTGGCTGGCATGAATGCTTCAGTGTAAGCAAGCTAGCAAATGCGGAGTTACATTTGCCCTCTGTATCCGTTCGAAGAACAGCACTGAAAAAAAGAAAAGAAAAACAAATTTCCTTCAAAATCGCACTTCGTACATGAGACCACTGTACAACCTTGCCTCTGCCAGAAGTGGTTCATACATATGTTGTGTTTGTGGATATCCCACTACCATTAAATGACCTACACCTCGAGTTCTTTATAACCCATTATACTTGGGGACCTACTGAATTCAGGGTGGCTGCCCCCAATTTCACTGCCTGTGCTTGGCGTCGGGTGCTGTTTTCCAGTAAGAGTGGGGCAGGCCCACCCATGCCTGTGGCTGAGGGGTCCCAGAAGTCCTGCCCCTCCCCCAGAGATTGACAGATGGCCATCTGTTAATCTTGGGGAGGGGCAGGACTTCTGGGGCCACTTGGCCAATCAGAGGCATGGCGGAGGGGAGGGCCCTGTTGTATTCCATCATGAAAATCCTCACCCCACCACAGCTCCCCCCAGGCTTCAGGATGCCAGGGCTTCCTGCCTGTTTCTGTTTTTATAGTGTTTTCCCCTCCCACCGCCCACAACTCACTGCTGATTTTTGCACCTTTTCACAGTCCCTGCGCCTTTTTTGTGGGGACCACGCTCTTTCACAGAGACCAACCAAATTCACAGGTTCTGCAAAAATCACAAATTTGATATGTCCCTAACTATACCAATCCAACAGACACATTTCTATTTGTGTTCCTGCACAACATAAAAATCCCATGCACTGGTACAGGTTGGGAACTGCCTGGCTGGGCAGCAGCTCTGTAGAAAAGGATTTGGGGGTTATAGTGGACAATAAGCTGAACATGAGCCAGCAGTGCACTCTTGTTGGCAAGAAGGCTAATGGCATACTGGGCTCCATTGGTGGAGGTGTTGCCAGTGGATCAACACAAGTGATTGTTCCTGTCTATAAAGCACTGGTGAGGCCACATCTGGAGCACTGTGTCCAGTTTTGGGCCCCCCACTACACAAAGGATGAGGACAAATTGGAGAGAGTCTGGCAGAGGGCAATGAAAATGGTTCAGGAGCTGGAGCACATGACTTCTGAGGAGGGGCTGAGGGAACTGGGCTCATTTAGTTTGGAGAAAAGAAGACTGAGAGAGGATTTAACAGCAGCCTTCAACTACCTGAAGGTTGGTTCCAAAGACGATGGAGCTGGACTGTTCTCAGTGGGGACAGATGACAGAACAAGGAGCAACGGTCTCAAGTTGCAGCAAGGGAAGTTTTGGTTAGATATTAGGAAACACTTTATCACTAGCAGGGTAGTAAAGCACTGGAACAGGTTATCCAGGTCGTGGACTCCCCATCCTTGGAGGTTTTTAAAACCCAGTTAGACAAAGCTTTGACTGGGATGATCTAGTTGGGAATGGTCCTGCTTTGAGCAGGGGGTTGGACTAGATGACCTCCCAATGTCCCTTCCAACCCTCACTTTCTATGATTCTCTCATTCTCTTGATAACCCAGGCTGATGATACTGTACCTTTGATTCATTTGTACTCATCATTAGGCTTTTGGCATGTGGCAGAAGGGGACAAGGGGAGCATGGACTTAATAACTACAATCATTAGAATTTTTGCTGGGGGAGGAGATCCTAGGAAACCTTAGTAAAGCCTAAATCAACTGTATAAAAAGCCTTGCAATACAAAATTATGTTCTTGTCCTGTGTAGGACATACATCTTTCCAGCAGGAGGAGTCCTATGACTAAATTGCTTTCAGCATGTCCTCTGTGGATTAATCTGACAGTTTACAAGGGAAGCAGACAGGACTGAAAACAGTGGAAGAGCTCAAATGTTGTTTTACCTTTTTATCTGCAATAACAAATGTTTGAAGTGGCATGGGGGATGTATTCATGAGGCTAGTTAAGTCTCATTTGCCAGCTACCATAAAATAAACTGTGGTGTGATAAAATGAGCTTCAGAAGAGATAAAACAAGTGTTTTTAGAAGGAGAGAGAGAGAGAGAGACTGGTTCCCAGTAAAAGCTTTAGAAATAACCATAAATGTGACATTGACAGTAACTTTATATCAATACCTCATACCTCAGGGGCTTCCAGCTGAAACAGAGCATAGGTGGCTTTGGGCTGGACTACTGTGAATATGTAGAAGAGAGGACATGGGCTCTCCCATCCACGCTCACTAGCTGCAGGATGTGACAGAAGCACCCTCTACATATTGCCTGTATTACCAAACTAATTGTGCAATTAACTTAGACTGGTATACATGCAAATTAACAATCACACCATAAAAAAGTTCAACCAGCTATAAAATTATTGCTGAAAATATTTAATAACTATATCTGGTTGCTATTCATCTTTAATTTGCACCTGTAGCAGGGTGTCTGGGAGTCCTGTCAGCTGACCAGACTCCCAGCTGTGGGGCTGCACCATGCACAACCAGTGCTGGGATTCCCACAGCTGAAGGGACTCTCAGCCTTGGCAGTGCAGGACTCTGGGTCCCAGCAGCTCAGCTGCAGGACACAGCTGTGATCTTCCCAGCTCCAGGGGTGCATGGAGCGCCCCTGTAGCTGGAAGCCCTGTCAGCTGAGGGGGTTCCCAACCATAGGAGCCTGCTTTTTGCCAGTGCAGGAAGAGCCCAGGATGTGGCATGACAGGAGGTATAATTGTATAGACTGCACATTAGATCCCAAGACACCTTTACCTGCATACGTAGAGGGGCCCAGATATAATGTATGGATGTATCATTATGCAAATTTAAAATGTTGGGAGATACTCTCCATTGTTCATAAAATTAATTTTAACATGCCACTTCAGTTTACAGTTGTTTGAGAGAGAGAGAGAGAGAGAGAGAGAGAGAGATCTGTTGCTTACTATATTTTAATGGGATGATCTCAATTAATTTACAGTCAGTAATTAATAAATCTCTTAATACATCTGTGACATACATGCAGTCTCCACAGACTGGTAGTCTACACCATCCCTAGTCTACACAGAGGGAAAAGAGAAGAGAGGGGGGGTTTATTATTATTCCAAAGGTGATGACTATCTTGGGTGTTTGTTTAAGACCACCTTTAAAGGGTCTGATATGCAAAAAAGTGCTGAGAACTCACCCCTTGAAAATCAGACCTTTATAAAGTATGTCACTTTGGGTATTCAGTCACTAGTCTCTTTTGAAAATCTTTGCCTAAATGCCTTAACTACGGTCACACTCCCAGTCAGTGACAGAGTTAGGAACAGAGCTCAGAGCAGAGAACATTTTCTGGAGTACTAGGTTACTGACATTTACCTTTGATTAAATCCGGTGTTATTAGCTTTGAAGGACATGTGGAAAGTTACATGGAGAGTAGTGTCAAAATTTGACTCTTAAAAATATAACTTTAAGCAAGAAATGTAAATAAATAGAATACAGGAACTATCCCCAAAATATATTTTTATATAAGAATCTAATGTTGCTGTTGTTTAATAAATGAGTGAACGAAATATGATATGGAGCAGTAGGGGATTTATGTGGAGTAATAGGCTTTGTACTGGCCTTCTGTGCAGGAGTGACTTTCAGCTTATATCTTTATCACAAAATCAGCATATGTAGGAGGAAGTTGTCTTTTCTGTGGTAAAATGAAACCCATTAAATGTCTTACCTTATACTGTTAATCCAAAAGGATTCCTTTTTGTATGTACAGACACAACAAATCCTTCCTTCCTTCCTAGTAAAACAATACTAGCTGTAAATAAGTAAGAACACACTAATATTAAGCAAGTCTTTTATTCAAATGTCAGCATCCTGGGGACAAAGTTTAAATCATCTTCAAGAAAGAGCGTGGCATCTTATATCAATGTTTTGTTTGCATTTCTTATGAGAATTGTGAAGTAGTTAGGGTGCAACTGCAGCCTCTGGCAGTGAACAAAAGCTCATCTTAAATTACTGTCCTATGCCAAGGAAAACTCCCAAACAAAAGAGGTTCTCACTTGATTTCTAAAGGAGTTGCTGTTTGCTTTCCAGTTCAACAAAGCATTATTAAAGCTGAATTGTCTTTGCTATTGAATATCTGTTAGGAACATTTTACATGACATGTTTTTTTCTGGTGTAAGAAATCTCCCTAAATATGTTACCCATGTACTACTTGAACCCATGGGGGTTGGGTATTTGCATGGGAGTAGGGAAGGGGGAGGCTCAAACACTTACTAGCAATTTTTTTGTGGAAAACTCTTGGAGGTTCACAAGAGGTACATGACTCTCCCCTGTTAGTACAGATCTGTTACCCCCCAAAAGTACAGTTTTGTGTTTTGTTTTTTTTAATTCTCTCACGTGCACTTCTTTATATTGATCTCTTTCTGACGATAAACTTTTGATACACATAGCAAAGCCGGAGGGGTTAAAGTGACAAAAACTATTATTGTCATGGAAAAATTCTCAAGAAAGATTAGAATGGTTTAGAATTAAAGAAGAGCTTGAATAAGAAACAATGTGATAAAATATGTAGAATAAATTAATAGTACAGAGAAGTACTGGATAGAGATCACATACCTCACCCTTTTTTTCATCAATCAAGGAGACATTTGAAGCCAAGAAAATAAATTTAAATGTGATCAAACAAAATATTATTTTATATAACACACTATTCTACTGTGGAAGTCATTGCCAAGTGATATAATTAAGGCCAATCACTTGGTAAGTGGAAAAAAAAAAGAGGCATTTAGGCCAGGTACAGACATTGTACTTTTACCTGTATAAGTGGTCGGAAGCAGGTCTATGCCCATAGTAGAACAGAAGTTTGGCATGCATAAACTGACTGGTACAAAAATGGCAGAGCCTGGTCTAAGATTTTCCCCCTGCCCCTAAACTATGCTGTTTACAGAAAACCACGTAACTTAGATCCTTGGGGTTGTTGAGTGGCTGTACCTAGTCATAGGGTATTTCTTCAGACACTAATTTATAGAGCTGTTATAATAAGGACGAAAGAGCTGAATGTGATTCAGAGGTTCTGTGAGGAAATGGGGGGAAGGACTAGATTTTTCTACAGGGCTTCAAATGGGGCAGATATGGGACAAAACTGTCTGTTGTTTGTATGCCGCCTATTGGAGCGGGGCTCGGATCTTTACCTTGTGGCTCTATGCTATCCAAGTAGAAATAATAAATAATAACTCGACCCATGGCATGACTTTGCAAGATGCTCCCTCACAAGCCAAGTGTAATAAAACAGTCTCAAAGCCCCTGTTAACTTTAGTAGCCTGAGGTTTGCTCTGAGATTTAGACAGATCTTTTACCTGGAATTTGTAAGGGCTTCTATGAAACTATATTCAAAACAAAAATCAAACAGGAAATAGTTATATCCGTCCAGATTGTAATTAGAGGTAGAAAAAATACATAGAACTGTGATGTTTTATAAGCCTATAGAAAGTTCTAACACATATGCTTTAACCAGTGATTTCAGGAATATTTTTTCCTTTTGAAATCCACATTCTTCCCCCAGCCTGCTCAAAGGAAAAGAGGTTTTTTTTATTTGGCTCCCAGAACTGATAAATTTCTAAAAGCTTCTGCATTATAGATCTTGAGTTCTGTTGATGACTTTAACAGCTCCTTTGGAACAGAAGACTCAATATTAATGCAAGTAACTATTATGGCAGCTTCAGACTTTACACAGATTGTAACAGCTTGCGCTTCAATGCTTTCTTTGCAAAACAGCTCTTCTCTTCATCCTGTCCTTCATCTGTTCTTTTAGGTATGATGTGATGGGACTAGCATAGTTTTGATTCAGATAAATACTATGCATTTCTGTGGATATATGGTTGAACCAGAAAGAAACAGTTTGTGGCTCTGCCATGGACTGAGTCTGAAACTTTATTAAGGGCTGGAATGCTTCAGTGAAGAAATGTCTTTCCTCAGGAACCCAGATCACCCAGCTAGCTCATAAACTGTTTTTCCTTCTGACTGTGATCCCTATAAAGAAGCTTCCCAGCCCCCTCAAACTGTTATGCCTTTGCTGTTAAAAGGGGCATGGATGGAACCCTACTGCATAACTGGGAGTGAAGACATTAGCATGCAACTTGTTTATGAAGCTGTGTGATTCATAGCAGGAAAATAGAAGTTAGCAAGATATGGGCAAGAGCAGGAGCAGGACCTTTGGAGATGCACAGTTATCTACTTCTTGCCCAAAGAAGGACAGGTAATTGAACAATGAGGTATAGTTTAATTGTATAAGGTATAATATTGTATTTTAGGAGGGATACCTGAGAACATGCAGAATTGCCTTTTTCCCCACCACAGCTTGAGCAAGGAGATTGTTCTTTCTAAAAACAGTTTTGAAATGACAATGCATTTCTTCCCCACACCCAGGTAAGCAGCTGTTCAGAGCCTTGTCACTTTACTGCTGCTTAAGAGTCAGCAATTGCAAAATGTATTGTGAGAAAGGCGACAAGATGAAGGAAAACATTAGTGGCACAGAATGATATGCAGGACAGAGAATGGGGGAGAAAAGGGGAAGGAAAGGCTGAGAAAAAACAAAGTCTGGAATGGGGAGTGAGGGAAAATGAGAGAAGAGGGGAAATAAAGGAAACAATGAAGCTGTAGGATTTTGAAAAAGGGGTGTGGGAGCAGTTATTGACACTACAGGGGTGGCTGCATCCCAGCTCCCAGCCTCCCTACCATCACTAGGCCAGATAAACTGGTGGTTTTCAACTTGTGGTCTGTAGATCCCTGGGGGGTTCACAGACTATGTCAAAGGGTCTGCAAAAGATGACTATGATCAATCAAAAGTATGTGAATACCCACGCATACAATTCAAAAGGGTCTGCACCTCCATTTGAAATTTTTTAGGGGTCCAGCAAATGAAAAAAGGTTGAAAACCACTGAGAGACTATGCTGTGGGAGAAGCAGCAAGAGATTTTTTTTAAAGTCCCTGAATCAGGTAAGAACTCATCCCATTCTCTGCACCCTCTCACTTCCCCTCCGTGCTAAATGGTACATCCCCTCCCCTCCTATTCTCTCCTTCCCCCTCTCTACTTATGCTTGTAGGTACAAGAAAGGGAGACCTGTCCACAGCTGCCATAAGAACATGTGAAATCCTATGAAATATGAACTTTCATTTCTACCCAGATTTTTACAATCTTTTCTCCAATGCCTGATGAAGGGTGTTTGTGCCTGAAAGCTTGCTTAAAGAATATGGCTACAACCTGGATACCTAACATAAGAACTGCCATTTACTGAACCATTTTGCCCAGTATCCCATCACACAGGCTAAGTAGAGACAATCAAAATGCCCAAGGCTCAATCAATTAAATCATTGCAGGTTAGTCTAAGCTGCATAGATTTGAACCAATAAACAAGTGAACAGACATTCACTTTTGATTCTGGAAATGCACTGAGAAATTAGAGAAGGTCCAGACGTGGGCAACAAAAATGATCAAGGGCTTGGAAGGCAAGTCATTTGAGGAGAGGCTAAAGGAGCTAGGCATGTTTAGCTTACAGAAAAGTTGCTTCAGAGGGGAATAATAGCAGTCTTCAAATACTTTAAGGGCTGTCATCAAGAAGAGGGAAAGCACCTTTTTATTCTCTTGCTGCGGAAAGGAGGATACAGACCAACAGCTTGACGTTGCAGCAAATAAAATAAGGTTGGATATCTGGAAAAACTTCCTCACTGTTAGAACAGTGAAGTAGTGAAATTAGACTCTCCATTACTAGAGGTGTTCAAGAAGAAGTTCCATAGCCACTGGTTGGGCATGATCTAGGTATAGTTATGCCTGTTTTCTACCATGGGTATTTCCCAAGCTTCTGGGCTTTGCCAGTTGCTCTTGCCCCTCCCCCTTCCTCCCTTTTTTTGGCTATATGTCAGGGTGTTTTTATGCCTCCCCAGAGGCATTAGGTGTTTGCTACAGCTAAACCTTTGGTCTTCAACTCGGGTATGCTGATTGTCCTGCTAGGAGCAAAGCTAGGACCTTCCTGGCTAGAAGGTCTTGCCCCTTTGTTCAGGGTCAGACCAATCACTATATTTGGGGTCAGGATGGAATTTTACCCAATGATAATATTGGTATAGACCTGTGGCAGGGTTTTACCTTCCTTTTTAGCTGGGGATATGGCTCTCTATCCAGGACCTCTTTAGCATATATTAACAACATGTTATAGAAGCAGGACATTGGCTGCCGTGGTTCCCCTGCTTTATCTGTGGCAGGTTAGGTGGTAGGTCCATGTTGTGTCAGGGTTGAGGGTAGTAGTATGTAAAGTTTAGATTATGACTGTATGGGATGGTTCGGATTGGGATGATCCTGCCTTGGGCAGGGGTTGGACTAGATGACCTCTGGAGGTCCTTTCCAGTCCTGCTTCTCTATGACTTCGACTGAAGATGATAGAATATCACAAACAATTAACACCATATGGCTATGCTGTACACGTTTTTAGGGCAGGACAAGGAGAATCCCATGTATGGCTGAAATTGCAGGAGACAATAGCATATAGATGTATAGTGTATTAAATTGCATAGGAACTAGTGGGTCCAAGTGCAGGTTCAGGACTGAATACCAGTAATATAACTTTGACCAATTAGCCAATTGTTTTCATTTACGTTCAGTAAGGTGGAGGTTGGGGTACAGGTCACCAAAGCTGATGAATGTTTCTGGGAAGAAGTGATCCACAAGGGACTGGCCTGAGAGGGGGGAAAGCAAGTCCAGCTTGACTTCTCTATGATTCTATTTCAGCAGAGTTAATGCCCTGAAAGCACTAAGCTGGGTTCCTTAATGAGTGATTATTTTTCAATCAGTTCTCATCTCTTTTTTGTGGGGAGGAGGGAGGGGGGTACCTAAAGCAGTGAATGTCCAAGAAGGCATTAATTTATGAGTTAGTCTCTATTATAATTATTGGTATGAGCCCAGCTTAGACTGGGGTCCCATAGCACTAAATGCTGTTATACACTCCCAGGTTAGAGTCCCAGCCTCTAACCTAAATAAGCAATAGGAGGGGAAACAAGGTCGGAGATGAAGTTAATTGACCACAGTCACTCAGGAGCAGATCTGGGACTAGAACTCCTTAGTTCCAACAGAGCTTTATGCACTAGATCATGTTGTCTCGAAGCTGTTCTTTTTATATAGCTGAAGCAAACTTAAAAGAGATTTCAAAGCTGCTGTTTTACCATCTAGCTTTTAAGGAGCCCACACAGAAAGCTAGATTTTTCTGACAGCCTCCATCCATTTCAGCCAGATGTCTACATGGCAAGAAAATGCTTCCAGTTTACTTTCAGGACCTCTTGTTTATACCCTTCATTCCAAATGAGACTATGAAATGATGAAGACAACAGGTAGCCAGAACATGTTCATGTAGTTGTCCTCCTCTTGCATGTACACCAGGTATAAAAATGCCACCAGGTACCAAAAATCTATTTGTTTGGCTGTTCCATAGCTAGTGAAGTGACTACTATCAGTTCGGATTCTTCTGCCACTTGCACCAGTTTTATACCAAAAGTTCCCTACTAAGATCAACAGTTGCTTCTGTTTTTCACCTGTGTAAGTGAAAGGAGATTTGGGCCTAACAGTTCACTTCCTTGTTTCCGCTGTATTTTAAATGAATTTAAAATATTTGTTTTGTTAATGTTAAAACGTTTACTGCTGTTAATTATTTCTTTTTGCTCCTCCTTATAATTAACACCTGCTCTTAGCTAATGAGCGCTGGCTTGGTAAAGCAGAAAGAGGCTCATCATGCAAATTGCTATGTGCATTTTGGATCCACGCCCAGTTTTACATCTTATTTCTTACCTGTATTTTAATGATTGTAGCACCATAGCTTAATGGGGTTCATCAAGTATGCAACAAAGTTTTTCTCTCACTCACACCTGAGTACTATTAACAGATGATTGAAACTTTACCATTAAACAATGATAAAGCAGGGTGGTGTTTGTTGGTCTGATCATCTGAATACAAAAACTTTGTTTAAAGTGGGCAGGAGAAAAAGACTTTAGCAGGCTGGTAGGAACAAATGATCAAATCATTGTGTTAGGTCAGTGACTCAACAAGCTATGGCTGGATCCCATTGGCAGGGTTGGTTCAGGGGCTGGATCCAGCATGGGTTTATCATGTAGTCAGTCCACAGGTGCGATCTTGCGCACCAGCTTAGCCCCTGTGTGATGTCCCAGACCTGCGTGTCAGATCCAGCCATGGCCCATAGGCTTTCTATGTACAAGCCTGAATGCATACCAGAACAATCCAATGGACTGGCTCCCCACAGGTCAGGAAATTTGGTGGTGGGGAAGCAATGGCAGCATTAATTGCTACAGCTCTAGAAGTTGCAGCAATTAATGCTGCCACTGCTTTCCCTCTACCAAATTCCCCACCCTGTAAACTAGATGACAGCCCTGGATTGGGTTGGAGGTAAGTATTACTGCTTTCAAGGGTGCTGCAGGGTGCCACACAGTATTAGTGCAAACACCTACACATGATGCAAAAAATAAATCCTGAGATTTCAAATAGGAATCCATAGTATCAAAAACTTCCTGACCTGGCTGTAATCTTTCTGAGTTCTTTGCAACAGAAGAACTGCTCTATTATTTTTCTGTAGTCAAAACATGAGTGAAAGGTAAGAGTGGGTGTTTTCCAAGGATGCTTTAAGTCTAACAATGGGTGTCTTGAGTCAGAAAAGGTTGAGAACTACTGGAGTAGATTCTCATATCTGACACAATGGTGCACACATTAAGTAATTAAATTTAATGGAAATCAAAAGAATTACTGGTATTCTGCTCCTAAGCCAATATATCATATCAGATTTTAGGTTGTGCCTGTGTGTGCATGCACATGCATTATATTATTTATATATAATATTAAAATGATAAGACTTCAATGGCACACACGTGTGTGTGTGCATGCACACACCCGTGTGTGTAGGCAAGATTTTCAAAACCAGTCATTTTGGATACTTAATTAGCACACCATCACAAAACCTGATTTTCAGTGTTTGCCAAGCACCTGACCTCTGGAAATCTGAGTGCTTTAACATTTCTGAAGTTAGATGGCCAAAAGTTGGGACCTCAGCCACACCACACAAGTTATTAGTAACTTTTGGGAAGAAAAAAACAAGAGGCAGGCATCTTGTAGAATAATATTTATGACAAGATTTAATTAGAATCTGTATTGTAATGTGTATGTACAAAGGTGCTGAATTAAGTTGCACTGGTAGCCTGTAACTGTTGAGTGCTTGTCTCTGCAATATTAACATGCTTTTCATCTTCTTTTCTGAGAACAATAATACTAAAGTAAAGCATATTCTTTATTCTCTTTTAGTAGCTTCAACAAAGTACTCCTACAGAGTTGAAAATTGTGAACACTATAAACAAAAATCAAAGTGAGAGCAAACCAAAATGACACGCAGCTTCAAACTCTTATGGCAAACATTTATCGATGATACCAGATTATTAATTTCAATCTGTCATTCTTTCGTTGGTTGTGGGACCAGAATAAAGTCACCAAAATGTGCAATGTCAAGTGCTCAAAAGCTAGGAAATGCCATTATTAATGTTGCTAAGGCACCAAAATCATCATCTTGAAGGTCTTAAACTCTGCCAAGAAAAAAGAAAAAAGTGTTTACTATACTCATCCTAAAATAAATTATACTGAAAGAATCTGTATCAGTGATACAGAAGATAAGATTAGGTTGCGGCCCATTATTTGCTAACACTTCAAATAGTCAGAAGACAATATGGACATGCCTTCAGACTCAATATTGCTCCCCCTGAGGTTAACCTTTTCATTGCCTTCAGTGGCAGCAAGGTCGTATTCTGGCATGACAAACTTTAGAATTCTTCACTCTAAGAAATTCCAGTATGCTATAATGCAAAAGCAAAAAATCACTAATCTTCCTCCTCCTACAAAAAAAAAAAGCAAAAAAGCTTTTTTTTACGGTCCTGTGGAAATCAACAGAATTGACCCACAATCATACTGTAATTAAACAAAACCTGCAATCTACTTCTGTCACTTCAGAAGTCATTATTTCTGGGAAATTAGGATGGGAAAAACCTCTGGAATAAATGACAAAAGAAGATAGATTTCAATGTTTTAGGTGCAATTCAATAATTGGCAAATGCATTTTTTTTGTTAGTATAGTTTAGTTTTTAAAAAGCTAATTTTCATTTCCTTTTAGCTAGAATTGGCCATGCAAAAGAGCAAGGCAGGATAAGAACATTCCTCACATCATGAAACTAGTTGGGGGTAGGTACTATTCAACCTGAATACAGATATTAGAATCTGGCCTAATATAATTAAATCAACATTGGCCATTCCTTTTATATAACAGAAACAAGTCATTGGAATTCAGCACTGGCACAGGATCAGTGCCTCCTGCTTTGATAATAAATGTCTTGGATTTGCCCTGACATTTATTTATTCATAAGCAGCAGCAGGAGACCATGGTCCTGTGACAACATTCTGTTTCACCTGACATTATTGCTTAAATATATTTAAAGATGAAGTTGCTGAAGTTTTCTCTGGAAAGGCTGCAAAAGCAATGGGCATTCTCCTCAAGTCCAAACTGAAACATCAGTAAAGGAAAAGCAAGCAGCCTTACAATGAACTCCTGTTGTGCCACTGAATTGTATTTAATTTTTTAAATTATTATTATTCTTGATGTAGTATGGTATCACAGTCCCTACTCCAGTGCCTTTGTAAACTACAAAGCTGATCCTGGCACCACATGAATGAGAGAGCTTTTTGTGTCCATGTGTACCCAGACCTGGACACAAGCATGGGCGAACTGGTCGGCTGCCTGGGGCCCAGACAGAAAGGGGGGCCCGAAAATGAACAGAAAATTATACTTGCTAAAAAAAAGTTTTAATGTGCATATCCAGAATTGGCAATGTTATCAATTGAGAATGAACTATTTCAAGACATTGATATCACAGATGTGATAAAGATTTTTACAACAAAAAAATCATTATCTCTGACAAAGGGCGGCCCGATACTGAAAGTTCGTCCCATACAAAAGACTCCACTGACAGTGTAGATATGGCATTGTATGCACCCCTACTGAATCAGGACTGTAGCCTTAAATATTTACAGGTATAGTGGGCAATTAAGATAAGTACTTAGCCAGTGATACTACAGCAGCACCTAGAGTCTCCAACCAAGATCAGAGACTCATTGTCCCAGGCCTGGAACATTCACATAACAGAAGATGGTGCCTGCCTCTAAGCCATGGGTCAGCAATCTCTGCCTGCCACGTGGCCCGCAGAACTGTTGGATCTGGCCTTCTGCAATATTCAGTGGTGTGGGAACAGCTGCAGGCACTCTCCCCATGCTGACATAGAGAAGCACCAGCTGCTGTGGGAACAAGTGGTGGTTGGTGCCCAGGTCCTAATCCCCACCTGCCTCTTCCCAAGGATAGATCATTCTGTCCCACATCAGGAAATGGTTGCCTACCCCTAGTCTAAACTATGAGAGGGTGAGAAGTGAAGTGATTGTCTGAGGTCACACAGCAGCTTAATGGCAGAACTGGAAACGGAAGACAGCTCTCCTCAACTTCTTGTCCAGTGGATCATGCCACCCCACAACAGGAGCTCATGTGAAACGCATGCTGCAGTATTCTGTATAAGACACTTTGCCACTCCCAGTCTCAGGGCCAGGCCTTGAAAACCTCTCACTTCAGTGGGAACGAGATCCAGACTCTGACGTAGAAGGCCATCTGAAGCGTCAGTTTTCTCAATGGGAGCTACTAGCTCAGAGAGAGATCTCACGACCTCCCCTGGCCTTGGCTCTGTGCAACTTGTTTGGATCCAATCTCAGACAAAAGGCCACACTATAAACTCCAGCAGAATGAATCACGGGGGATCAGGTTGCTCTCTCTCTTTGTCATGTGACCTTCTGGAATCCCAGCCAGGCCCTGGGTCTATTTTCAAGCTGATAAAGAGAGGGGGAGTTTTTTTAAAACAGGGGATCCCAGTTCTGGGGTTGTTGATTTTTTTTTTTTCTTCCTTTCCAGGCATGTGGGACTCCAGAATCTTGCCTTACTTCTTGGGGAATTCTTTGTCTTTGCAAATATCCCTTTGCCAAGCCTTTATAATTAACACCCCTCCCCCACTCCAGCTTCTCTCTCCCCCAGACCTGCTGCAGGAGCTTTGCCCGTCTGGGAAAAAATATACACTTGAAAGGCAAGTGTGTGTAGGGGGTAATACTTCTCCAGCTATAACCAGTAGCAGTGTGTGTGTGTTGGTGTGTATGTGTAGGTAGCATAATACTTCTCCAGCCACAACCACCGGCAGTGTGTGCAGGAGGCTTAATACTTCTCCAACCACAACCACAGCTGTGTGTGTGTGTGTGTGTGTGGGGGGGGGGGGGG
>NW_017729023.1:8269427-8273417 GCF_001723915.1 Gavialis gangeticus | reverse complement strand
TTGCTTCTTCAACCACAAGCACTGTTTGTTCCTTTCAGGGGTGTACTTGGTAGCCCTGTTGGTCTGAGACAAAAAGACATACGAAAAACTAGAACTCTTGGTTCCAAAATGATACCTTTTATTACACCAACTGGAAAATGGCAAGAAAATTGTCCTTTTCTGCAAGCTTTCGGGATCAAAGTCCCTTCATCATTTGTTCCTTTTGCATCTTTTTTAGCGATCGCCTGCACCGAGATCAGCCCAGAGGCAACGCGTTTGCGTGTGTGTCCGTGTGTGTGTGTCCATGCGGGAGAGCAGAGAGCTGCGGCAGCAGCACAAACTTTCCTGGGAGGAGGGGGCGGATCTTCCCTCCCCGCCGGGCCGCAAGCAGCGCAGGAGGGGGGAGGCTGCGAGGCGAGGGGCTGCACCGGGGGCCCAGCCCCTTTCCCAGGCGAAGGAGCCCCTTGTCCGCTCCCAAAGCTGGGCGTCGTGGGATCCGGGGCTCGGGAGCGCCGGTCGGAGGACAGAGCGACCTGCCGGGGCGCTGCTGTGGCTCTCGGCCCCTGCAAGCGGCGGGCGCCGAGCAGCAGGGGACTTGGCCGGGCGGCGAGCCCAGCTGGGGCTGCACAACTTTCAGGGACGGGCTGGTGCTGGTCGCAGCCCCTGGCGCTGCTGCACTGGAGGGCGACCGCGGTGGGGGAAGCGGCGTCTCCCCCCCGGGCCCCGCTGACATTTGGCTTCCGATTCGCCGCCGAAGTCTGCGGGACTAGTTGCACCCCCCGCGGCTGACCCCAGCCCGGTGGGGCCGGGCGTGCGGGGAGACTGCAGAAGCCGGTGCCTCTCCCCGCAGCAGCGGAGCCGCGGAAGGGGCGTCCGGGGCTGCTCCAGTGGAAGACCTCGGCGGCGGGGCTGGCGGCGCTGCCTCCGGCTATGGCTTGCCTGGGAGCCTGGCTCCGCTTCTCCTTGCTCTGGGCTGCGCTGGCAGCGCGGCCACCTCGGGCGGAAGGTGAGTGGCTCCCCCCACCATCATCCGTGGGGTGTTTTGCGCGGGATTAACTTATGACAGCCGAGGGGGGTCGGCCTGCCTGCCTTATATCACGGGCGCTATAGCATCAGCGGGGAGGGAGGTCCTCCAGGCCGTCTCCTGCGCCCCGTAGCACTGCCCCGGGCCCGGGCCCGGGCCCGAGCCCTGCGGAGGGTGGATGCTGGCGACTTCTGCCCCGCTGCGTGAGGGAATGAATGGGCGCGCAGCACGAGGGAGGGAGCGCGCCTCACAATGGCCTGCCCCGCTGGAGCCCGCGTGTGCCCGGGGCAGGGCTTACAGCGGGGGCACCATGTCCTGAGTGCTGAGGTGGCAGAGGGGAGCTGGGCTGGGCTAGGTGACCTCTTGGGGTCCCTTCCAGCTCTACTTTCCCATGATCCTGGGAAAGCCAGGGCTGAGGGGTGCGGGGAGCTGCACCCTAGGGGCAGGGCTGTCTCCTGAGGGCAGGTGGGAGGTGGGTTTGCATGCATACACTTAGGGCTGGGCTGGCAGGGAGGGACCCTCCTCCCTCCATTCCTCCCTCCCTGCCCAGCTGAGGGGTGGTCCTGTGCTGCTTCAGCTACCTGTGGCAGGCAGCTGGGGCCAGCAGCTGTGGTGGGGGATCCAGCACTGGGGCTAGACTCCACTTCCTTGTGCCACCACTCATGGCAGCCCTTGCAAGCTGGGAGGTGGCTAGTCCTGGCAAGGCGCTCTGTGCAGGGCCAGCTCATGGTACTGCCACCCTTTCCCACCTGCCTCCCAGCCCTGCCCCCTCGCCTTCTGGTCGCTGCCTGTGCAAATGTGCTGAGGAGTATGATCCTTCCAGGCAGCAAGGAAAGGGGAGAGGAAGGTTTTGCCACAAAGGAGCAAGGAGGCTGCAGACTTCTTGGCGCCCCAGGTTCATCTGGTTGGAGGGAGGGCTATGGAAGGCACCTGCATGGTTCAGGAGCCCAAGTCCCCTTGCAAGTGCATGACTAGGAGCCTGGAGCTCTTGCCAAGAAAGCCTGCTGCTGCTCCCTTGAGGGTTGCCTGCCTTGCAGTCTGCTCCAGTGCCACAGGCATGCTCCAGCTAGCTTTCAGACAGCTAAGCTGGGTACCTGGTGCAGCCTGGCCACCTGATGAAATCAGTAGGCAGCTAAGGAAGTGCCTTTTTTGTAACATAATGTATAATTAACCTGAGGAACTGACTGTCACAGGATGTGGTGGAGGGTATATAACTTGAAAAAGGGGACTGGAGATTGTATGCGCCACAGGTCTACCCTCTTGCTATTAAATACAATGGTCAGACGTGTAACTTGGCTTAGGACTCTCTAAAACCTAGGGATTGCTGGTGACTAGGAGGGGATGGTGGGCATGGATGCCCTGTTTCTTATGTCCTTCCACTGGAGGATGCTGAGCCAAAAGGACTCTTAGTCCCACCTGGTATGTCAGTTCTTAGGGCCACAGCAAAATGGGCTCAGTGTGGACTGCAAAACCTACCCTGGAAGCTAGCTTAATACTGAACTGTATATTGCCATGTACAAAGTCAGTCTGGGGAGGTTCAGAGTCAGGCTGAGTAGTCTATACACTGCTGGTCTGTGCCTAGTGTAGACATCCTTAGTGTCTCCCTTGCTCAGGTGTAAAATGGGCATAAGGATATTGACTGTTCCCAGGAGTATTCTGGGATAAGCGCACAGTGGTTGAGATGCCTGGATAGATTTTTTTTTTCACAGAAGGATCTCAGATTTTAGAAATGTAGATTTTCCCCCCTGTTTCACCGGCTGGGGAGATGGAGGTACAGTGTTGCTGAGGGCTAACTTTTCAAAAGAGGCCTCTTGTTTGGGCTTTTCTTTTAGAAGAACAGAGCTTTTATTTGACTGCATCTGGAGTTGGGTAGGTTTGTATAGGGAGTTCCAAATACAACCCAGTCTCTTAACATCCAGGGTATATTGTTGTCAAGCCCATGATGGCTGCTGAGGAGTACTTAGTTCCTCTTTGTTCTTGCTCAGCATACTCCAGATCCTGGAAATAAGGCAGGGTAGCTGTCTTAAAAACAACCATCAGTGTTCACCGGGAAGCATGTCCGAGACAGAGAGTGCTAGAGGACTATGCTGCTCTAAATCAGCTACATTGCCTCATTCCCAGGAGTTGGTGTTCTTCAGCTGAAAGCAAGTGGGTGGGTGGGATGTTCTTCTTGGTGATAGTCCTAGGCCTGGCCTGGAGATGGTGCTGCCAAATCCCTGTTCTCGTCCTTTATTCACCACATTACACTATCTGCCTTTTATATTACAGTATGTAAGCAGTGGGGCTATGACTACATTAGGCTTTTCCCTCTAAAGCAGCAGGGCCCAACCTTTTTTGGTAGGTCTGCCATCTGGTAAACATCTCATCCTCCCCAAGTACCACTCAGGTCCATTTCTCCTGCCCTGTGCTCTGCCCAGTTGGCTGCTATGCTTTCTGCTCCCTGCCCTGTCTGCCACCGTGTTCTTTGCTCTCTCCCCTACCTGCCACGTGGCATCCAGGCAGAGGCTGCCTGTGCCACTTGCAGCACGTGCTATGCATTGGTCACTTCTGCTCTATAAAGTTTCTAGCTCTTGCTGCCATGGGGACAACTCCACCATTGGTAGCAATGATAACTGTCCCACTTGGCCATCAGTGCTTTGACCATGATGTCACATTACTCTCCCAGGACAAGGTCTTTATGACACTGATGGGAACACTAGTACCTAGTTTAATTTTGCACTCTTCCTGTTTGGGGGGAACTGGGTTTGGCAACAGCCAGGAGCTGATACAGATAAGGCCTTAAGTGTGGTCGTTTGTCCCAAGTGAAAATTAAGCTAGCTTCTGAGGAAGCAGTTGGAAGGTTTTACTCGGAGGACTCATGGCAGGAGGTGATTGCTGTGAATGGAATTGAGGCAGTGTAATCCAAGTAGTCATTTCTATAGTATTTAAAAAGCAGGAGAGAAAAATACCATGGGCAGGTAGATTTCAGATGGTGTGCACTGTGTGGT
>NW_017729023.1:8261401-8264427 GCF_001723915.1 Gavialis gangeticus | reverse complement strand
CTGTGTGTAGGGAGGTTTTGGGGTAACTAAAGTTACTGCCGACTCCCTACTCAAGTGTCCTACATCTACCAGTCTCGCCATCCCTTGGCATCCTCCCCCTGGCTGACTCCCTTGCCCTCCAGGGTGGTGATAGGCCTTTTTGCTGGTGAATTTTAAACTGTTTTTAGAAGGAACATGCTGTGTAGATGGGTATGTTCCCTGCATTCTCTCTCTCCTTTTGGCAAAGGCCCCTTTTGTCCTGTACCGCCCTTATCAGTGTGGAGTTGGGATGGTACGCATGACAGAAAATACCTGGTGGTATAATCTTCCTATGTAGCTGCCTTTCTCTCCAGTGCAGCTCCTTTGCTGTCCCATTGCATGTGGCATTTTGTTTCCTTCTATGCTATGTAGAGAGGGAAGGATATAAAATCTGGTTGAGTTTTACTTGCTGTGGAAATGGCAGCCTTTGACTTTGTTTTAAATTTAGACCTTAATGCTTCACTGACATAAACATTTAATTTAATTTAATGCTTTTCGGATTATTAGTCAGTAACAATTAACAGATGATTACTTCAGTCACTAGGTACATTTTCATAATATAAGTCATGTTAATAGCTCAAATTTTATTGAAAGTTAATGAGACTTAGTCTCTTAAGTCATGTAGGCATCTCTACAGGCTTTGCTCACTTTCTGTAGTTATCTTGGTCAATTATAGCAGTCATGTGTTTTGTTGAAAAGCACCATTGTCCAGTGTAAAGTCAGAGAATTATTTGTGAGTAACCTGCCTTCCCTGAAAATGCCCAAATGGCCTCTAAGTTTAGGGGATACAACACAAGAGTGCCCAGGCAATAGGCTTGCGTTTTCCTTCTAGGGTTGTTCAGTGCGTGAGTGGGAATGTATTCCTTTAGGATTCAAGGCAGCTCTTTCTTTTCAAATGTATTGGGATTTGCAGAAGATTACTCTTCTATAAAACCACTGTGTGAATTGGAATCCTAGGCAAAGTCCATGAACTTGAATTGAAAACTTTGCTGTTCGAAATGCGTTGTATAGATTTTACAGAACAGTTAAGTGACTGTCTCAAGGTCAGGGTGCTTCAGCAGTAAGAAAATTAGCTAAAAAACAATATCCATCTATGCATATATTCCAGGTCAATAATACTGTACCCCATAACTGCCATTACCATAAACTGCCATTACCATAATACTGTACCCCAAACTGCCATACCAGTTTGTGGTATGGTGAAATATGTCCTTGCTTTTAATTCAGACTTTAAGAAACAGGCTTTTGTGTCTTTTATTTGCAGTTATAAACAGGCAGGTCTGATGCTGCAGTCAAACAAATAGGGTGTAGGACTAAGAATTTGGAGAAGTGGGATCTGTCCCCATCTCTACCACTGCCCTACTGTGTCATCTTGGGCAATTTTTTTCACTTTTCTGTGAATCCGTTTCCCCTCCCATGCCTTACCTTATGCTTGCTTAAACTGTAAATTCTTTCTGGGATAGAGACTGTTTCACTGTCTGGGTGTACAGTGGTTAGCACAGTGGGATTCAGATTTTGATTACGACCTCTACATACAGGAGTATGATATGTTAATTCTTCCTTTTCTATTATCATTGGCTTTTCAGAACTTTAGATTTTCAAGGATATCTTACAGTGGCTTAGACATGTTAATTTACTTGTTAGGATGCCAAACTTCTTTTCAGTTGAGGTAGGATTACTGCTCTTGCTTTTCTTCTTATTGCAAGGGTAAAATGGTGTTTTCCATCTAATTAAAATGTACTGTGGAGGCAGCATGTGCCACTGGTCTTTTGTTTTAAATCTTGAGGTATGAATAGATTTTAAGCATTGAAACTATCATTTATCTTTTCATAAGCAGAATAAAAGTAGATAAAATACAATAGAGCCCCATTATATCAACCTCTGTTTTATAATAACCCCCTGCCTTTAACAATCCTGCGATAGGGAGCAATTTTTTTCATTGTTATGACGCTCTCTTTTAATGAAGTTTTCACCTGGGGCTTCTTTCTAAAGAGATTGTACTGTATTGTAAAGTGAAACTGGAGCAATTCAGGAGAAAAGTGAGGCGCAGTAAAGACTTTTTTAGTGGTTAGTGTTTATAATGATAAAAAATTAAGTTCTCATAATAAGCATATCTCTAGGAGAACTCCATGGGTCTGATTACTAGGTGGAATTAATCTCCCATTGCGAGGGGTGCACCGATAGATATTTTTGGGGCTGATACCGATAGCTGATTTTTAAGGAGGCATATTCACCAGTACCTATCCAATATCCAATACAGCTGTGCACAGCTGGTAAGTCTGGTGTGGTGGAAGGTGATTGGGGATGGAAGAGGCATGGGGGTGCAGATCAAGGCCCCTGTGTGAGGGAGGGAGTGGGGCTGGGGCTGGGGCAAGCGTTGCCCAGCTGAGGTGGGGCAGGGCATAAGAGGGAGTTGTGGCTCATCCAGGGGGCATGGGGGGGGGGTGCGGCTCTCGCTTGTGCATGCACCCTGGGAGGGCCCATGGGGGGGGGGTGCCCTGCATCTGCATGGGGTGTAGATGGGGAGGGCTGCAACTGCACAGCTGGCAGCATGGAGAGCTGTGTGCAGCTGGTAAGTCTGTTGTGGTGGAAGAGGAGGGGTATGGGAGTGCAGAAGGGAGGGGAGCAGCTCCTGCCATTGTGTGCAGCTCGTTTGGTGGCTCATCGGCTCATCTAGTGGCTCCCGCCACTGCTCCTCTGGGAGGGCATCAGGAGGCATGTGCTCTGGATCTGCGTGGGGCGTGGGCAGGGTGGGCTGCAGCTGTGAGCTGGGGTGGCACCGGGGCGGCGCAAGGTAAGCAGTGCTGGGAGGGAGCTATGGGGGAGGGCTGTAACCACCCCATAGCTCCCCTCCCAGCGCTGCTGCCGCCCACCCCACACAGATCAGGGAGCACATGCCCTCCTGGATGAGTGGATGAGCCGCCGAATGAGCTGTGTACAGTGAAGGGAGCTGCCCATCACTCCCTTCCTGTGCCCCATGGATGAGCTGTGGCTCCATCCTGCACCTT
>NW_017729023.1:8245119-8256401 GCF_001723915.1 Gavialis gangeticus | reverse complement strand
TAATGTTGTGATTTCTTGCATCTCTGCAACTTTGATTTTCCCCTGCCCTAGCTGGGCAGGGCCTGCCCCAGCCCCATCCTCCTCAGCATGGGGGCTTTGATCTGCCCTCCCACAGCCCTCTCTTCCCTTCTACCACAACAGACTTACCAGCTGCACGCAGCTCTCCACACTGCCAGCTGTACTCTTTACTGCCTACATGCTGTGTTGCGGCTGCGTGCATGCACAGGCCATTTATCGGCCAAATTACTGACCACTTAAGGCTGATTTCCAATATGGACAATTTTCTTTATATTGGTGCTGATCTGATATTGGACCCATGTATCTTTTGTACCTCTACCCATTACACCTCGCTAAGGGCTTGCGGGAGGTGTAGATGTAATTTTGTAATCTGTCTCCACTACAAGAGTGATATTCACTGAGGACCAGGTAGTATCTTTCTAACTTCTTGAACCCAAGGTAAAGGCCATTTCACATTTAGCTCTCAATTTTAAGCAGCTGCTTTAATGTAGCGCCAAGGTTTTTTGTACAATTTCCTCTAATCTGTTTTTAAGGAAAATCCTTTCTCCAGGCATCCAAAATCTGTTAGTCTCATGGGTGGTCCTTTTAGGCAGCTTTCATTGCCTGCTTTTTCCCTCTTTTATTTTTCAATTTATTGTGTAGCTTTTCATTTATATTCTTGTCATATCTTCAGTAGACAGATGTGCACAGCTGTTTGAAGCCTCCCTCCCAGAAAATAAGTGAACTGTCATTCAACTTGTTCATGATTTCATTTTCCACCTTCTCACTTGATTTATGAAGGTGGAGTGTACAAACTGTATCTCACCAATCAATTGCTTGAATAATCTTTCCCTTTCATTATTGTCAATGTCAGTATCAGGGATTCGACTGGGGTATTAATGGGGAGTGAACAATGTGACTGTATCTCAAAATAGCTGGGACGCTTGAGCTCTTCAAAATAACTGTGATACAGATACTACATATATACACACACACACAGTGTTATTACTGAGAGAGCCTAGATGGAACAGAGAACTTACTGCAGGATTATCAAAAGAGAAACATGAAATAACACTACATTGTTAGCTCTCACCCTCAAATAGGTATGATTTTTAATGGACAACACAGGAACACATCATGGGCAGAATGCGACCCTTTGTATGTAGAATGATTTTTAAGAACTGGAATTTGTACTAGTTTTTTAAAGCAGTCACATTTTTATGCCTTCCCTTCCCTGCGCCCTCCCCCCTTACTTTCTTTGGTGGTTTACAGGTATAAATCCTGTCAAGAGTAGTAAGGATTTTTAAAAGTGCAAAAAGAAGAAACTTTCCTTCTTTTAGTGGACAATTTGTATGCCGTGTATGCTTGCAAGTTTAAGGATCAGATTCTTTGTCTGAGTGCATGTGACTCTTGTTTATTTCAGTGGGAGCCAAGCATGCCAATCCAGGGATGGGAGATGGCTGGAAGCAAGGATAGTTAGGCATACATGAAACCACATTCTTGCCATCATGCAGTGGAGGAAGAGAGCCAGTCTCATTAGTGCAGAATGGATCATCTCTCAGCTTTCCAAATTCATCCAAAATGCCAACGTAAGGCAGTGGGGGTTTAGTTTGAGTATGGACTCCAGCATTTGATATCTTTAGAATGTTGTGATTTGAGTAGCAATAAAACTAGGACTAACCAGGATAATCCAGGCTGATACTTGGAGGGTTAAACTCCCACCTTTATTTTATTGCCAGATGCTAGTAGTTCCCTATCCAGGTTTTACTGGCCGTTGTCTCTACACTTGACCTCAGGCTGAGAAAGAAAACAGGCTATTTTGTGTAAATTTAATGTCTGACATTTCATTAATGGTCTGGCAGGTGTACAGCAGAGGCAAATGGACAGATGCAAATGTTCAGCCCTTTTAGGAGACCAACTGCAAGACATTCTCAGGCCTCCTTTTTGTCTCTTCATCCTTCATTTCACTGAACAGGGCCCCATGTCTATATCTCTGCCAGGGCTGAATAGCTTGTGTTGTCAGGCTGCACCAAAACTTCATGTGTTTGTCTTTCATCTGCCCAACAAATGGCCAGTTGTTGGTTTTATATCCTTTCAAACTTACTAGTTCATTTTTATTTTATTCATCCGTGTGTTACTCAACCTTGTGTTACTGGAATGGTGCCCAACCTTTTGGTCCCACAGATTCGTGGGTTCGAGCTGGTGTGGGAGTGGAAATAATGAGGGCCCAATCCAGTGCCTGGGACAGGCACAACTGGGGCCCAATCCAGCTGTGTGGCAGCAGCTTGGCCTGGGCCTGATCCAGCCATGCGGGTCTTGGAAATTTGGTAAGGGGGAAGGGGTGGCAGTGTTAATTGCCACTGTTTTCCCCCGCTGCTAAATTTACAAACTCATACAGAGCCCCGTGGGGATTTGGCCAGTGGGCTGTGGGTTGATCACTCCTGTAACCTTATGTCACAGAAACAACCTTTTATTATTTGCCTTTGCTCACCGAGTAGCCCGAGGGGTTGGTTCTAGTGGAGAGAGGAGTAAGTCATAAGTATGCAGACTTCACGTCTGTGGTGGTGCATGTTAGGAACAAGACTGAAACATGCAAATATTAAGGCAGATTGCTTACATGGCAAACAAGTTTTTCACTACGAATAGATGTATATGAAGGTCTCCTTGCTAGAAGGCCAGTTCATTAAAAGGGATAGAACTGTATGGAGTGGCTAGAAGTCTGGAAGACTTTCACCTCAATGGCATTAATTCATGTTCAAGCTGGAAAGCTTATTGCATTAAGATATTTGGTGGTTAGTGTGAAAGGTGCGCAGGTGCCACAGCAAGGGCATCTTGCTGTACAAGAGCCTAGATAAAGAAGCAGAAGAGTGACTGGTGTCAGTGCTGTCTCTAGTGAACTGATGTCAAAAATAAACCTTCCAGGGAGGCTCCAGGCTGATTGATCCACTTGCTGGCAGTGTCAGAAGAGTCGTGAAAGAATGTCCTGGCATTAGAGCTAACCTACCCCATTCCCATAAAGACTGGTCCCTCCAGATTAGGCTTAAGACCACTGCCTTAAGACCATGGGTGAAATTTTTATTGCTCCTGCCCATGGTGTACTTGTTCTCTATGGCTGCTCTGGTTAAGGCTTTAAACAGAGACCTTGATGAAGGAAAGAGCAGTTGGCCTGCTCTTCAGTCAGAGCGGTCATGGAAACACTGGGTTCTACTGACCTCTGGAAGAAAAACAAAGGTGTTAGGATGGGATGGGGTCAAAAGTATGGTAAAAGTGAAATAACATGTTCATAGCACCAGTATCTCTTGTTGCATTTTTTTTTTGCATGAATATCACTGATGCATCTAAAACCCTCATTGACATTAGTGGGAATTGTGGGTGTCCAGAGAAGACAAAATCAGCTTCTTTGTGGCCAAAACCTTGTTTTATAAGTGGGAGGCTTGAGCTATGAAGAAATCGAGAATTATAAGCATGTATTATATATATATAGTATTTTAAAGCACTGATTAGTCGCTGAATCTGTTTTAATCCATGTTCTTTTTTTGGTCCTACAGGTGCTTGTGTCTATCAAGGCTCATTGTTTGAGGTAGGTCAGCCTTCATGCATTTCACTGGTTCACATGCTTGACTAAAAAGCAGCTCTAAGGGTAAAGCTGAGCCTGAGACTAAGCTACTTTTGTCACTGCCGCAGCTTTCAGAGCCTACATGGTGACAGGTCAGGAAGTGACATAGTGAACCCACTGTAATCAGTGACAAAGTTCCTACTGAGTTCAGTAAGGTTAAGATTTTACCCCTGGGCTTTGTCAACCAAATCACACTACAGCTGAGCAAGATGGGAAACAGATTTAATTTTCAATTTGGCCAGTGCGTGGGAGAGGGATGAGAGGCTTTAAATTTTGAACGATGTGATTGAGGAATGTGCAGTAAAAGACAGCTGGTGTCTTTCCAAGATCCTTCTCTGATTACTGAATGTATCTTGATCTTCTACACTTCCTATGTGCCGATCAACACTTTTCTATCAGCAAATTTAATATTTATTTAGAAACTATTTGTTGTGACTTGTCCTTTTTAAAACTAAAAATGTGTCTTTGGATGTAGCAACCACAGTTCCCTCTGCTCCATTTTTAATGTATTGTTGTTATTGTAAGTGCAAACAGCCATTCTTAATTATTGGGCAGATATCTGAGGCAGGCATTGTAAGCAGATAATTCTCCACATAACATTTGCCTGCCTCTCTTTGGTACTTGGGAGGTTAAAAAAATTGACAAGCTTCTTGCCCTCTGAAGCTTACATATGTACCTGCTATCACACACTGAAATGACACAGTGATTTGTTGTCATGGGACCTAAAGGTGTATGCACCATGCTTATTTATGGGAGATTGGATTTATATGCTTTATTTCCTTAAAACTTCCCAGTAAACTTGCCTGCAGTCTATTTGGTATGGTATAACTTTTATACAACTATAGGAGTTGGGTTCTTTTTGCCTTCCAACCTTGATGTTGCCCCTTAAAGTTTTCCTGCACAAAGGAAGAAATGGAATGGAATTGATTTACATCATAGCATCATTAGTGGACAGCTTCGTGAAAAGCTGAAGCAGATTGCCTGCATTTGTTTCCATTAATAATGTGCTACAGAGCATCACAGTATTTTAAAGGCTATTGAAAAGTCTGTCTACACTCCATCAACTTTAATAAATTGTGTGGCAGATCATTCTCTTCTATGCATTTTGGTTCAATCAGGACTGTAATATAATAGACCTAAAGGGATAGGAAACGAGATGTTCATCTAAGTCGCCACATGTAGTTGACATATGTGCAATATTTACAAATCTCTCTTCAGCTTAGTATTGTTGACTAGACGTAGCTGATGTGGACACAGAATCATTGAAAGACTTTATTTATTTATATTATTAGAAATTAAGGGCCAGTTGCAAATAACCTTGCTTGCATTGAGTAGTATCTTACACTCTGGGCACGTCTACACGAGCACTTTAATGCACAATTGCCTCTTCTACTGTGCATTAAAGCGTTGTGGCAAAAACAGTGTTCATACGCTAATGCACAGAAGAATTAGTCTTCTGCGCATTAAATATCACTAAAAAGGTGTTCGCTTTTGTTACTGCTCATTAGAGCAGCCTAATGTGCCTTTATGTAGTACCTCGTGTTAGAGGTACTAAACGTAATGTACAATAGCAAAAGTGCATTAATGAACATGTACACATGCCCTCTGAGTACTCCCATTGAAGTCAACACATTGAGTCAGGTTTACTCAGTATGAGTAAGCATATGGGGGTCATCATTGACCACAAGATGAACATGAGCCTACAATGTGATGCTGTGGCTAGTAAAGCGACCAAAATGCTGGCTTGCGTCCACAGATGCTTCTCAAGCAAACCTCGGGACATCATTCCCCCCTTGTACTTGGCCTTGGTGAGGCCGCAGCTGGAGTACTGCGTCCAGTTTTGGGCTCCACAATTCAAAAAGGATGTGGAGAAGCTTGAGAGAGTCCAGAGAAGAGCCACGCGCATGATCAGAGGTCAGGAAAACAGACCTTACGACGACAGGCTGAGAGCCATGGGGCTCTTTAGCCTGGAAAAACGCAGGCTCAGGGGTGATCTGATGGCCACCTATAAGTTTATCAGGGGTGACCACCAGGATCTGGGGGAACGTTTGTTCACCAGAGCACCCCAAGGGATGACGAGGTCGAACGGTCATAAACTACTGCGAGACCGTTTCAGGCTGGACATAAGGAAGTATTTCTTTACTGTCCGAGCCCCCAAGGTCTGAAACAGCCTGCCATCGGGTGTGGTTCAAGCACCTACATTGAACACCTTCAAGAGCAAATTGGATGCTTATCTTGCTGGGATCTTATGGCCCCAGCTGACTTCCTGCCCTTTGGACGGGGGTCTGGACTTGATGATCTTCCTAGGTTCTTTCCAGCCCTAATGTCTATGAAATCTATGTGAGCCTTCAACTGAGAGTCTTTTGTTAATTTTCTGGCTGTTTTCTATGTAAACTGATAGTGAGGGGATGGATGTCCCTCCACCAAATTTTTCAGTAAGCTTGATGGATTTTCCAGATGAGGTCTTTATTTGTTTTCCCTGTCATTTAATCTGAATGAGTAATACAGTTCTAGACAACACCATTTCGGGCATCAGAAAAATATACGGTGTATATCTATCAAGTTAGATTTAATATTTTTAGAAATGCTATAGTAGTTACCAAAGTTAAAGGAATACTCTGTGGCTACTCTGGCTATGCTTTCCCTATGGTATAAGGACAGAGAGATGAATAAAAGTAAACCTGCACAGTGACATCTGTACTGTTATTAGGAGACCATATCTGTTCTGGTACTGATTTTCTTAGCTGTACAATAGCCTTTACTTTTAATAGAATTAAAATCTTGCATGATATTAATACAGGTATATGGCTTAATTTTTAAATGTAGTAATCTTAAGTCATTCAGACTTAACAGTTTTTAGAATGGCTAGCTCTCTTGTGTATGTGCAGTATCTGGTATTAACTGTAGTGTGTCTGTTATTTGAATGACAATTGATGTGGGGACCTTGCATAAGTATTGGAGAATTCCCTTAATTTTGTATGTGCAAATATATCCAACTGTCAGGTTGGTCATCTTATGGGAAAAAAAAACTGTGTAGCCTCCAGATCCGAAGGATGAACCTTTCCAGTTTAACTAATGCATCATACAAACTTGTAAAGGATGAAATATAGCAAATGTATTCATTGTGGATCAGACACATGGGGATATATACAGCATGCTAACCAGCATGTTAGATAAATTCTCAGCTATAATGCTGCATTTCCATAGTTTCTTGAATTCTTATTTTTAATAAGAAAATAGGAACTGTGCATGTAGAAGAATTTAGCAGCTAAAGATGGAAAAGACCTGTTGGGTTATTCTCTTAGATTGCTCCATCCAGTTAGACAAACATCAGTTTGAATATGCGTGCTAATATTCGCACATTCCATTAAAAGAACCAGTTGTGGCCAATTAGCTAGCTGAAGTCATTTATCAATCAGCTGGCTTGCAGGCACTTAGTCATCATTTCGCTATAGAGTTCATATTATCTTCACAGCAGGCAAATGCCATGAAAAGGTCATCTTTTTTGGAGGAAAAAAAATCTTTTCCATCTGTTGTCATCTTAATTTTTTGGAGATGGTAGCTAAGGTAGAGACATTACTTTTGAATTAGATGGGAGTTCAAAACCAGAGAAATGGAGAGGGGAAAAGTTTTAAAAAACAACGAAGAGGTATAGGTTCCAATCCTCACAAGACCTTGAGTGCCCTGAACAGTCACTTGTTTGGTTAAAATGAGGATGCTTAGTGTAACATAGAAGGGATTCAGCATCACTTGGCATCAGACCCCCAGAAATCATAGTCATAGATTCTAGAAAAGTAGGGTTGGAAGGGACCTCAGGAGGTTCTTTAGGCACAATCATCCCTGTCTGAACTATCCTAGACAAACATGTTGCAGTGCTTCATGTTTGAGCATTGTCTGTGACTCCTTTAATTACATCTTTTCAGGAGAGATTTTCAAAGGCCCCAAAAGACAAGCAGGTACCATATGCCCATTGACCCCCATTGGAGCCAGGCATCTAGCCACGATTTGTGTTAAAAACCTCTGTTAAAAACCTTCCCTTCCTCCATGGTTCAGTGGGGCACTTTACCACAGGCTTAACTTTTAAATATGTGGCTATTCTGTTTGAAGTCAATGGCTGCATCCAGATGAACACGTATGAGCGGTATGTGGCACCACAGACCTGTGTGCAGTGCCATGCACCACACATACAGTGGTTCCCTGCACTACTACCTTGTGATGTGGGGGGGAGGGGAGGTTGACCCTGGGAGATCCCAGAGTCAAAAAAACCCACACCTAAAAAAAGTGGGTTGGTGCATGTGGCAGCAATGACTGCCACCCAAAAACAGAGCCTGTCTGGCTGGAGTCATGCTCCAGCTGCTGGCCTGGCTCCCAGCTGCAGGATCACTGCAGCTCCCAGAGACCTCCATGACTCCAGGTTAGGTTGCGGGGGCCAGCACAGTTGCTGGTCCCTGCCTCCCCTACCCCATCCAGGGCAACCTGCCCTGCATGAGAGCATGCACGGCACAGGTGTTCCCCAGGGATGTGCCACTCCTACTTGTCCCCAGGGAAACAAGTGCCCACGCTTGTCTAGATGTGGCCAATGGGGCCATTCTTGTGAATAAAGGTAAATGTGTTCTGAAATTCTTTGCTGAATTGGAGCATTACAATTTTTGGAAGTATTAGAATTTTTTATGAGAGATTATCTTGAAGTTGCTTTGATTGAAAGGAAATACTTCAGTGAAAAATGTCACACTTTTTGTTCAGCTTGAGTACTGGGCATGTAGTTTTATTCAGTAGTGTATGGGTAATCACAATGTCACTTTGAAGGAAATGAAGCACTTTCAGCATTGTACTTGTGTTGGGGTTTTCTACTTACAACCAGGTCAAGCTGTATGCTAGGCAGAATTACAGCACCTGTTGTTGCTGACTGAGAGGGGAATATAAGAGGGAGGAAGAGACGTTACAAACTGTTACTCTGGATTGCTTCAGGTTTTTGATCCATTTAAAAACTGTGATATTAATTTGTTGCCAGTGAGCATCCAAGGCACTTTCCAAACACCGATGGGGGCAAGAGTGAGTTGGACGTGTCAGTGTTCTCAAAAACAAATATAATACAGAACAGTAACTTTTCCCTGAAGAACTAAGATAGCTCCTACAATTGCATCAACATGCACAGAACCCTATGCACACATTCAGCCTGCGGCTGGTATCCCATGTTTCCTCAAAGGACCAAGGATGCAGTCATAAAGCCCTCCCTTAACACTATGAAGGCTCTGCATAGAAGCAAAGTTCAGCCCATTGCAGGATTGGGATCTAAATCCCATCCCCCTCCCCAGCCTCAACATCTTCCACACATTGCTCTCCCTTATCTGTCCTGTGATTCAGGTTCCAAATGTCCTTCCACAGTTCACTCCATCATACCCTTCTGCAAAGCAGCTCACTCTTGGGATAAATAAAACGAAATAGAAAAAGTAGGTGACTTAGCAAGTTTCTTGTAGGCACTGGAATAAGTGGGTCTTCAGGAGACACTTAAGGAAATACATTATAGAGAAATTGATTATCTTATGCTACTGTACTTGCTTCCTAAGCACCTAGGGCTGTGTGCTGTAGTAACTGCTGAAAAGTGAAATGCTGTGCAGAGAAGGCATCCTGTGAGTCCCCCATGGGAAATCAAGGAAAAGTCTAATTATATTATTTCCTTCAGAGTAAAAACTCGCCAAACCTGGAAAATCTCAAAGAAAATAGAGATTGTAAGCCATTTCCATACCAATATTTTTAATTAATGGAACCTTTTCAGTCTTTTTATGTCAGGACAGTACACAGGGAGAGGCTGCTCTCATTCATTCATTTACCCACTAGCTACTTAGTACCTACTGGATGCTCTGCATTATATTGTTATGACCTGTTGTACAAATAAAAAATATTTGCCACCTTTAAGGTGTAAGCATTAATCAGTACATGTAATGTTCCCAAAAGGTTGGTGAAACCCCCATTTTGTAGTATGGGTAGAGAGGCAGACAGATGAAATGACTCTGTAGGTCACAGTGGGAAGTGCTTTACTGCAGAGTTGATGCAATAAAGCATCACTGTCTACACGCTATTAGGTCCAAGTAAACTAATTAACTCCACTGTAGGATAGTACTGCCCAACACAAGTACTATCCTATGGCAGAGTTTAGTACACTACAACACGTGTAGATGATGACCGGGGCTGACTGGGGCACAAGGGTGCTACAGTGTGGGGGCTGCCTACACTGCAGCACCCTCATGCCTCAGCCAGCCCCTCTGCAGCACACTGAGCTGGGATGGAACAGCTCTGGGCTGGCAGGCTGACCTCCCAACCTCCCCAGACCCTCTGCCAGCTGGGGCTGCATCACCCTGGCTCAGTGTGCTGTGATCCTGGGTGTATGTGTAAATGCTGTGCCCTGGAGCAATAAACTCCAGTGCAAACTGTGCTGGAATTTATTCAGCCATGCTAACTGCATGTGTAGATGTGTCCAATGAGAGTTAATATGAGAGCTGGGGTTAGAACTCAGGAATTCCAAGTACATTTGAAATTCCTGGGATAAGGAAACTAGACCATATCTCATTGCAATCATTGGGTTATTTCATGCCCTGTGCACACAAGTAATAGGCTAGTATTTAGGTGTGTCTACATGAGATACTTTACCATACATTAGACTAATCTAATATGCAGTGTCACCATCTACATGTGCACAGCAATTACTGTGCAGTTGATTAGTCTAATGTGCTGTTTTCTAGTACCTTTGAGTACTTTGAATGAGATCTGTTGCATTAAAAAAGTGCAAATCCTGTTCTTTACTGGTCATGAGTGTGAATTTTATTTTTTCCTTATGAAAACACTTTATATACAGTATTTTACAATATTTTACTGGACTTGATTCTTTTGTGCTTTGAGCAATAGAGCCTGACTGACAATAACCAGAGGAAATGTTGTGAAGGAACCAAGGATTCCCTTTCCCAGTGCAGCTCTATTGGAGACCTGTAGCCATATGTAGAAGAAAAAAATATTCCTCGTCAGAAAAGTGGTTCCTATTGAGCCTTGTCCATCCAAGCCTTTTTTCATGGGAAGGGGAAACTCCTACCGAAGTGAGGTCTGTAAGTAATGAAACTTATATAATAATACCTTGATAACTCACATATTCAGAAACCCTCTCTAGTCAGCGTTATAACTGCATTTCTTGGTCTAACACAGACAGCAGATGCAGTTAGAGTTATATAAATAAATAAACTTTTTGGGATTCCGCAGGTAGCAGACCTAACAGATCCGAAACCGCAAGATGAAGGGAATTTCAGTTATACCCCCTTATTGACACTCCCAGAGATCCCTATCAGGTCCTGACAAGTAAAGATTGGTCACCTATAGTCTGATGCCTTTCATCCTGGTGTAGATCTGGAGCAACTCTTCTGGAGTCATTGCAAATGGTCTTATGATTGAGACATTGGATTGGGATTCAGGAGGTCAGAGCTCTGTGCCTTTGCCAGTCTTTCTGTGTAGGGATGGGTCCAAGGCACTGGTTGGGGATGCAGTCACACCTCCCTTTGATTCCTGCTCTGCTGAAAGTTTAAAAAACCCTGCCTGGCAGTGACAGGAGCATTTCTATTCAGGTGGAGCTGAGGGAGTCAGTTGGCTTTCAGCACGGAGGTGGAAAAGGATCTGGGAGTCATTA
>NW_017729023.1:8243569-8245108 GCF_001723915.1 Gavialis gangeticus | reverse complement strand
AGGTCCCTTCCGACCCTAGAAACTATGAAACTATGAGACTTCACGGATCATTTTTGTCTACTTGATTTCTGCCAGTCTTTCCACTGTAGATGTTAACAACCCTTGATCTTCCTCTAATCAACTATCCTTTCTTCTACAACTATCCTGTCTGTTATCTACTTCTAGCAATGTTTCTCTGCACAGACAGTTCTGTCAGTGGCTTGGCTGGGGATTGGTAATGGCTGTACCCCCTTCCCCTCCCACCAGGTGCCTGCCACACCCTGGAGGTGGCAGTTAGTCCCCCATGGACTGTTATATTTCTTTTAGCTTGGATCATACTGAATAAAATAGCCCTAGGCCCCTAGCATATTAGTAAAACTGCTAGTTTCTTTTTAAGTGGAGAAAAATATGCCTTGCATTATGGGATGATTCACCCCACCACTTGCACTCCCTTTTTTTCAAACTCCTAGATCCACCCATGTTCCTGTGTGTGAAACTAGGCTTATTCTTATTCTGTTTCTTTCTTCTTGGTTCTTGAGCTCTGTTTTCCTGTTATGTTATTTGCTCTTGGTGATGTTGCTGCCTGGTCTTTCAGGTAAATTCAAGCAGCATCCATGGTGGGAGCTTGGTCCACCAATAGCTGCTTGCAGTGCACTATAAGCTGGTGCCGTCACATGCTGCTCTGCTTGAAGGTGAAGGATTGCTGACCTGCAGGGATCTGGGTCTTCTGTTTCCCATGGATTTCTCTTTTTAGCAGATTCTCCACTTTTGCAAAGACCTCTTGCAGGCTGAGCACCGCTGCTGTCAGCCACACACCTCCAGGCATGGCTCCGTGGCGGCAGTGGGAGGTTTTGTAGGCAGCAGCTATCACTGCCATCACGGGCAGCCACTGCCACTTATCTGTGGGGCCTCCTGTGCCAGCGATGACTGCCGCTGCATACAAAACCTCCTGCTGCTGCTGCAGAGCCATGCCTGGAGGTGTGTGGCTAGCAGCAGTGGCACGGAGGTGTGTGGCTAGCAGCAGTGGCACGGCGTGCGGTGGTGATGGGGATGGGAATGGCTGCATGCCGCCTGGCCACCACCACCCCATGTGGCACCGCTGCTGCCAGCTGCTCAGCTCTGAGCACGGCTCTGTGGCGGCAGCAGGAGGTTTTGTATCCAGCGGCAGTCATCACTGGTACAGGTGGCCCTACAGGTAAGCGGTGGCTGGTGGCAGCGGCGCAGTGCGGGGGGGTGGTGGGGATAGCTGCGTGCCGCCCAGCCACCATCATGCTGCTGCTGCCACCCAGCAGCTGACTGGACAGCTCTGGGCACAGCTCAGTGGCAGCAGTGGGAGGTTTTTGTAGGCAGCGGCCATCACCGCTGTCACGGCCCTCCAGGTAAGTGGCAGTGGCCGCCGCATGCGAGCCCAAGGCTCCCCGCCCCGTGCACCTCCCTCACCGTAGCTGCAGAGCTGGCCATGGAGCTGTGCTCCAGCCACATGCCAGCTTCCCCCTCCCCCTTCCCTGGGTAGGCAGCTGGGCAGCATGGTGGGCACCACCACACTGCACCCTGCATTGC
>NW_017729023.1:8232499-8242700 GCF_001723915.1 Gavialis gangeticus | reverse complement strand
ACCTGCTGGGATGGGTGTCTGTGTCTGCATGTCTGTGAGTCTGGGGGGCTGTTGCGAGGGGCATCAGGAGGGCTGTTGAGATTGTGCGCAGGGAGTGCGGGGCACCAGCAGCACTGGTGGGGTGTGTGGGGGGCCTTTAATTTTTATCACAGACTTCGGGTTTTTAATCAGAGAATTTGCCATTTTTAATCAGAGAAAACCAGGATCCCTAATGATCTATAAAGGAGCATTGCTGCACCCAAATGGTGCATATTTGTGCTACATGGCTGAATTTGGCAAGAGGGACTGTGGACTGGCACACTAGTTACTGGGAGTCCTTGGGTTTCCCCATGATGTGTCTTGCAATAAAACCCCTTGATGTCTGCCTATTGTATGTGCTTATTTCACCAACCTCACCAGCAAAACTTTGTAGCACAGATGGAATATTTCCAATTAGGACAGCAATACTGCTTAGAAAGCAGAGTTCATGTAGTCCTTTCAGTTAAACTGCTGTAACATTTTTGCAGCACAGAGAATTCTTTAGAAAAGCGGGGGACAACATGCATTAGATGCATTAGTTTGCATTTTCTGCCCATCACACCCTGTGGGTACTGGTTTATTGTATTCATCTGTTGTGGGATGAAGACAGGTTTGATGTCTGGAATTTTGCTGATGCTTCTTCCAAAACTGTAATCAAGAGGAAGGGGAAGGGAGCTGGACAGGTAGAACGCAAAGCTGGTTTTAGGAAGAACAGGAACAGACACACTGTACCTGTTTTAGAAGATGGTGAACGTTTTATGGATGTAGTATGTGGGAAAGTGAAATTAATTATCTGAGGATGATGAAACTGAGAGCTGAAGCAGCCATTGGCATAGAACAGTTTAAAAATTAATGAAAAAGTAAAAGGACAGATTTAGATTTAAAACATGTTCCAAATACATTTTAATTGATTTTTCTTAATTTATGAGAAATTAGAATAGAAATTCCAAGTACTTGCAGGTGTTTGACATTTCCATTCTAACCTCGCACGAATAAAGCTAAATAAAACTGTATTTTTTAGAGTCGTCTTGTTTTCTGTAATTTGGAATCCATTTCAGTCCTCGGTTTTTTCCAAACTTGTATTGCCATTTGTTTCTAATGAAACTGAGGGCAAATACTGAACATCATATTATAGCATTGATTGCCATTAAAAACAGAGTAGATGTATCTACTGAAATGTATCTAAAATATCAATCCTTGTTATATTTCACTGCATAGCATAGCTCTCATTTGGATTAAATACAGATGATGTATAGTATAATATTTTTGTAAACTAGTCATAAGTGTTAGCTAAGAGTTGGGAAAGAAAATTGGATAGAAAACTGTAATGAAACTGTGATTGTGGAGCAAACAGAAATGTCCAGTTACTGTGCAGGAATTCTATAGCACCAAATTTTAATATATGGTTCTTATATAGCTGAATAAATTAAGGAAGTATGATCTGTGACATGGATGCTCGATTTCCATGTTATATCTTATTTACTTTTTAAATGTAGTAAAAATAAAGAAGTGAGGGAGAATAGCTAATGGACAAAGTGAGAAATAAGCTGTTTATCTGGAATGGCAAAATCCAAACAGGAGATAGGGCATGGAAATAAAACAGTTGTCTGCCTTGGGTCCTGGATGAATGTTTGAGATGATTCTGTTCCTCACAGGCATGTTCTTAGAATTAATGTAATACTAAATGTATTCTAGTACCACAAGTGTATGTGTGCTTTATAGAAATAAAAATGATTCTGTCCAACCCTTTTGCAGCAGTCTTTCAGGCTAAAACAGCTATGGACCCACTGATCCAGCCAGCAGAAGATTCCTCCTGGGTACTTGTAGCATCTTTTACAGCTCTCCCTTTTTGGCTTCTCTTGTAGCGTGCATGTATTAAAGATGTTTTGCTTTGCTGTGAGGAACAGGCAGGCAGCTGGTTAGCCCCAGGATCTGGGGGAGGGAAGTAAAAATGGTGTAAAGCCTACTTTGCTCTCTCTTCAACATACCCATTACTCAGAGGGCTCTCAGGATCTGGCTGATGGTTTCAGCTAAAAGAGCTGACAAGAAAGGTGGAAAGAGAGGACAGATAAAGAGGATTTGTTGAACTATGAAAGCAGAGAGCTCTGGGGTGACGGTTGGCAATCCAGAGGCAATATAGCTGCAGGGTGTGAGATCTAAAGAATGAAGGAGTGGAGCTTGGTTGAGGGTGAGATGGAACAGTATGAAGTTTTCAGGAGGCAGAGCTACAAAGTGAGCTATGGGAGGAAAGGAAAGGCATGAGAAGTAGACAGGAGTCATGCAGGCAGGCATGGGAAACTGGTGCCTCCTGAGACTGGGGGGGGGCACAATTTGTGGGCGTCAGCAGTGGGGTGGCAAATGGCAACTGCCCGCAGAAGCTGGCAGCTTCACTGTCGGGGGGTGGGCGGCGGTGGGGTTGTGAGCGGCGACCGTGTAGAGACACTGGTGGCCAATCTCAGGGCTGGCATGCGCCCCCCCTACAAGTTGCTTATGCTGGGGGGGCACCCACAGACAGCGGGTATGGAGCTGGCAAGCACCTGCAGATGCTGATGTCGGCAGTGGGGACGGAGGTGGCGAGGACCTGAAGACACCAACATTGGCGGCAGGGACAGAGCTGGTGAGCACCCACAGATACTGCTGGCAGCAGGGACGGGCCTGTTGGGGGGGCATGTGCCCCTCCCCCCCAACCAGTTGCCTATGCAGGCAGACATGTAAGGCCTCCGTGGTTAGGACAAGCAGTTTGAACTGGATGAGAAAAGAGACAAGGAGGGATGGAAAAGAGAAGAGATGGTAGGTATAGGGGCAGGCTCGGGAATAGGTGTAGAGGCAGGTATGAGGCAGCAGTAAAAGTGATAGAGATGAAATTAGAAGGGTAAGAGGATGACAAGCAGTGAGTCTGTGGGACAGCAGGGATGGGCAGAATCAGGGAGAGGAAATGAGATGAGTGGACAGAGGGGTATAGAGCAGAGGGTGAAAAGGCACATGGCTGAAATGAGTAGGGGAAGGCAAAGGAGAAGAACAGGTGTAGTAAAGAGTGCAAATGAAGATGGGTAGCAGAACAGCAAAGATGAAACTAGCTATTTGTGGCCAATGACTTGGCAACATAACTAACAGTGGCAATGAACTGTTGATACAGTTAAAAGCAGTGGATTGGCAATAAATGGAAATTAACACAGCATCACTGATTATTATAATTTGATTATCAATTGCCTAGGCTTTTTATTAGCAAAGAACAGGCAGCTGATAAGAAATCCCACAAATTGGCCAGTGGTGACAGAAAAGGCAACAAAAATGCTTTGTGATGGCTGATCTATACTGGGATGTGTCTGTCCCCCAGAGGTTAAAATGACTTCTTATGTCAGGGGCGGACAATTATTTCAGGAGGGGGTGCCGCTTACCCAGTTTGGGTAGGCTGTCTAGCGCTGCATGGGTAGCCCTGTCCCTTGGCAGGTGCCCTGCCCCCTGGTCACCATCTTGGGAAAAATGTCCCAATATCTTGGGACCCATGTCCCAGGGCCAGCATCGGTGGGGCCCAAAATGGGGCACAGGCTGGCAGGGGTCTGTGGAGCCAGGGTGGGCTGCACCAGCAGGGAGAGGGGGGAACTGGCTGAGCTCCATAGAGCCCCTGCTGGCTGGGACCCTGTGCTTCTGTCACCCTGCTCTGGGCCCTGCCAGTACTAGCCCCAGGACACCAGTGCGGGCCCTGTGCTCCCACTGTTTCCCTGCCCACTCACTCCCAGTGCCCCCAGCTCTGCGGTACAGGCGGGGGGCAGCATGCAGCCCCGACCCCCTGCTCACCAGCAGGGAAGAAGCTGGTGCTGAGCACGGGGAAAAGCAGCCCCTCGCCTGCCTCGTGACCGGCGCTCCCTGCTGCAGGTGCTTGCAGCCCATGCAGGGCTGTCTGGAACAGGGACAGGCAGCCCAACATGGGCTGCAAGCAGCTACAGCACAGGGCAAGTGAGGGGCTGCTTTTCCCCGCGCTTAGCACCACCTTGTAACCTGGCCCTGCTGCCAGCCTGGGCCCCGTGCCATCTCTGGACTCACCTGTCAGGGCTGCGCGCAGTGGCAGCAGCTGTGGCCCTCCCAACTTGCCGCACCGGGCAGTGTTTGCTGCTGCTGCTCTCTGCCTGGAGCTCGCGTGCTAGGCAGCCCACAGGCGGTGGTGGCAAACACTGCCCGGTGCAGCAAGCAGGGGGGCCGCAGCTGCTTCTGCCATGCACAGCCCCAATGGGCGAGCCCGGAGCCAGTGCGGGGCCCAGGCTGGCAGCAGGGCTGGGTTACAAGGTGGGACTGAGTGTGTAGGGGGAAAAGTGTCCCCTTCCCACCCCATGCCCGGTGCCCCGCGCTGCAGCCACTGGCAGCCTGCGTGTGGCTGCCTGTGCCTGCTCTGGACAGCCCCACACAGGTTGCAAGCAGCTGCAGCAGGGAGTGCCGGCCACAGGGCAGGGGAGGAGCTGCTTCCCTCTGTGCTGGGAAGGAGCAGGGAAGGAGCCCGGGGAAAAGCGGCTGCTCGCCTGCCCCGTGGCTGGCGCTCCCTGCTGCAGCCACTTGCAGCCCATGTAGGGCTGTCCAGGGAAGACACAGGCAGCCCCAGGTGGGCCCCAAGTGGCTGCAGTGTGGGGCTCCGGGCATGGGGTGGGTGCGGGGCCGCTTTTCCCCCACCCCTGCTCTCACCTTTTCCCCAGGCCGCTTTTCCCTCACCCCTGCGCTCAGCTTTTCCCCAGGCTCCTTCCCTGCCCAGGGTCCCCCCCTGCCCTTCCCCCTTCCCCCTTTCCTGAGTTTCTGGTGCAGGGCAGCCATGTGGTCCCAGGCCAGAAGCCCAGCCGAGGGGTGGTCCCTGCTGTTGTGGGAGCCTGCCGGGCTTCCCCTGGATCCTACTGCCCTTGGTTCCTGTCACTTTTGATAAATATTAATTTTCTAAATTTTTTAGGGGCCTCACGGGCCGAATAGAATGGCCTTGCAGGCCGGATTTGGCCCGCGGGCTGTATTTTGCCCACATAAGACCCCTGTCTTATGTAGCTGTTAATGGCTTTGATTCTGCCTGAGTGGATTCTTTTGAAAGATCAGGGCCCTAAGTTATAAAACACTTTGGAATGTGCTGTGTAAGTATCAAATGAAATTAAATGCTATCATTATTATGTACCTACAGTTTGCAGCTGGTTTTTCAGTGTAGTCTGCCTGGTGAGATGACAAACCACATCTGGCCCAGCAGGACTTGGCCAGTGCTTAGAGTGCTCACTTCACAGTTAGAGTTACAGCAGCATATCTGATTGAAATGAAAGACATCACTCAAGTGGTTTTTAGATTGTGACATGCCAGGGCCAGCTAGACTGTGGTATACCTTGGGCACATCTACCAGTGCATGACATGCCTTTCACTATCTGTGGGAAATGAAATGCCACCATCTCTTCTGTATTCTCTCATAAATGATAGTTCCAAGCCAGCTAATTTAAATGAAGAATAGTCACCCAGGCCAACTCTGCTTTGGAGCCCGACAAGGTCACAGGACAAAGTGGAACAGCCACAGATTTTTTTCTAACTTTCTATCCCTTACCAGCCTGCCACTATGCTTATGTGATTCTTTTACTGTAGATAGACTGGTTTGGGCTATTATGTTGGTCTTAGACACACCAAGTTTCAGCTGGAAATTCCTTCTACTGAAGCCTCATCTTCCCTGGACTTTAAAAGTGTGCTTCCACTTTGAAAAGCAATAATTTAAGAATGGTCCTCGCTTGCTTGCCAGATCTGTTTCTTGCGTGGAGTCAGAGTCTTGCATTGATGTTTTCAATGCCTTTAACTCCTGATAGTCTTGCTGAGCAGCAGAGCAAAGGAAAAGTGAGCTGGGTTCTGTTCGGCTTTGTACACTGTGGCCTGAGTTCCACCAGCAGGTCCAGTTTTTATCATTGATGACCCCATTGGTGACAGTGAAACTGAACAGGGGATGACAGAAGGCTTGGGTATAATGCAAAGCAGAGATTGGCTTTTAGACTTTATTACTGGTGTTGATATGTGACCAGGAGGGAGTACTGATTGACTGTCTGGTTCCAGGGTGACTTTGCAAGGCTAACTATTTTCTTTTTTTTAATCCTGTACCTGTCGAATGAACACATTTGGGGTAGAAATCATAGTGGTATGATGCATATGCAGCTCAGCAATGCCATCACTATGCAGTCATTTTCAAATAGCAACACATTTTAAAACAAGTTTAAATAACAATCCACCTCAATTATGTTGTAGTTGAGTTGAGCAGCTGCTGTGACAACACCAAGCGGTGGGACTGTATTATGTCCTCATTGAAGTCACTGGGAGTGTTGCCATTCTTTTTAGTAGGTCAGGAGTAGGCCCAGTGTTAGAACTGTACCCTAGATAAGTGGTTTTCAAACTTTTTTGACTGTGTATCACTTCACCTGGAAAATATTGCTGCTCATGCCCTCTGCACCCAACATGTAGCTGCATGTTCATTCCTTAGGACAGGGGTGGATCTAGAGAAGGCGCGGTGCTGCAGCTGCAGGAGCAACAGTCAGGGTGGGGCTTTTAAGTCCCAAAGAAAGTAAGAATTTCTCTCTCCCTTCCTCTCTGTGCTCAAAGGCTCTTCTCCTCTGCTCTCCTCCACAACTTTTTCAGTTGTCAGGGGAGTTTTTATCCTGCTCCAGCCAGACTGTGTGAGGGCTGGGATCAGCCTGGGACAGTGACAGCAGTGGCTGGCTGAGTCTCCTCCCCTCCCTTTAACTCCCCTTCCCTTTGCCTACTTCCAGGCTGGTAGGAAACAGCTCAGGGGGCAGGTAGGAAGGGGGAACCTGCGTCTACTTCTGCTGTCCTGAAGGGGAAGAGAAATGGGACCTTCTTTGGGACTTAAAAAAGTCCCTAGTTGCTGTTCCTGTGGTGTGGTCTGCCTGCCCTGGTTTGGAGGGAGGAGGCTGGGAACATGGGGTGCAGCCACCCCTGCAGTGCTTGCTCCTCCCGCATCTGCTTTGTAGAATCCTGGCTTCTGGAGGTGGCCAACTTGCAGCACAGGTACCACAAGTGGCACAGGCAGCCTGGGTGTGTGGCATGCAGCAGATCGGGGAGGGGACAGGCAGCATGATGGCAGATAGGGCAGGAAGCAGAAAGCAAAGCAGGGAGTACAGGGAAGGAAGAGGGAGCAGAGCAGCAGATCAGGCAGGGATCACAGGGCTGGGAGCAGAAAGAAGAATAGCACATTGGGGAGGGTATGAGGATTGGAGTAGGACTTGGGGAGGGTGCAGGGATAATTTGTAACGTGCCTGCCAATAAGGTTGGCCCCCAGTGCCTTAAGAACAATGTTGACACTGAGGTCAATACACAGCAATGCAATTACTCACCATGTTGACCAATCAGAAGCTCCATTGCCATTATTAGAATTTAGGAACATATCCCTTGGCTAAGTGTCATGTACTCCCAGGGATACTTGTACCACACTGCTCTAGAGCATTAGGTCAGTCCTTCAGTAGGTATGAAGTGGTGTAGCTCCATTGATATCTTTAATTCAGTAGTTCTGAATCTTTTTTAGATGCATGGCAAAAGCTTGTGCTCGTGCCACAGCCCTTTTTGATCTGGATGTACATGGTGTCCCAGAGCAGTCCGACCTGGCTTCTGTGATGGTGATGGTGCTCACACTGCATCGCCCCTGAAAGGGTGTCATGTAGGGGTGCACCAATAAAGATTTTCATGGCTGATGGTGATAGCTAATTATTCACAAATGTATTGGCTGATACTGCTCCAGTGACTGATTTACAGGAGCACAGCTGGGCGGTATGGAGAGCAGCTCCCTGCAAGTAAGTCTGTGGAGCTGAAGGGGCATGGGGGAAGGAAGTGGCATGATGGGGTCAAATTGAGGCTCCATGGCGAGGGAGGGAACGGGGCAGGGGCTGGGGCTGGGGCTGGGAATGCTGCCCAGACAGGGCAGTAAATGGGACCCTGGGGCTGGAAGTGGGATGGAGCTGCAGGTGGCTTGTCCAGGGAATCAGCGTCACGGTGCTTAAAAATGGTGGCAGGGGCTTAGTTCAAGTGCTGCTGCCACCATTTTTAAGTCTGGGGACACTTTTAGGAGCAGAGCCAAGCGGGGTGAGGGTGGAGGTGGGCTGCCCGCTGAGGGCTCAGGGCTGTCTGCCCTGCTGCCTTTGACCTGGGAGCCACATGTTTGTTGTGTGTCCCTTGCCCTCTTGGCAGTGGGAGGCACAACTCTCTGCCACTATTGCTGCCAGACAGGCAGGGGATGTGTGGCCAGCATGTGGCTCCTGGGGCAAAGGCAGCAGAGTGGAGAGTCCCAAGCCCACAGTAGGCAGCCCGCCTCTGCTCTGCACAAAAGTCTGGGGAGGCATATGCCCCCCTCATGCAGCAGTGGGCAGCTGCCCCCCTTCCCCAACCCCTGCCCCCCGCATCCCTTAGATGAGCCACCTGTGGCTTTGTCCTGTTCCCTGCCCTGGCCACAAGTCCCATTCACCACCCTGGCTGGGCAGCACCCCAAGTCCCAGCGCCTGCCCTACTCCCTCCCTTACCATGGGGGCCTTGATCTGCACCCCATACCCCTTCCCTCCCTCACACCGCTTCCCTTCTACAGACTTACCTGTAAGGTGCTGCTTTCCACGCTGCCCAGCTGCATTCCTGGCCACATGCATGCTGTAGCTGCACATATGCACGCAGCATTTGGGGGCCCTTGCCAGAAGGCATATTTTATTTATCGGTTTCATTATTGGCTATACCGGCCAAATAAAAGCCAATAGCTGGTAATGTTAATTTTCCTTTTTTCAGTACTGATCCAATATAGTACTGATATATTGGTGCACCTCTAGTGTCATGGCACCTCAGGTTGCTGCATCACCCTGGTTGAGAACCACTGGTATAATTAGATGACTTACATCAGCTGAAGAAAAGGTCTGGTGCTTTAAAACGTGGTTCTCTCTTGGCATTATTTCACTTTCTGTAGAACTAAGGAAATTTCTCAAATCAATCAGGAAAAATTGTTAGAAACATTTTTGTGTCTGAGATTACTGCTTTTGTAATTTCCTTTCTCACCATGGTTTTCAAAAGCCACGTGAGTTGTGAGTGGAGGAAAGATAGTTATTTAAGTCATGTTTATGATCATTACCTATCTTGCTGTCCATTGGAGTAAATCTAGGCTTTTAAGGTAATGTGCTCATGCTTTGAATAGTTTTCCAACTCTGAACCTGCAGTAAATTCAGTTAGCACAGAGATGCAAATATGTGCATTTCTGGGCACAGCCTTCCACATCTTACCTGATTTGGTTAGCCACTTAAATATCAAGGGTCAATTTGTGCCTATGCCTTTTCTTTGAGGAGAAAGCTTCCATGTGTCCTTTTAGCATTTAAAAAATAGGTTTGAATTTGTTTCTATTTGTTTGCCTTTGAGAGAGCTGGCAGCACCACACTTAACATGGCTACTTGCTTTATTTAGTAGGGATCAAAATTCTTCTGCTTGCCACACTTTTTTCTGTTTGGAGGGAGATATGGTTTCGGGAGGAGGGAAATTATGGAGCAATGAAGATAAATGATATTTTGGGGGAGTTCAGGACAAAGTGATCTTTTAACTCACCCATTAAATAGTTTTCAGTCTTGGTGGGGAAGAAAAGGACAAAACCATGAGATCAAAAGGTAGACTGTGATAAATGACAGTTACCTCTGATAGGAGTTCTGGGTAGGGAGGAGTGGGTACAGCTGAACAATGCAGAGTAAGCCATTTATTTTGTTCCTGCATTCATGTCAGGGTAAGTTCTGTACGAAGAGCTGTTGGCAGTCTGTGCGGATGAGTTTTTAGCGTGCTGTTCTGAAAAGACTCAGCTTTTTCAACCAGTCAACCCAAACCCTTAATCTCAGAGTTTTAATTAAAAATTGAAAGTGGCCCAAATTTACCTGTACTAAAAGGTACCATTCTTATTCAGTATGTAGCCTTCTAAAAGATTCCTCATACATTCTTTTTTCCAGAGCTCCTTGAAGAAGGATAAATATACCAAAAATATCAGTTTCTTCCTGAAAAAAAATTAGCTGATGTTTCAAGTCAAGAAAAACGTCAACCAGATTCAGAAACTGGTTAAAAAAAATAAATTCCAAATTATTTTTCAAAAAAGATTGATAATTTTATCAAACTTAACCAGATCTGATTTTTTTTTGGTTTTACACGCCCACTTCAGTTATGCCTGACAATGTGT
>NW_017729023.1:8225457-8227499 GCF_001723915.1 Gavialis gangeticus | reverse complement strand
GCAGATATCTTTCCTAACATCTTTCCTAACTTATTATGTGAGCATAGTGCTCACATAAATTAATTTTAAAATGTTACTTAAATTGAATGTTTTATTTAAATAGTTTTATTTTAAATTTTAATTAGAAATGACAAGCTGTGGTAAAGGCTGCACTTAAAATAATAATTCAGTCATAAATTAAATGCAGATGTTCAAGCATTCTGTGTTGAGCTCCTGAGGCTTTAAAGAAAATGTAACTACTGGAACCAGAGTTTCTTGAAGTGTTAATTCAGTTTTTGAAAGCCTTTTCAGCAAGGACAGAGGGACTGTTTTTTTATTTTCAATTTCTTCAACAGGTTCAGTATGATAGCCACATCATTTGAATTTGAAAAACCTACTGAGAGCTGAAAAAAGCAGGAAAGATTTTGTTTTTGGGTTTTGTTTTGTTTTTTCCTTCACTCCTCAGATGATTTCAATTTACTAATTCTGAAACTTGAAGGACAATTACACCAACTCACTAACTATGGATGATAATTCCTGTGTTCAATAAGTCAATTCATTCTGAGTGCAAAATGTTCTAATAAATATAACTGATTTCCACTCCTTATGTACCATGCATATTTAAAATGGTTAATTATGAGTTAAAATTATTTTTAAAATGCTGCTTTTGTGATTTTAATTGAATTCCAATTTCTATCCAAAAGTAGTTTGACATGAATCAGGAGAAGAATTATTAAAATGCAGTAAAATAGGATAAGAAATGGACCAGTTACTGTTTTCTAACATAATAAATACATAAAAATTAAAAATGTCAATAGTGTGTAGTAAGCTATATAGTTGTTTAAATAAATGTTTACACCTACTTTTTTCCATGGGGTAATTTCAACAACAGACAGAAAACCCACAATAAAGTCACATAAAGAGTAGATCAAATCTCCATAGATTTCATTGTTGAAGGTTCTCTTTCTGTCTACATGCTCCGCCTTCTCTCTTGTGGACACCCACTTCCCTTATATTCAACTGAGGTAATGTGTCAGTAAAATCCATGCAACTCTTAATGCACAGACAGAAGTGACAACTTTTGTCCAATCTGGCCCCTGAAAGCTCTCTACAGCCATGACCAAATACAAGTGCACTGCTGCAGAGTGCTTTAAAAAGGCCCAATCCCATGGGAACGTGAATCCTTATTACATGAGGGTTCAGATGAAGGTGCTCCAAAGCAGGGTATCTTCATTAATTTGTCTGCACATGTCAAGAGCAGGGCTGGGCTGCTGTAACCAGCCCTGCTCCTGGTGCCGTTTTCAGAATGGGAGGGGAGGAAAGGAGCGGAGGGAGCTTATTCTGGGGTTTGCCCAGTTGGTGCTAGAGGGTAGGGTGCTTCCCCCTTCCCGAAGGTAGGGGCTCCAATCCACCCCCCTGCAACCAGAGTAGGCTGGGGAAACCCTAAAATGGCCCTTCCTCCCCTGTCTCCTCCCCTTCCCATCCTGAGACAGTACAGGGGCTTGGGGTGGGGGTGGGGGCAGAGCTAAGGGAAGCCTTTCTCCTTGGATCAGCTCCAAATTGGAGCTTTGATTCCCCACCCTCCTGACCCAGCATCTAACATCTGTTGGCTTGGGAGGATTGTTCCAAACTCATGATGCTTTCTGTCCAGGGAGTTGCACTTTTGTCTGCACCTTTAGTTAACACTTGGGTAACTCCCACCAAGGTCAGCCCCTGCTAATAGGTCTGGAGCATTGCAAGCAGATACTGTTAAGCCTATTATAAACATCTGTAACCCGGGCGGTACTCCAAGAGGTAGCCCCTCTCCAATTGAAGGGATCCAAGCAGGTGCATAAGCACTGTGGGAAGTGTAGGGACTCTCCTTCTCCTATAGAGCAGAGCTAGACCACCAATGGGGACTTAACCATATACCTTTTAATACTGGGAACATAACAGGCATAAATCAGAGGGTATAGTGGACACTACAGTGCCCCAAGGGGGCAGGATTCAACAAACGTTAGACACTTACAATCATTGACAAAAGACAGGGTTAACAAAATATAAAACACAAACAGCAGAACAAA
>NW_017729023.1:8219834-8220457 GCF_001723915.1 Gavialis gangeticus | reverse complement strand
TGGTGAAATATAAAAGCACAAAATGCAAAATGTCAAATGACAAGGAAATATAGGGCCTTGGTACCTGGAGGGGGAGAAAGGGGAGGAAAAACACAATGGCCTTTTTCCACTGCAAGAAGACTTGCTTCTTGTTATCTCACACACCCCAAGTCACCTCAGCTGGGACTTGAGCCCAGATCTCTCATGTGGTAGGCAGGAGTACTGCCACACAGGTACCACTGGTGGCACTGCTCCAGCCTGCTAGGGGTCTTGACCTTCTGGCCTCACGTTGAGCTGCCTAGTCTCTGATTGGAGGAGCTGGAAGCAGAGCTGGGAACTTCTCAGGTTGCTGCTTAGATCCTTCCTGGAGCTAGTTAGCCTCTCCTGCTGGCTGCAGCCTCTCCCAGGGGATCCTGGAGCCCAGTGGGGAGCCTCTCCTGCCAGCCACACGCCACACTGCTGAGGCTGCTTGCAGGTCCTGCTCTTTCAGGCTCTTCCTAGGCTTTGCTCCTGCCCCACTGGCTCAGCTCTGTGAAGCTCCTTCCCTATTGTCCCTCGCTGGTCTCTCCCCTGAGTCAGCCCACGCTGCCCCTTTTATCCCCCTCCAGGTGACCCAAGGGGCCAATCGGGACATGGGGGGGGGG
>NW_017729023.1:8207682-8214834 GCF_001723915.1 Gavialis gangeticus | reverse complement strand
AAAACCCCTGGGCCAAATCATTATCAGACTGGTGAGGAAAGGGAATCCCAAGTCCTCCAATCATCTTTTGCCCTTTCAAAACCCCTGGGCTAGGTCACTGCCAGCCAGCCTGTCACACATCCATTCTATACAACAAAAATAAGTATTCATGATTAAAGAATCAGTATGTTAACTACTTAGAAATATGTTCTGTTGTCTGTTCCACTGGATATTCAACCTCAGTGCTATTCATGTCTAAATGTGATTAATAAGGACTTTGGTTTATATTAATTTTGATTTTTGAATAATTATGAATTTTGTCAAGAAAGTCTGTATGTAAAAGGCCTGATTCTTCATCAGCTTGTATGCTTTTTAGTCGTATACACTGGTGTATAGGGAGCTTAAGGCTCTGCTGAGTTGGAATTTATCATCTGATAGAGCTGGTATTGCTTTGCATCCACTTTGCATTCACTTTTCACAGGTGTAAATGAAAGTTCAAGACAGTGGAAAATAGGCCTATAGTTTTTACGTATATTGCATACTTTAAAGAGTTGCTAATGTAATAATGCACCTGTAAAAATGCACATTGCACCTATATAATGTCATCCGTTTGAGGATTTTAAATTCCTGAAATATTCTGACTGAAGTCCAAAATTTAAATAGAAGTCAAATACTTGAAAAGGAAAATATGCTTTAAAATGCTTTCCTTGTTTAAAACTTGTTAACAAATTTTAGAAGAACAGGTGAGGATTTTGCTTTTTTATTGGTAGAATGCAGAAGAAGCATAGGGATAAGATGAAGGTTATTCTCAAGAGAATTTAATATAATCTTGTCTATTAATCAGAAAAGAATACACATTTTTTCATGGATCAAAACACACATTTTAATATCTTGTAATAATTTCATTTTTATATCACATCATGGTGCATCCCATAAAAAGACTCCAAAATGTCTTTTTTATGGAGTAAGAATGTATTTTAAAAAATCTTTGTAAGAGAGCACTCCTGAGATTTTGTGGATTCTGTTGTCCTGGAGTTCTTTATCAGTGACAGCCCTAAAACTAATTCATTCAGACCTCATATGGAAGATGCAAGACCAAAAAACATCAGAGCCATCGTGTTTTACAATGAACGTGTATCTGAAAAACATACGGCATAATTTGAGGATTGCTTCTAAATTCAGCCTGTTTGTTGATTTCACTTCCACAGTTGTAGTTAATTGTGGCCATAACACCCCTACCCAATGATTTATTGAGCTTTAAACAACTGCACTGAAGACATTTCAAGGCTGGTTGAGGTCCTTTCTCCATATGGTGAGAGAGCCCTGTGCTAGACACACTAGCTACTGTGATTGATCCCCTGGGGTATGGTTAGTTTCCCCTGGTGGTAGGAGGGCTCCAGCATATAATGTCTTTGGCCTCCCTGGCCTGGTTCAAGGGCAAAGCATGTTACATTGCCATACCTCAGTTTCCTCCTCAGTCTGGAAGGTTTTTTTGGTTATACATCAATGTCTTGGTCAGTGCATAGGATTACTGCGTGCAGCTCAGCACTTTTCTTTTGAAACCAGGAGTATTTTCGCCCTTGCGGCTAGCTGTCTAATTTTATGCCTGCTGCCTTCTGCACTCTCTAAAATAGCTGCTAATAGCATCCCATCTTTCATGAAGCCTCCTTTGTCAGCTGACCCTCAAATCAGCTCCTAGCAGAGATCAGAGTCTCTACATCAGCTGATCTGTTCCATATTTACCTCTCCCCCTAGAAATGATCCTTGGTGAAAAACAAAAAAGGTGGTCTGCCCTGGGCAAAATGAGCCATGTCTTTGTCCAAGTGCTCTCTGTTTAAAAGGCTGATCAGAGTTTAATGTCTCTGGTTTGGGAGATAAGTGACAAAACCCTGACAGCATATGGGGAGATTCCACACACACTGAGACAGCAACATCATAAATTAACCAGGCTTCATAAATTGTGCAGAGGCAGATTTCCAAAGTCTTTGCACCTTCTTACTAGTCTGGCTGCATTTGCAAAATCCCATATAGTGAGCAGAAGGCTTCATTTCAATTTGACATTTGTTATTCCTCCTTTCACATCATTTTAATTAATTCACTGTGTGAAATGTTTCTTTTTTCTCTTCTGGGTCAATTGACTTTGACTGTATATTATTTTTCTCCTTCCCAAGCTTCATTTTTGCCCTCCCCAATTTTCATTAAATGCTTAAGTGTTTTCACTTCAGTCTCTTTCATATACATGATAAAGTTTTGAAGGGGGCTGGACTTGATGGGCCTGGAGGCCCCTTTCAATTGTATGTTCCTATGTAAAATGATGCAGTAGAAGTAACAGAAACCAGCTGTGCATTAAAATGGAAGCACTGGATTAAAAGCTGTTTGCACAACAAAATCTTCCAGTGTAGAAAGGATATATGACAGAGGAATGATTTTCAGCCTTTTTGGACCAAGAAACTGCTGTCCATCATCAAAAGTTTCTGCAGATTGCCATGTACTCTGATCATCAAAATTTTAATTTCATATCCCAGTTGAGATCACAGTTTGAACTAATGGCTTAAAAACTGATGGAGACCAATCCTTGATGGTGTAGTTCAGTGTAGCTCTAGAGGGGTCTGCCCATGGGCTGGGTCTGGCTTTAGGGCTCCCTCTGTGTTCATGCCTGTGCCTGCACCAGAGCTGCACTGGAACCAGGCAACTTTCAGGGGCAGCCTTGCCACCACTGCTCCCTCCCTCCCTCATCCCCACCCCCAAGGCTTCCCCAGATTTGGAGTGTGGGCACGTTTCAGCTGGTGGGGAGCTGCACCAGGGCCAGGCAGCTAGAAGCTACATCCGTGTTGTTGCTGCTTCTTCCTCCCTGCTTCTCGTCTCCCCATATCTCCCAGCTGCTGTGCAGAAATGGCAGCAGCATGATCACAGATTCCAGCTGCCCAGTCCTGCTGCAGAACCTCACCAGTTGGAAGCTGCCCCCATGTTCCAGCTGAGGAGCAGGGGGCTGAGAAAAGTGGTGGCAGTAGTGTGGCAGCAGCTCCCAGTTGCCTGGTCCTGGCTGAGATGCAAGGAGAGCCTCCTGCTACTGTTAGACCGCAGAAGCTGTCTGCCCTGATTCAGACTAATGCCTTGTTGTTCTGGGCCCCATTGTGCAAAGGTTGTTGGCTGCTGGTCTAGAGCAGTAGTGCTCAAACTTTTGGCCCTCCCGGCCAGATGAATGGCACGGGGCTGGGCTGTGAGCTGGATTGGGCCCCATTCTGCCTCTGCCTGGGCCTGTGTGGCCTCAACTAGCCCTTGAATGTTGGGATTGGATCCCATGCTGCCTCTGCCAGGCCTGCAAGACAGGATCAGCCCAGTATCACCCTTGCTGAGCACCCTGAGCTGGGATTAGGCCCTGCTCCACCCTGTATACCCAATTCATCATGTAGGGCCATGCTATCCAGCCCCTGAGCCTCCCCGCAGGTCAGGAAAAGTGGCAACACTGCTCCCCTGCTGCCAAATTTTTGGACGTGTGCGGAGCCCTGAGGACTGGATGATGTGGTAGCAGGGTCTGGATCTGACCTGTGGGCCCAGAATTGAGCATCCCTGCCCTGGACAGCTGCCAGTTTATATCAGATGGGGATCTGAACCAAACGGTACAACTCATCCAGCTGACATTTGGTTTCATGTCAAGCTCTTTGGCATACAAAACAAATACCTAGTTTGCAGCACTTATTAAAAAAAATATATACTTGGCTTTATAGGCACAACCTTTGTCTTTTTCCATTCAAAATACCATCAATCAATCCATAGTGGAGGCTGTGGGGAAGAACCCTTTGAATTCCCAGCAAGGGACAAACATTGCTTCCAGTTACATGGTCAATGGCTACCAAAGATACAAAGATGTATTGAGGTTCTGTTACACTGGGCACGTCTAGATGAGACACTATGGTGATGTAGTGTCAGCAGGCATGAACTGGTACGCCGACATTACTGCTCAGTAGGGTCAGAAACAACCCAGGTGCCGCCAGGACTGCACAGTACTGGTGGCTACTGCACAGTCATTTAGTACTTGCTAAAGCAAGAAAAGTACTAAATGACTGCATGGGAACAACTGCGCAGTCGGGCGCTCGTGTAGATGCAGCCACTGTGTACTGATTCTACTCTTAAGAATATAAATCGTCAATTAAATTGTCTTTGTACTATATATTGTTGTCCTTGTGTTTCTGCTGAGCTCATTTGGGTGGTTCCAAAGAGAATCATAGAATCATGGAAGTAGGGTCGGAAGAGACCTTGTAGATCTTCAAGTCCGACCCCCTGCCTGGGCAGGAGAAAAAACTGGGCTCAAATGATCCCAGCTAGGTTGGCATCAAGCCTCCTCTTAAAGACCCCCAGGGTAGGAGCCAGCACCACTTCCCTTTGAAGTTGGTTCCAGATCCTAGCCGCCCTAACTGTGAAGTAGTTCTTACAGATGTCTAATCTAAACCTACTCTCCAACAAGAGGATGAAGCTAGACTGTTCTCAGTGGTGGCAGGTGACAGAACAAGGAGCAACTGTCTCAAGTTGCAACAAGGGAAGTTTAGGTTAGATATTAGGAAACCTTTCTCACTAGGAGAGTAGTAAAGCGCTGGAACAGGCTAGTTAGAGAGGTTGTGGACTCTCCATCCTTGGAGGTTTTTAAGACCCGGGGAAACAAAGCCTTTGCTGGAATGATCTAGTTGGGGATAGTCCTGCTTTGAACAGGGGGTTGGACTAGATGACTTCCAGAGGTCCCTTCCAAATCTAATTTCTATGATTCTATGATATTCAGAAGGTTAAGCCTGGGGGATTATGTGGGCAAAACCAGGTACAAAATTTGGTCTTGTGTCTTTGAACTGTTTTCAAGAGTTCAGTCATGCAGTGGCAAGGTGCCCTAGTACCATTAAATTATGTGCAGATGAAGTGTGATGATGTGAAAGTTGTGATTACTTATATTCCTAGTGCATAGCCAAGGTTTACAGGCAGGATTTTCACTGTATGTAAGCAAATGCTTGTAGGGTATTATTTTGGTTTTAGATAATAGTGATCAGTTTCCTTTTTCTTGTGTATGTTTTAGGCAAACTATACTTCATGTACAGAATGGTCTCTCATCATCTGTGCAATAATTTTAAACAACGGAAGCTGCCACATGGAGTATAATTCTGGAAAATGTCATCATATAATTATACTGGAAGTAGAAATCTGTCATTATATTTCTGCAATATAATAACAACATTCAGTGATTTTTTTTTTTTAATCTGTAAACTCAGTAATAAAATTAATGTCAGTTAAATATTCTCAGACATATGACTCTATTAAACTGGAGTTTAGGTTGTAAATATGTCTAAGTAATTCCATGATGGAAAAATGAAAATAGACAATTGTAGTAAAAAAATTGAAAGTCAGAAAAATCCAAAATGCAACGCTCTGTATTAGAAAAGTAACACATGACTAAAATGGTTCCTGGCTCCATTGAAGACAAAGGCAAGAATGCCATTGGCTTTAAGAGGTTCAAGCTTTCACTCAAGGTAATTGTAGCAGCATTCACTTATCTTCTGCTTTTTTATCATACACCTGTCAAAAATCATGAGGCAAACCTGTCCTTTCACACAGTACATCTTACTTACCGACAGTCCTGCATTCCCACCATGTGGTCTTGTATTCAGCCTGTGAAATACCACCTGCAGCACTGTGGTGAAGTCTAGATATCCCGTCCAAGGGATGTCCTGGAGCAGTTAGTCACTCCATGAGGAGAGAAAGGACCATAGATGACATTATTGTGGGATGGCTGGGAAACCTCTTCATGGGAGAAGACTTTTGTTTGGCAAGTCCCTTTGGGACGTACATTCTTGGTAGTATGTCTGGAGATCTTTGTTTTTATTCACAGCTGCCCAACACTGAACATGGGGGGTGCATCCCCACATGCAGGGGTGTGCGCTTGCAGCAGCATAAAGAGAAATGGCAAAAATAATTTGCACTGCTACTTTTTGCCATAGTCACACCCCTGCGCATAAGCTTTAGTGTGAGGCAAATTGCCTGACTTCAGGGAAACCCCTTTCCCTGCTCCTCCTGGTGTGCTGGAGGAGTTGGGGGATAACTAAAGGAGTGGAGACACTCTGACTAGCAGTCAGAGCATCTCCTGGGAGGAAATTCTTGTAATTCTGGCAAATTTGCAGCATGGGGCATGCTTTAATATTTCAGGCGTGCAATTTGTGGCACCGCAAAGAGGTTTGTGGCACCACAAACTGCAGGTGCCTGCATGTCTGCATGCAGCTGGGAGCACCAAGCTGGTTGCTCCTCATTTTTCAGAGAGGCAGAAATTTATGTAAACTTTATTATTTATTAAGTCAGTGGTGGGCAAAATATGGCCCGCGGACCATATCTGGCCTGTCAGGCCATTCTATGTGGCACGTGGGGCCCCTAGATATTTATTTTCTAAATTTTTTATCTGCCCTCACTGCCTATCAAAGATGACAGGATCCAGGTGCAGTAGGACCCAGGGGGAGCCGGCAGCAGAACTAAACAGCTGCAGCAAGTCCAGCCACAGAGCCCCAGCCTGAAGCCTCTGCCTAGCAGGAACTTGTGGAGGCTTCTGTCCTGGGACTGTTCCTGCCTCCCTGCACCGAGGGAAATGCAGATAAAGAGAGGGGGGGGGGAAAGGAGGCAGGGGAGGACCATGGGTGATTGCCCCAGTCATCGGGGCCAGCCGGGCCGGCTCCTGTGGTCCCGGTGCTGCAGCTGGGAATCATGTGGTGCTGACAGGCAGATGGGTGGCGGGGGGAGGAGCAGGGAAATGGCTGCAGCAGGTGGGGGGAAAGGGCAGCGAGCGGGTGTGCGGAGTGCAGTGACAGCTGGGTGGGAGTGTGGGACCTGCGCCAGTGCATTGGGGCCAGTGCTGGCGGGGCCCATAGTGGGGCGGCAAAAGCATGGGATCCAGCCTGCCAGGGGCTCTATGGAGCCAGACTCCGTAGACAATTTTTTTAATTAATTAGTGTTGTAGTAAATGTTTGTTTTTTAGAATATAATTTGGTAGTATTTTGGTTTCGTGATGGCAAACCCTCTTGCTGAAAGGAGCGCTTCTGGGGGGCAAGGGGAGGGACTTATGGTGACAAAGGTCAGGGATTAGGGGGTGGGACTTCTGGTCCCAGGATGGAGACTAGGGGATGGGGCATCTGTCGGGGGGGGGGGGGG
>NW_017729023.1:8201329-8202682 GCF_001723915.1 Gavialis gangeticus | reverse complement strand
TAATATAATAAACATTGCTTTCATAGATTTCATAGATATTAGGGCTGGAAGGGACCTTGGAAGATCTTCGAGTCCAACCCCCTGCCCCAGGGGCAGGAAGTCAGCTGGGGTCCCAGCAAAATAAACATCCAAATGTCTCTTGAAGGCGTTCAAAGTAGGTGCTTGAACCACCTCCGGTGGCAATCTATTCCAGACTTTGGGGGCTCAGACAGTAAAGAAGTTCTTCTTTATGTCGAGCCTAAAACGGTCTCAGAGGAGTTTGTGACCATTTGACCTTGTCATCCCTTGGGGTGCTCTGGTGAACAGACGTTCCCCCAAGTCCTGGTGAGCACCCCGATAAACTTATAGGTGGCCACAAGATCACCCCTGAGCCTGAGCTTTTCCAGGCCGAAGAGTCCCATGGCTCTCAGCCTCTCATCATAAGGTCTGTTATCCTGACCCTTGATCATGCGCGTTGCTCCTCTCTGCACTCTCTCAAGTTTCTTAACATCCTTTTTGAATTATGGAGCTCAAAACTGAACGCAGTACTCTAGCTGCGGCCTCACCAAGGTAGAGTACAATGGGAGAATGATGTCCTAGGATTTGCTTGAGAAGCATCTATGGATGCAAGCCAGCGTTTTGCTTGCTTTACTAGCTGCAGCATCACACTGCAGGCTCATGTTGGTTTTGTGGTCAATCATGACCCCTAAGTCCCTTTTGCCTGTAGTACTAGGCAGCGTAGCAGTGCCAAACCTATAAGGATGCTGCAGGTTTTTCTTCCCAAGGTGGAGAACCTTGCATTTTTCGGTGTTAAACACCATCCGGTTCTCGTCCGCCCATTTCCGGAGCCTGTCAAGGTCAGCCTGGATCATCCTCCTATCCTCAGGTGTGGACGCTTTACCCCAGAGTTTGGTGTTGTCGGTGAACTTGGCCAGTCCGCTTCTGATACCAATGTCCACATCATTGATGAAGATGTTGAATAGTATAGGCCCTAGGACAGAGCCTTGAGGGACCCCACTGGTCACAGGGCACCATGACAATTGACTTGCGTCAACCAGCACCCTCTGGGTACGACCACGGAGCCAGTTCCCCAGCCCACAGATCATGGTGAGGCCGAGGTCACAGTTAGCCAGCTTTGCTAAGAGATGATCATGGGATACCAGATTGAAGGCTTTTTTAAAGTCAGGATATATGACATCAATCTCCTGTCCCTTGTCCAGGTGATAGGTCACCTGGTCATAAAAGGAAATAAGATTGGTCAAGCAAGACCTACCCACAACAAACCCATGCTGGCTATCCCTCAGGATGTTGCCATCAGCCAGTTTGTCAAGAATGGTCTCTTTGATAATTTTTTTCCAAGATCTTCCCAGGGAT
>NW_017729023.1:8192268-8196329 GCF_001723915.1 Gavialis gangeticus | reverse complement strand
GGCACCACATTGGCCTCCTGTATTTCCCAGTCGCAATCTATATTGTCCCCTCAGAGTAAATCCTGAGGTCCAGGAAGCTACACAGATTACCTATAATTTACCAAAGAAGTTTTCATGTCTGTCAGTCTCAGCGTTCAACTGAAAATATGTCTTTAGTTAACAGTTGCATACCCTCTAGGGCCTAATCCTGCCTCTCTTACAGCCAGTGAAAGTTTTTGCTTTTAATTTCAATGGGAACAAGAAAAGATCCTGAGTGTACATGTCTGTAAGTTAAGTGTTTAATTTTGTTTATTGATATGTATCCCTTTATACATGTCTAGACAGATCTCACAGCCTGTGTCCAGAGCCACGTGATCCTGGACCTCAGGCTGTTTAATTCAATGCTCATTTTCTGCCTAAAGGCGACTTTGAGTAGAGTGATTTTAAAAGGAGATCTGTGTAACACTGCTGTAATTTTAAAATTCATGGCACTTTGCAGCCTACTATGTCTCCAGAGCGGGAGAAAAAGTCTTTTATTTTTGCCCATTACATATGATAGGATTGGCAAAAAAATTAAGTGACATTAAAAGGAAACTCCAAATTAAAGGGTTCTGTGAGACTAGGGGAGTGGTCTTGTCTTTAAATGAAAGTCCTACTTCTTTGCAGTCCTGTTGAGTTGTGTTTTGCTTATATTCTCAGAAGGCTGAATAAACAGTCAGTGCTAAACAGGTATATTTTTGGGGGTGGGCAATTGAAATTCTGTCATAACTACTGAAGTACCCTGTAGCAAGAGAAAATAAAAAAGGATTTCTTTGCTTTGCAAAAATACTTTTTCCAGCTGTGCTATAGTTGGGATTTTGACATTGTGTGTAATTTCCATAGTAATCTCTAATTTTCAGAGGCTTGTATCTCAGCCATGAAAGGTTTCTTTCGGGATAACATTGGCAAAGTCAGATGGTTTTGGGCCAGAATTTGTTGTGTTTGTTTTTAATAGGTGAAAAAATAATTGATTCTTTTTCTAACTGCCAAGAAGTAATAGAAATTTGATGCATATTTTTAGCTCTGGTGACCCACAAATGGATTTAAACTGGGAAGTTTTAAAAGCATCTGAAGGGGTTCAGTGTCTGGCTGTCATTGGAATTTGGTGAAAATTGGCATCTAAGTTTCTTGAGACTTTGTAAAAATCCCTGTTCTAATTTATAAAAATGAAATGTTGAAACCATTTGTATGTAACAGGGAGAGTCTGTGTTTAATGGTAAGAAGGGTAAAGCTTCCCACCAGCTTCTGTATTTGGAAACCAAAAGAAAACTGGTAATTAAACTGATCCAATTTCTTCTTTGGCAACTATTGTATTAGAAGCGTTCCTTGCATTTGCAATAGGGTGTTTGTGAATTGGTATAATAATGGGTTGAGAAAGATGAAACTGTTTGGTATAGATGGGCCTGTAATTTACCAGATGATTTTTTTCTAGGTAAGGGCTGTTTTTTCCCTTCTATGGTACTCTGATACTCTGAGCCCTATATCCAAATATTGGGCAACTATTTTATGGCCTCCGGCTGTGCAGTTGGGCACTTCTATGGGGGAGAGATCTGTGTAAAAAATTGGGCATTTGTCCCTGGGGAGTGGAGTTGCGCACGCTGCTTTGAGCACCAAAATTTGGTAATAAGGACAGTTCCATTGACAAAGCTCTCAGAAGATGTGGGCATGTTGTCTACGTCCACATGAGCACAGATGTTTGGTACTCTGGAGACAACTCCAGGGACAACTAGCAGCAGGACACCTTGTGCTTCTGCTTGTTGTCCTAGGGGAATGCTCATGGCAGGTTGTCCTGGGTGGGGTAGGGGAGGCTGGGGCCAGCATTGGGCTAATCCCAGCAGCCTTACCTGGGGTCCTGGCTGCTTCCTGGGGTTGCAGCAGTGGCAATCCTGCTGCTCAGAGCCTGGCCGGCAGCTGGAGCGTGGCTGTAGTTTTGAGCAGCGTGCACTGCCCGTGTGTGTGCCACTTAGTGTTTGTTTGTGTTGCTTTTTATTATTTAACCCCTGGGTACATCAACACCCCTCCCCCCCCCCAATGTTGCTGCCTTGCAGTGCAGAGAACGGCTGAATGTGCGGTATGTGGCACCTCAGACTGCATAGCTGCGCTCTCACTGTGTGCTCCTGGATATGCAAGATCCCCACAGGGGATAGATGGAAGAGAACAGCTTGTTTCTTCCCCCCAGGTGTGGATGAGGGCTGCACTTCCTGCCAGGGGAAGAGTGCCTGCTCCTTTACCCCATGAAAAGGGGCAGCTTTTCCCGATGGGGTATACGATCAAGCATGCTTCCCTAGCATGATGGAGAGTTCCAGAGGGAGGCCGCTCACGGGGAGAAGTGGCTTTGCAGTATGGGAACATAGGGCTTTAATTGTAGCTGCATTGCTGTGCCCTCAGTGAATTGGAACCAAGGCTTATGTGCCTTCAAAAGAAAATACAGTGATGGAAGGAATCCAGAATGCAAATACCTTCCAGATGGGATCATGATCTTTATATCACTTTTTAGAGCTACCAATCCTGAAAGTGGTTTTTAAAGAGTTCCAAATAAAGCTATGATACACTGGAGTTTATTGTAATAGCCAACGCATATTTCTGCCATACATATTAAACAGCTCCCAAGTGTGAATTTATACAATAGACTTCCATTAGAAGGCTACTGTAATTCACTTGTTAACACTGTGATTACTATTGAGTCATAAAGAATGGGGAAACCTATTGGTATAAAATACTTAGCCCATATACATTGCTTTTTATCATCAAAGGTTTTCAGAAGTATTAAATAATTAATACTCAGACAAGCCCAGGGAGAGGGGATAGTAGTAGTAGTCTTATTTTGCAGATGGGAAATTGTGGTGGAGAGAGAGGCTGGGAAGAGGTCCTGCTGTGCAGACTAGAGGGAAGGAAGAAGTAAAATGTTTTAAAGAATATTCCTTCCCTTCCCACCCCCCCCAAATTACTTGAAAGTTTTCAACCAGTTATATGCTTGACCAAAGGACAGAAATGTTTTGTTATGTTATATCATATACCATATTTATGTATATGTTATAATACAGTGTGTGTGTATACGCATAGGGGCAGTTGTTAAATGGCATAATTTCCCTGACCTCAGAGGAACAATAATTACTTATGCTAGTTGAAAATTAGTGCATTGTACATGTATAATCTGTCTATGTGTTGAGTCCAATGCAATAATTCCAAGTGAAAACAGCAGAGTGTTTGGCAGGCCAGGCCCTACATTCCTGCAGTCAGACAGTATTTTATATAAAGGCCATAAATTTTATATGATCTCTGAAAAAAGGCTCATCTGTAGTGAACGTCTTAGTATTGCTGAGCAAATTTAACCTGACAGGCTTGAGTGCTTTCAATGCAGTTATTTTTTCACATTTAAAAACTATTAAAAGATTTTTTCTGATTTGAAAACAAAAGTCTTTGTATTAAATTAGGTACATTTTAAAAACCTTGTTTATTCCTACCCATCTTAGTTTCTAGGACTTGTGGTCATGAAATTATTGTACCTAAAATGAAAACTGAGAGGCATGCTGAGTTCCTTTCTTTGGTGTGTAAATCTTATTGAAATGATGTTCAGTCATGAGGCTTTTTTGCTGAGCAAGGAGTTAAAGTTAACTCTATGCGTTTCACTTACACTGGAGATTTCCAAGACCAAAACAAGTAAAACTGCATTTAAAACTTAATTATGGAAATCCTTAGGGAAAAACAATTGCTCCCAGTTATCTTCTACTATCTCAGAAGTAATTGTATGAAACCAGATGGAATTAATTCAGACTTATCCCAGTAACAAAACAGAACTTGCCATTTTGGGGTACATCACCTGACATGATATAAATTTGTACACTTGGTGCCAAGAAAGCTTGATCATTCTCCAAAGGAAGCTGGGGGGGGGGGGGAATACCACCCTCAAAAAATCCGGCGCGGAATGACCTTCCTCTGCATGCTGTAGAAGAGCGACTCTTCACCAGAGTACAGTGTAATTGGGGGTGGGGGGTAGGCTCTGAGAGAGAAAAGAGTCAGGGAAGGCTCAGAGGAAGAGAGTC
>NW_017729023.1:8179206-8187268 GCF_001723915.1 Gavialis gangeticus | reverse complement strand
AGAGGCTTGAGATCTTTTTCAGGATGCTGCAGGGTTTGAGGCAGTGCTAGTTCTGTTAGGTGTACAAACAAAATTCAGAAACTAAACCCAGATTTCAAATACCAACCCACAGTGTTAAAAAAATCCTGACCTGCTGTGGTATCTTTCTGAGTTCTTTTGAACAGAAGAATTGCTCTGTTAATTTTCTGTGGTGAAAAAGTGAGTGAAAACTCGGAGCTACTATTTTTGGAGGGATGCCTTGAGACTCCAGGGGTGCCTCATTTCTGTTGAGTGGTGCCTCAATTCTAAAAAAAGTTTGAAAATCACTGCTTTCAAAATTGTGTAGACAGGATGGGGCACATTATTTATTTTCTCATCCTGAAAGAACTAAAAAGGGTTGTCTTTGCAGCATGAAACACCAGTGCTATCAGGTTGATTTAGTAAAGAATCTTGAAGTATATACTTCTTTTCTTGGGAGTATGAAGAGATGGGGAAATATCAATGTTCTGATGAAAACTAAGTACAAGGCATAATGATGAAATACAGGTTGTCCTACAAAATGGCCTACATGGCTTAGGGAAATAATGACCTACTGTGCTGAATTGTGTTGTCATTTGATGGATTTAAACAGGCAGTGCTGTCTGTCTGTCCTAGTTATTAAAACGCAGGGGATCCTGTAGATGATTCAAAAGTCAGTTATTAAAATTTTAAAATGAGGAACGGAGATGGGCTTACGTACATGTTGTTGAAATGCAACCCTGAATCAAGGTGTCAAGGATATAAATAGTTCGGGTCAGGAATTCTGTCTCTCTCTCTATTTGTACATCATCTGGTATGTTGTTGGCCTCACTGGAATATAACTATGAAATAATGTTTGTCTGCGAACTTGAAATATAAAAATGTTGGTGCTACATACCCAGCTCTGGAGATTCTCATTCTTGACACAGCTGGAGCAGTATCTCTGAGATCAAGGAGGTGGCTTCTCCCTGGACTTTCCGTCAGGACAAGGCATCATCTATCACATTCTGTATCCTAGGTATGAGGCTGGGCAGTCAAGCTTGCATTTTCTGATCTGATAAAACACACAGGTTCCTGTGGCCAAATAAGTCACCCATTGGAATGAGTACTATTGTTTAATAATACTTTAATGTGGGTACCCTGGAAAATGCCTCACAAAGTTTTATAACTCTGTAAGGAGCGCCAAGGGGTTTATGCTGAGTGCTGCTCCATTACATTATTCCTGGTAAAAACAGGAAGAGAAACACAGAAAGCAGAACTGCACTTTGTATGCCAACATCCTCCTCTCCTCCCCTCCCCGTTCCCGGCCCCTTGCTCAGGGCTTTGGCTAGTAGACAGCACAGTGTTTTAGACCTTTTCTATTTATTCTGAATATATTGCCCTGCTGTAGTGCTTGCTTCTGGTTTGATAGTTCCAATGTAACTTGACTTTCTATTTCATGTTAGACTCTGTTTTTTTTTCATTCATGTAACTTGAAATAAGAATACAGAGCAAGATTAGTTGGAAGCTTTGAATTGAGAAGCCTATGGAATCATATTTGTTTGGGGAGATTGTTAGGTATTTAAAAGAATCTAACATTTTTTTTCTAGGTAAAGCATGGATTATTAATTTCCAGACTCTTTGCTTGTATAAAAACCTGTAAAGACTGACATTACGGATCTCAGCAATGTACTACTTCATGTATGTTAGGTATACTAGTCTTCTGTTTTTCTTTTCTATGGATATTCATGTGTTAGTACAGTGGTGCTCAACCTTTTTGCCCCACATGCCAGATGGGCAGTGCTTTATCCATCCACAGCCCAGATCTGGTGGGCTCAGTGGGCCCAATCTGGCTATGCAGAGCAAGCTGGAGGGGAACAGCCTGGCCTTGATCCAGCTGTGGGGAGGAAAGGGATTGGCCCAGGCCTGAGGGAACAAGGAACAATGGTTTCAAGTTTCAGCTTGCAGGAAGGGAAGTTTAAGTTAGATATTAGGAAAACCTTTCACACTAGGAGGGTGGTGAAGCACTGGAACAAGTTACCCAGAGAGGTTGTGGAATCTCCATCCTTGGAGGTTTTTAAGACCCGGGTAGACCAAGCCTTGGCTGGGATGATCTAGTTGGGGATGGTCCTGGTTTGAGCGGGAGGTTGAGTTAGATCAGGGGTTCCCAATCCCTGGGCTGTGGCCTGGTGCCAGGCTGCAAAGTGTTGGCTGCTGCAGGAGGGCTGGCTGCCAGACCAGAAGTGACTGTGGACTGGCAGACCATGGATTGGAAGTGACTGGCATACTGCGGACTGGCTACCTGCCCACAGTATGCTGGTCACTGCTGGTCTGCAGTTTGCCAGTCCTCAGCCTAAAAAGGTTGGGAACCTCTGGACTAGATGACCTCCTGAGATCCCTTCCAACCTGAATTTTCTATGATTCTGTGATCTGGCCATGCAGGGCTTGGGAATTTGGCAGAGGGGGTGGGGTGGCAGTATTAATTGCCACTGCTCCCCTGCTGCCAAATTTCCTGACTTGTAGTGAGTCCCATGGACTCCCAGATACTATGGCTTTGTGACCCAGGGGGTGACCCCCGCATTAGTATTATCAAGAGAAGTCAAGCTAATCTGTGAGGCCAAAATCTTTCAACAGGAGTCCTGCATCTACAAAGCCTGCAGAGGCAGGGCATTTTTGTCCCATTGGCTGTCCTAAAATTAAGTGCCTATAGCAAACAGTTCTGTGGAAGTGTCTGTTATTAATGTCCTAATCTTATTATACTCCTTGCAAATAACCTCTCCGTCAAAATCAGCAGATTGTCCATATAAAGGCTGCACCAGTGATTGCTAATTACAGTGTTTTCCAAGTGGCATCAGTAGGTCTTTAACTTTATAGAAGTAACTTCATGCTTCTGCAATTCATTGGCTTTTTGCTGTATTTATAGATGTAACATTTTTTTCCGCTAGGGCAGTGAGAGTCTCTCAGTTTAAAAGGGAAACCTCATTATAGAAAATTAAGTTTATGAGAGCATCTGGTTAGATCCATCAGATTTTGAAGGGCATGTTCTTAAATTCTGTTATTCTTAGATAAAAGAAAGACTAATCTTTGTAATTGAATCTTGTCCCTTTCTGTAGCTTCAGTAATATTTTTAAGGTTTTAAATATTAAATATAATCAGAGTTGTCATGGTGGTGTCATCAATATGCTTTTCTTCAATGAAGGCAACATACCTTAGCAATGACAGCTGCAAAAACAGATGCATTTCAACTTATACTTAGATCTTTCTATATTGGCTTCAAGAAAGTCTCTTTAATAGTCTCTCTATTATAATTTACTGAGGAGTCTGTGCAGAGATGCTTTGGGATTTTTTAAAGTACTCTTGCAAATAACTGCCATCTTAAAATTGTGTCTTTTAGAAGAGTCTGCCTTTAATGGTAGTTTAGATGTGCATTAATTTGCTAGAGTGCACTGAATTCAGCATCTCAGCCTGGGCAAGTGGTAAAAATGAGGCAAAGAATTCACTATGACATACCATGGCAGTGCTACATCCAGATTTTAGGTTAAAATTGTCTAAGGACCATGCAGCAGCTGAGAACTGAATGAGCATCATTTCATCACCTCCGCTCTGTTGCCTCTTCCACCCCTCCCCTGTTGCATCCATTGGGATGGGAAGAAATTGAGGTATCTTTTTTCACTACCAGCTGTCAGTTGAGAACTCTCCTTTTCAACTAGACAGCTGCTGCTAGATGTCATATGGGGGTGCCTGTCATGGGGATCGAGATGGAACTGAGAATCTAACCCTCTGTGTGGGTTTCTTGAAGGCCAGTATCTTGTGGAAGAAAATATTGCCAGCTGGGGTTATTGGAAGAATCAAACACGCGCTGGCGGTGATTGAATAGTCCCCATAGTTTACAGTGATTTGTTGCACATTATTCGTCTTTTGACTCTTCCTGGTGAGTTTTTCTCCCTAACCAACAGTTCCCAAATAAATCTTCAATCCCAATGGAGAACTGGGAATGGAGAGTGGCACTGTAGTCAGAACTGTAGGTGGGGAGGGGAGCCACTTCTATGAAGGAAAGTGTCTTAGAAGGTATAATTCCTCCCTAATATCTTTGATAGGCAGCAAATACCCCGTTTGGGATGGTGCACGCTCCTTTCGCTGAGCCTGGCTGTTCAGAATGTTAGTGCCATCCATTCACCCCTTCTCTTCAGCTCTTGACACAGCTTTAGAGTGTGTGCAGAATGGTTTCTTTTCTCCTTTCAGCGCAAGGACTTTGTCCTTATAACAGCATAGATGGACTATGAGAGACGGTCAGGCTCTATGTGTAATCTTGCTTCTTACAGATATCTAGACTGGAATCAGGACTCTCCTTGTGGAAACATTCTGTTCCTTAACTTATTCACCTTGACCCTAAAAAGACACAATCTGTTGACGTGTATATGGGGGAGCTCTCTGTGTCTGTTTGAAGGGATGTTTGCCTTCATTGAAGAAGTAGTTATTGCTTTTGAGGTGTCTGTACTTGTTTGTTAGGTTTGCTGTGCATCTTAGAAACCAAGACATCCTCACCCTTCCATGGCATGGAAAATTGATCTCTCCCTTAAACTTTCAACCTCGAGGTGCTGAGCTCATGATTTATATGAAAGTTGTGGACTTGTCAGTCACTTCTATTGAAAAGAAATATTACCAGAGACTTGAACTGCTTGTGGCAGTATAATCGATATTTCCACCAACGGGGCCAAGCATACATATCAGGGTAACTCCCACAGCTCCTCAATATTTAAGGGCCAGGTCCTAAGCTACAAGCTATTGGAATCTATAAGGCAATGGATTTCAACCTTTTTAGACTTGAGGCTCCTCTCATTTGCTGTGGGTTTATCTTGTGAATCATGTTTGCAAACCTAACAGGTTAACATTTTGTGGTACCCTGTGGCATTCTTGAAAGGATATTATGGCACCGCAGGGTGCTGTGGCATCCTGATTGAGAATCGCAGAAGCTAACTAACAGTGCCAGTCCTTTCTGGATACGTGCAGTTGTGGATGAGGATCCATAAACAGACAGTGCTGTATAATAAATCTCCAACAGAGATGCAGGATAACTTCCAAAATGCAGTCTCTCTGATTTTGTTTTATGCTTCAGAATCCTTTATGTCATTTTTTTTAGCAGTGCCAGTGAAAATCTCTTTGTATTTTGGCAAAGATTTCATTGGTTCAGCAGGCATGATAAAGGCAGGCTTAGTAAAAGCTATTTTAAGGCAGAAATAGATCTGATACTCTGCTTTCTAGAAAGCCACCTGGTTGATTAAATGCTTTGGTTCATGAGCACGTCCTTCAGCGTGGTAGTGGTAGGCTGTAGGAGGATACAGTATTAGAAGAATTCATTGTGAGCCATTTTAGCCCTTTGCCAGGGACTGCTTCACATACCATATTTACCCAGTTGTGCAAATGCAAGAAAGCATTTGCCCTGTGGAATTCCATATCCCCAGATGAGGATGATATTATCCTGAATGTTTAGGGAGTTTTTTTAATTTCAGTTTTCTGGTTTGTGTTCTTTGCTTTCATCCTTTCCTGTCTGATGATAGACCTAATTGGTGAGATCAGCTTGGGTGAGTAGTGTGTACACTAAAATGTGTCCCCCTTAGCTAGTTGTGGAACTTGGTGGGGATTCTGTTTATTGATGAATGATCACCCCAAAATGTTGTTTGATATGGAAATCTTGAGTGTTTCCTGGTGAGCAAATTAAATGGAAATGTCTGAGGGCTCATTCCAGCTGGAGCTGGGCTCAGGGATCTACCCAGGAGTGATAGTCCCTGAGCTTGTATGTACATTTAAGTAGAAATGGGTGCTCTGTATACTCACACCCCAGGGTTGTAGCCATACAGGACACAGGTTGCTGCGACTGACAGCAAATGATTGTGGATTCTGGTGAAAGGGTGAGGGGCAGGGATTTCTTTATGTTGTAAGGATCTTAAAAAGATGGAGTTTCATATACTTCTGAGCAAAGATATGTAGACTTTCTACTCAAAAGATACCAAGGTCCTTAAAACTGTTGTCACATGTTAACTTTATTGTATGAATAATGCTTCCTCAGTGATCTTGCCAGAGAAGCATCCCATTTGACATTTCTTGGAGACTCCATCTCAAATTACTTCCTTTTGCTTTTAGGAAGTACTGCTCTTCAATTGTGATGCTAAAAGAGTGCTGTGCTTTAGTGTTCACTGGGTGTGTCTATACATGCTGATTTAAGATGCATTGACCATTTTTAAAGTGAATTAATGGTGCAGTCTACATGTGTGCGCCCTTAATGTGCCTTCAAATGGTGATTTTTAGGTTATTTGCACCTAAATTTGATACTTACAGAAGCAGGTATTAAATTTGTGTGTGAATAGCTAAAGCGCCTTACCGCATGTATAGATGTACTAAGGTGCATTAATGCTGTGTATGTCGACTAACTTGGGACTAACTTTAGTCCCAAGTCAGTCTGCACACCATGTTAATGCGCTTTAATGTGTGCATGTGTAGACGTGTGCCTAAATTGCCTTAATGTGCATTAGGCAAATGTGCATTAAGTTTAGGGGCATGTAAAAGCATGTGTAGACATAGGCATGTAGAAATGAACGTGTCTACACATGCATTTAATGTGGCACCAGTTTACTCATGAGTAAATAGTGCTGCTCTCTAACTAGCCACTTCCCTGGCCAGGAGCAGTGTGCCCAGTGCAGGGACAGCAGGTGGCAGTGCTCTCCTCCCTGCCTGTGCTTCCCCGTGCCACAGCAGCTCAAGCCCCTGTCACTGGCAGCAATGACCAGTGGCCGTGCTCCTGCTAACTGCTGCATTGGCCCTGCTGGCCTGCTGTGCCAACCACCACATGGCCCACAGCTGTCTTGTCCCTCCTGGCTCCCCCATGCACAGCGGCTTCCTGCCCACCTGCTGCGTGCTGTCCCAGAGCTACCACGGTACACCTACTGCTTTCACCCCATGTACCTGGCTGGACCCTGGCAGGGTTGCTGACAATGGACTCCAGGATGCCACCCCCAGGGCCACTGTCACCCTTCTGGGCCTCCAGCCCCACTGCCCCTGGGCCTGCTGGGCCAGTCAAGACTGGTGGCAGCATGTCGTCCAGCACACCTGGGGTGACAAGCAGTGGCTGGCGGCCTTCTGCATGACCTGGGCCACCTTCCAGGGAGGCCATCCAGGAGATGTGTGGTAGCCTCCTGGACATTTTGGGGGACACCGTATTGTGCATGCACAACCCTCCTAGCATCGGTGGTGGGGTTCTGTGACCTGGGATTCCCTCAGTGCACTGGGGCTCTGGACGGGACCCACATCTCCATCACTTGGCCTCCCCACAGAGACCATCCCTACTACAGCCAGAGGGACTTTCACTCTGTAGTGCTTCAGACTGTTGTGGACCCCTAGATGCCTTCACACACATGAGTGCCAGATGGGTGGGCAGTCCCAGACGAACAAGTTTTTATTCCCCTCACATCAACCAGAGCCCCCCTCCCGACCACTGTGCCCTGCTGCTGCTTATGGCCATGGTGCCCTGGGGCAAGCCCAGGCTGCCCCCCAACCTCCACTGTCCTGGAGGGCTACCTGTGGCTATGCTACATGTCCCTGCACCCTGCTGTTGAGAAGGACATTGCTGCTGGCATCAGTACATCCCTTGTCGTGTGAGAGGCCCATACCTGCCTAGCTGTGGGGGCACGGGCTGCTCAGTAAAATTCTGCACTGTCTCCCACTTCCCTGCATGCTGTGGGTGGGAACCCAGGACTAGGGGACTGTGGGCAGGCCAGGTGGGGAGGGAGGGCAGGGGCAGGAACCAGGGTGGGGAGGGCCCTTCCCCCAGTGTGGGCCTTACTATGTGGCCGGGGCTGGCATGGCTGGCATCTCTGCATGGTCACAGCTGTTGGCGACAGCATACAGCTCTGGGTGGTGTCCTCGGACGGCGGAGCAAGGCAGGCAGGTAGGGGCCCCCCAGGGAGGAGCTGGTTCTGCTGGCAGTTGACTGTGTCATGGCTGGCTGTGCCTCATGGTGGGGGCTGGGGCTACAGAGCTGGCGTGGCAGGGGATGGCCTGGGCTCTCCGAGCTGCTAGTGGAGGGGGGGGC
>NW_017729023.1:8169595-8179038 GCF_001723915.1 Gavialis gangeticus | reverse complement strand
GCTGGGGCTACAGAGCTGGCGTGGCAGGTGATGGCCTGGGCTCTCCGAGCTGCTAGTGGAGGGTGCAGCTGGGGACCTCAGTGGGATGGGATGCTGGACACCTGAGGGGCTCTCCCCCCATGATGCGTTACTGGGGGGCCAGGCTGGAGTGGGGGCTCAGGCAGGCTGCCTGGGCTGCTATGCACAGGACAGGTGTGGCCTGGGTCCTGGGTTGTGAGGATGTCCAGCAGTTGCTACATAAAGGTCATGGACTTATGGGCATTCCATGACCAACAGTTAAGGTTGGTGATGGAAACCCCCTGTACCCACAAGACCTTGACTTTTATGTGGCACTGCTGCACTGACAGATTGTGCCTGCACTCCTACATCTGGCCTGACAGTCCCTCATAGACATGGGTGTTCGAGTGCCTGCCCCACTTGAAATCGCGCTACACCTCCACCTCGCTCCACAGTGCCACAAGGTCACCAGTCTCCTCCATACACCAGTTGGGGTTTTGGGTAATGGGCATGGGCATGGGCACAGATGCAGACAAGGAGGCCACCATCATAGGTCCTGCACCGGCTCCCATGCAGCTGTCTCTGTGTTGCCACACCTGGACAGTTGCCTGCAGCGCCCAGCACAGGGTCCTGGCATGGGATTGGAAGCTGTGCAGCAGCAGCAATGTCCTGCAGCACCTGCGACCTTGGGGCAGGCTGTGGAGGTGGGCTGCAGGCAGGTGGAGCAGCCTGCAGGCCTGGAGGTGCAGACCTGGCAGGTGCATGGCAGTGTGGTGCCAGGCAGTGGTGCTGGGGTGCAGGCAGGCTGGGGCAGCTGGCTTATGGCCTGCCCAGGGGGACACAAAGGCCTGCAGTGCCCTCAGGCTCTCTGCTGGTGGGCCCCAGGTTTCTGAATGTCTGCGGGCTTTTAAAGGCCTGAGGCAGGGGCTGCCATAGAGGCAGCCCAGCCTTGGGGGAGGGGAGGCTCTCAAACTTGAGCCCTGGGGCTAGCTTTAGGCTGGCCCCCTAGTGGCAAGGCTGACCTGGGAGCAAACTTGCTTCCAGGTCACATCTAGACATGCGTAACTCCACAATAATTAATTGCATGTAAATTTTTGCTACCTGCATTTGTAGGTAGCAAATTTAGTTGCAATTAAGTATTTTTACTGTGCAGTAAATTATGCTCCTGCACAGTGAAGTGTCTTGTGTAGGCATACCCACTGTTTGCTGGTAAGTTGGAAGTAACGTGGTGACAGTCTCTCTTTTCCTCTAGGTGCAATCAAGGGAAGTATGGCACATAAATTCAGGTTTCTAGAGTAGTCTGTAGTTAAAACCCCTATAGAAGTCTTGTTGGATTGCTGTTGAGGCATGAATATTTTTGTACATAAGGAAATTGGTATATAAGGCATTACAATTGTGGTGCTGAAAGAGCCATAGGAACAGTTCCTTTGAGAGTAAGTGTAATTTGGTAGGATTGTAATCATAAATAATGCTATGGTCCAGTGCAAGTGTGGGGCATGCTGCTGTGTTCCTGCATGCAGCATAGGGTACTGTTTCTTTAGATGCACTTGAAATTTTAGCATTTAATCTCTTCCTTTACTGGTAATGTAAGTGAGTAGTGTTTTATAGGACTGCTACTCTGTCACTGTGTAGATTTATTATATAAACAAAGACTTTCTGGGGCGGTTTTACAGGAGCTTTATTGTGTGCAAGAGGTATTTTGCTTCTTGCAGTAAAACTATTGAGAGAATTTTGTTTTTAGCCACTATAGTCCCTGCTGAATTTTTTCTCTCTGTGTATCAGGCTAGTACATATGCTAGGGAATTTCTAGTTCTATCAGTCAGTCACAGAAAGTCCACGGACCATCAGCACCAGGGTAAAGTACTGCTACAGTGCTTCCTGAATACAAAAATATTTAAGATGCTTGCTTTTATAGATTAATTAATGAAGCAGTTACATTCTGAGCCTGAGGCGTTTTGTGGGAGTTGTTGATAGCCCACAGATAAGCCAGGAGCTGTTACTGCCAACTGGCAAAAAGCCAGTGCTCATTAAGCCAAGGGGATAGGGTTATCGGTATTAATTAAAATGGGTGGTTTTGATTGTCCCTCTGAGGACACTTCCATACCAGTGTAACTGCATAATCTTCACCTGATCTAGTTGGTATGAGAAGGGTAAAATGTGTGTCTTCCAGGAGCATAATGCACCAGGAGCTGAGGCCCCAGGTATGAAGGAAAGGCCAAATATTAACCACAGATCAGAGAGCAGAATGTTGCCTACCCTCAGATATTATGTGTGAGGTGGCTTTTATTAATAAAGTGATTTGTCTTTTTTTGTTTTTAAATGCTAAGGACTTTGTTCCAAACAGTGGTCATTTGTGTTATGATGGATCCTATATGTCCTTTTCAGATTTTGGGTCTCTGTTGTACAAGGCTCTGAACCCACATGTAATTAAAATACAGCTGATGCCTTGAAGAGCACAATTCTCCATTCAGGACACTTCACCCTCTGAACAGTATATTCTGAAGTGCTATAGATTTCACAACAGAAACTATCTAGAATCCAGTAGGCGTGCAGTTGGCCAAGTATGCACCTCAACATTCCTGTTGGTCAGACTGACCAGTCAACCAGTGCAGCTCAATTTGTGTTTGTCTATTAATGAGATATAGGCTTACTGCACAGTAAAGTACTGCACAGTAAGCCTTCCCCGGGAACATAGCTACACATGCACTCTGTTGGCAACAAATCTGCTCCCAATGGTACAGGCTCCTCCAGGGTGCTAGCCAGGGGGGCAACAGGGGTCACAGGTCCAATGTGGACGGGGCCAGGAGACTTCTGCTGGCTGCAGCGGTAGCTGTCTCCTGGACCCATGCACATCAGGAGGGGTCCTGGTGTGCACAGGGCCAGGAGACAGCTACCACCGCAGCCAGCTGAGCTGTCCTAGCCCCATGCCTACTGGGATTCAAAGCTGCAAGTGAGCTGGTACCCATAAGGGTTTCCCTGCCCAGCAGGGGGCTGGGCAGGAGCTGTCCTTCTCCTGGGGTAGCTGCTGGTGAGTCCCCAGCTGCTGCCCAGCATGGGGGCTTGTTGGCAGCTGCCCCAGAAGTGGGACAGCTCCTGGACAGCCCCTGCTGAGCAGAGAATCCCCACCCAGCTGGGGGCTGGCTGGCTGGCAGCTGCCCCAGGAACAGGACAGCTCCCAGCAGCCCCCTGCTGGGTGGGGAATCCCTGTCCAGCTGGGAGCTCTCTGGCAGCTGCCCTAGAAATGGAACAGCTGCTGGTGAGCCCCTGGCTGAGCAGGGCAGCAGAGAGCTCTCCAGTCTTGGTGCTGCACAGCTCCTAGCTCTTGTGGGGTGGCGGGAGCTATGCTGTGCCATGGTGGGAGGGCAAGAGTGACCCTGTCCTGGCATTGATCAACTCCCTATTCCCGAGGGGAGCCAGGAGCTGAGCAGCACCAGGACTGGGGACAGACAACTCCCCTGTGGCTCCCTGCTCTTGTGGGTGACTGGGAGCAAATTTGCTTCTGGTCAGCATCTACATGAGTGGTACTGGGCAGTAGCTATTGCACAGTTAATCTACCTGTATTTACAGGTAGTAGAAAACCGCACATTAGCCTAATGTACGGTGCACTAGCTTCTGCACATGGTTACATGGTGATGCTTTACTGCACAGTACGTTAGTCTACTGCACAGTTAAGCGTCTCGTGTAGACATGCCTCCAATGTTGTGACTTCTAGCATTAAGATTAAAGGCCAAATTCTGCTTTTGTTTACTTACACCTTTACAAATCCAGAGTAACTGCATTGGCTTCATCATGTTAGCCCAGTTTCGTGCAGGATTAACTGAGCATAGTTACAGTTACCTTCTCACACACTCAAATTTGAGAACATGAGGCCTGCCTCCAATGTAATCAGTTGCAGTATTACTGTTGAATTTAGTGAGAGTAAGATATGACCCTATGGGTAGTATTCCTGCATTATTTTCTGCCTGAGAAGGTGCTGTGACTGCTGAGAAGTCAAATTAGGTCTCTTTTCCATAGCACTACCTTTTAGGTCACTAGGAAGGCAGTGAGTCCTTTGCGCCAAAGAGAACAGTAAAGAGGAGATCAAAGAAAATTGCTTCTCTTCTTTCTTCTCCTTTTTCTCTCCTACTCATTATATGGTATAGAATTCCAGAAGTTTTTCTTATGAGTTGCTCATTTATTGAATAAATTGTCCATGGAGTGACCTTGTGACACAGGCCGTCCCAGAGAACTAGCATACTAAAATCTCCCATTTCCTTCACTGCAGAAAGGAAAGCACAAAGGGATCATTGACAATGAAAAGGCTGTGAAGAGGCTCTAGTGCAGGGGTGGGCAACTATTTCAGTTGGAGGCCTGCTTAATGAGTTCTGGTGAGCTGTTCAGGGCTGTAGCTCTGTTCCTTGACAGGTGCCTCACCCCTTGGTCCACTATTTTGGGACTAGAAGTCCTGCCCCCTAAACCCTGGCCTTTGCCACCAGAAATCCCCCCCCTTTTCCCCCAGAAGTACTCCTTTTGCGGGGGGTTGCTGTCTTGGAACCGGAAAAAAAACAAATTACATACTAAAAATCAAACATCTACTATAATGTATTTTAATTGTATTTCAAAAACTTTTTTTGTCCTAATTTACATGTGTTTGCGTAGTATATATAGAGGTGATTGCATAATAGCTCCAAAAAAGTCTTACTCATGCACATTGTGTGTGGGGAGTGGTTGGGGGGGGTGCATGTGCGTGGGTGTGTATGGTGGGATGTGGGGTGCGTATGTGGGTAAGTGGGTGTGTGGGCGCGTGTAGGAAGGTTGTGTATGTTGGGGGGGTATGGGTGTGTGTATGTGTGGTAGGGTGTGGGCAGGTTTTGGGTGTTTGTGGGAGGTGTGGGGACCCTCCCCACTTCTGCCTCCTCCATGGCGCACAGTCTCTGCCGGTGGTGGTGGTAGCAGTAGCAGGGCCTCGGGGTGCTCATGGCCTGCGCAGGTGTAGCCACCTGCACAAGCGCAGCCACCTGACCACATGGCACCAGCCAGTTCCGGGATCTGCACGTGGTGGCAAGGAGCAGAGACAGGTCGGCTTGCCTCTGTTGTGTGGGGCTGTCATGCATCTCCTGGGACTTGAGCACCACCAGTGTGCACAGAGCAGGGCAGAAGGGTTTGATTTCATTTGTTTATTCATTTGTTGTTTTGCTACTCAAAACCTGTCCTTTATTTGGGAGGACTGGCTGAAGAACTCCTCAGAGTAAAAATTGCCAAGAGAAACCAGCAAGCTAGAAAGCCCACTTACAAGGTGCCATGGGGTGCTGCGTTATGCTAGCATTGTTAGGGGTGCAAACACCTACACATGAGTCACAGGATTAACCCAAAGTTGTCAAAAACACTCTGACCTGTTGTGGCTGTTCTGAGTTCTTTGCAACAGAAAAATTGCTCAATTATTTTTCCATAGTTCAGAAAACAAGTCAAAGCTAAGAGCTGGCATTTTCTGAGGAGGTGCCTTGAGTCTAACAAGGGGTGCCTTAAGCCTAAAAAAAGGTTCAGCACCACTGCTTCTAGTGATTTCCCCAACTCCTTTCCCCCAGTGCTTTTTTCCAGCCTTTATCACAGTGACATATACACACACAAATTATATTTACTAGCTGCATTGTGTTGTTTGCATGGTGCATTTGGAGAGTACTCTCATGGGAACTCATTTTTTGATTATTAGTGTTTTATGCCATCACTTGTGAACTTCAGGTTCTCACTGGAGGCCAGAGCATGAATGACTTGTGCCTCCTGCGACTGGTGGGGGGCACCTGGTGGTGAGCAGGGACTGCACATGGCTTGTGTTGGTGGTGATGGGAGGTGGGGTGGTGAGTGGGGACTGCCTGCAGATGCCACTGGCTGCATTGGTGGGGGGGCAGGTGCAAGTGGCGACCACCTGCAGAAGCCGGTGGTGGCTTTGGCGGCAGCCAATCTCAGAGATGGCACGTGCCTCCCTGTGCCCTCCCTACGCATCACCTATGGGCCACAGTGCAGTTTCTTAAGGGGAACAAAAAACAACCAACAAAGGTTACCACCTGGGAACAGATGTGTGGCAGGACCTGATCTTTGAGGCTGGTCATGGTGCCTCCCAGCCGCCCCTATTTCCCCATATTGTTCTCCAGCCTCCCTGTAACCTCCTACTTCTTTCCTGCTGTTACTCAGTTACTTACTACGAAGAAAGATCTTTTTCCTTCATTCTGCCTTTCCAAAGCAAGGTGCATATCTTATTCCAGGGCATGTTGTATGTGAGAGAGAATAGTAATTCTGCAGGAAAAGTGGACTCAGTTATGGGTATTAACAGGTTGGTCACATCAATTTCAGTGGCAGAAATAATCTGAAGACAGTAATTATAGAAAGAAGGGTGGCAGTCCTCTTTGTAGAGAACAACTAGTGGGGAGATTGATAGAAAGTTTTCAGCAGATCACCAGGAAGTCAGCTGTTGAGTGCATGAAATGAGTGATGGATTGAGACTTCCAAAAAGTCTGCGATGCAAATATAAATACATGGAGTTTATTTTACTTCTCTTTTAAAACACTTGCTTGATGCACTTTCTGAGTGAGGTTGGTGTTGAGAATATGTCAAATTTGTGCCAACATACAACTTGAAAGGGATACAAATGTTTAATCTCTGATCTGAAATTTGTACTGCAAGTTAAGACAAGGTGAATGGCAAATTTTGCATCAGTTAATAAAACTGCATTACTAGGATGTTAAGTTGTACATTTCAGTTCCTTCTGATTGGCCTAATCACAGTTTTAACTGGAACACTCAAAGGCACTTTTTGTTAGTGAAGTCTGTTTCCCTTCCAGATTGCTTCTTTTGACCTGTCCGTCTCTACTGCTGTTTGTTTTTTGAAGGCTGAATGTTTATAACTATAGAACTATAAATTTTACTATAGCCAGCATGCACAGAATTGCCCTGAATTGTTTTTGCTTAATTGTTTTCAGAATATTTGCCGATGGGTAAAGATCAACTTCTGAACATTTTGGTCTGAGAGATCAAGGTCATAAAGCTATGCAACTGAACATTACAACCCATCTTATTTCTTTTGCTCCAGCTATGGGACTTGGGAATCTTTGGGAATCTTCTCAGTGAATTCAGTGGGGTTGGGACTGGGGCTGGAATGAAAAGTTGGAGAAATAGTGAGAGTGCCTATTCTGCGGAAGCTCAGGAGGCTAAATTCCCCTTAGTGTGGAAGGCCAACATTAGACCCATGTATCAGTAAAGCCTCTCTGTTAAATCTTCAGCTTGTGATTTTAAATGCCATTTCAAGGTCTATGTGCTTTGGCCCTGGAAACCCACCTGTTGGTGGAAATTCACTTGTATCAGTGTTTTTTCTGTATATAGAAACAAGGGATGAGGGATAATTTTACTTTAAGTTGACTTAACCGGGAGCAAAAACAGTTTATAGACTTTTAAGGGTGGGCATCTGAATGCATGCCGTGCACCCTGTTTCTGATGGGTGTGTGAACACTACTCTATCTTAAATGCTTTTTGTTATGTGAAAGCCTGCTAAAAGGTGAAGAGTTTTGAAGCTGTTTGCATTTCTGAGGACTTGAAAAAGACCCTTTGTAATTTTCTTGGACTTTTTCCAATAAAAATAGGAAATAAAAACCATTCATTTTTCACAATGATTTGATTGTTTTTTTAAGGGTCATTTTTTACTAACCGCCTTTTTGTTTGAAAAATGTTGACAAGCCATTTGCTTTTGAGAGAAGGTATGGCCTAGTGCAGCAGTGCTCAGCTCATCCAGCCCCATGCACCGGACTGGATGAGTGGAATGTGACTATTCCGTGGGCCTGACTGAGCACACGGGGCTAGTCCATAGGCTGGAGCCAGCACATGGAGCTACATTATCTGTCGCATGGGGCTTCCCACAGGTTTAGAAATTTGGCAGTAGCATAAGCGGTGAGAGTGTTAATTTCTGTGGCTCACAGCCACAACAGTTAACACTGCCACTATTAGTTCTGTTGACCAATTTCCAGACATTGTAGGGAGCTCCATGGGTTGGATGATGTGATTCCATGAGCTGGATCTAGTCCACTGGCTGTATCTTGGTCAGCCCTGGTCTTACTAGTAAAGGTACTGGACTGAGATAAAGACCTGTAAGTCAGTTCACCTCCGTGCCCCTGTTTCTCCTTTCACTTTTGGTCCAATTGCCTTTACACAAATCTGTGTCTGTAAGTCACCTGGGTCATTGGGGCCCTAATCTTATTATTTGGGGTCTTCTGAATACTGCTTGTACAACAGATAATAAATAACAACAAAAATGTACTTTTAGGTCAGGGGTAGGCAAAATAAGGCCCACGAGCTGGATTCGGCCCACCAAGGAATTTTGTCCGGCATGTGGTGGGTCCCTCTGTTCAGCCTGGCCCTGGTGTGTGTGTGGAGGCTGTGGGGGGTAGCCTGGGCTGTAGTGTGTGTGGCTAGCCCTGCTGCACCCAGGCACACAGGAGGTCTGGGGCGGTACAGCAGTTGGATTTGCCTCCTGCCAGCCCTGGTGGCGACAGCTCCTTCTGACTGCTGCCACCACTGGACCCAGCCCTGCTGCCTGGGCACCCTGGCCCATCCACCCTGCACTCACTGCTTGGGGTGAGGTGTGCAGTTGGGTGGATGGGATGGGGATGCAGGTGGGTAGAGAGTGGCACCCGGGAGTGGGGCAGGTGGGCCGGCGAGGCTGGGATTGTGGGATGGTGACAGTGCGGATCCCAGGCTCAGGGCAGAACCGCGATCTGCTCCCTGCACACTGATGCAACCGTTCTGTGGGCAGGGGCATGTGGGCAGTGTATTGTGGCTCTGCCCTGGGCCCTGGCCCTGAGCTATTGCTGTCCCAAGATCCCAGACCTGGCCCTGTCCACCCATCTCACTCCCAGATGTATCCCCCTGCCTGCCCACAGCCCCATCCTGTCCACCTGGCTGTGTGTACTATCTGCATGAGTCCTGGATGGTCTCCATGCAGGCCCTGGGATCACTGGGTGGTGACAGCATGGGGCCAGGGCAGAGCTGTGATCCATTCCCTGTGTGCCCCTGCCTGTGGAACTGGGTTGTGCAGGAAGTGGATCATGTCTCTGCCCCTGCCCCACACTTTCATGGCCCCACAATTTTGGCTCACCAAAACTCCCTAAGTGGCCCTTGGGCCCAAATAATTGCCCACCCCTGTTGTAGATGTATTAATTCAGTGACCCCCATCTCCATTATTTTCCATTTGATAGTTTCATCAGCTCTTATGCAGTCTTTCTTTTCTCTCTCTAATTGTATGTCCTTTGGTGAAAGAAAATACAAAAGGTACTTATTTGGCAAAGCCACCTGCTCAGATGTCTATTGGTGTTTCTGCAGTTCACAAAGATTTCAGACAGCCATAATTGTCCCTTTGAATTAGGTAGAGAGGACCATCTGCATTTTTAGAAATGGCACTGGAAAGTGAAAGCAGCTTGTCTGTGT
>NW_017729023.1:8161278-8164595 GCF_001723915.1 Gavialis gangeticus | reverse complement strand
TCCATTTGATAGTTTCATCAGCTCTTATGCAGTCTTTCTTTTCTCTCTCTAATTGTATGTCCTTTGGTGAAAGAAAATACAAAAGGTACTTATTTGGCAAAGCCACCTGCTCAGATGTCTATTGGTGTTTCTGCAGTTCACAAAGATTTCAGACAGCCATAATTGTCCCTTTGAATTAGGTAGAGAGGACCATCTGCATTTTTAGAAATGGCACTGGAAAGTGAAAGCAGCTTGTCTGTGTGCCCACAAGTGCCATTCATATTAAGCATCCTTCTAGTGTGGGATCACAAGACAACTCCTTGGAGAGGAAATCCAGCTCAGAAAGGCAAACAAAATGTGAAGGTTTAAAAGCTCATGGTTCTCCTGGGTTGTTTGCTTCAACCAAGATTATGAACCAGAAATTCAAAGCTGGGTTTACCTTGAAAAAGTGATTTATTATGTTGAGTCAATGAGCCTGTTTGCACACTACTCCTTAGGCTGCATTTAACATTGTTTATCTTGGGAACCTACCACAAAGGCATTTATTTCTTATCTTGCCTCAGAGTCCAGGGCCAGTCACACAGTTAAGTCTTTGTTGCTAGAGAACTTGCTACAGGCATAGATATATTTGTATGCAGTGGCGAAACAAGCAGGTCTTCAAAAATTCTATACTTGAAACGTTCCCTACCTGACCCCCCCCCGCCCTTACTTCTTACAGAAAATCTTTCAGTAGTTTTTTCTTTTCCTTTTCCTGATAAAGATAATACTGATAAAGATGATCCTTTTCCTGATAAAGATGTTTTACTTAATTTTTTCATATTGCAAGGACATAATTGATGCTATTGTAAAGAAGTGCCTCTCAGTGTTTTCCTTGGCAACCCTTGGCCAGTGGTTTCTAAAGAGACTCATGGTTTTGAGCATTAACAGTTTTGGGCACTCAACTTGTGATGGCTCAAGTATTACCTACTTTTTTTGAAGCAGGTTACACTAGTCTCTGGAATTGGGGCATTTGAGTTATAGCCTCTTGGGACATCCAAAATTATTACTAAGATTTTAAAATTCTGGCCTTCAATTTCTTAGGCTTCCCTTCAATTCTTTGCTCATAACATTTGGTTTAGATGAACTGTGGCTTGTACAACTTCAGATTCAGATGGTTGTGTTTTTGTATGTTCTCATGTGCTTGCTTAGCCTTAGCCATGTGACTAATTCAATATAGGTCAGTGAAATGATACTTAGCGACATGTATAGGTCCTTCCAGGATCACAGTCTAAAATTTATAATGTGTTAGGTTATAGGGGGGACAGCTTAAGAAAATAACAAGACATTAATTTAGGATAGCATGAGAATGCTTTCATAATATCAGAGATGTTTTCAAAACTGACTTGTACAGCCTCATAAGAATTCTTATGAATTATCTAGTGCTTTTAATTTTATTGGTGTCTTAAAAATACCAACTAATTAATCATCAAAGGATATTTATCATCTCCCATTTCTAGATTTGGAAATGAGGGCATAGAGAGGTTGAATGACTTTCCCAGAGCTGTAGGAGACCCTGATAGAATTATCTGAGCTCAGTTCTATAGTTCTGTCCTGACCATTTTTTCTTTTTCTTTCTTTCTTTCTTTTTTTTTTTTTTGCTTGGACCACTACACCAGAACTCATTCAGCAATCATTTCCAATCAGTTTACAGTAATTTTTAATAAATCTTGCCGGCACTTGTTTAAGATAAGGACAGTGCATTTCATCTGAATGACATGCTTAGCATATCCACGTACAAATGACTGATTCTTAAGAATAACTTCTCATTAAATATATTTGCATAACCTAAAACTGGTACCTTACCTAAAAGTGTGTTTTTAAAAACCAGTTCAAGGAGCTCTGCACTGTTAAAGTTGTGTATAAAATAAATCTTGGAGTATAGGGGAAGTTTCTAAGGATTGCCCTGTGGAAAATATGGGTAGAAAATTTAGAAATGGTACATGGAATGTACTGCTGTAAGGTTGGGCAAAATAATGGAATAATTATGGTCTAATGGGTAATAAAATGATGTGGATCTGCATTAATAAACAATCAATTAGTAGCAACATAAATAATGCCAATTAACATGGGTTTATGCAAAAATGGATTTTGTCTAACTAAACTGATCCCTCTGCTCCTACTCCTTCACTCTTTATCCCTCTGAATTACAGGTTTAGTAAAAGCAGTAACTCTTTTGTAAAGTGTTTGACCTATTATCTCACAATATTTTGAGTGAGAAACCAAGATGATATAAATTTAACATAGCAGAGATTAAAACCTGCCTAACCAATAGGTCTCAAAACCAGTTTTGTTTAGAGTGGGATCTTGCAGAGATCAGCTCTTGACCCTCCATCATTTAACATATTTATCTGTGGTCTAGAAGAAATTAAAAATCATTACTGATTGAACATGCAGGTCATACAAAGATTGAGGAGTGGTAAATAATGAAGGGGACAGGTCTTTGATGGAGCTGTAAATTGGGAGCCATCAAACAGTGTTTATTTCAGTACAGGTAAATGTAAAGTCATTTGTCTAGGAACAATGAATTTAGGCCACATGTACAGGGTACTTTCAAGCAAACAGTGACTGAAAAAGATTTGGGTTCATAGTGGATAATCAGCAGACTGGCTTGAATGGCTAATGCAATACCTGGATGCTTAAATGAAATATTTGGCTGGGTTATATTACCTCTCTTTTTGGCACTCGTGTGACCATGACTAGAATACAAGTTCTAGTGCCCCCCATTCAAGAAGGGCATTAAAGACTTGGAGAAGGATTAAGGAAGAGCCGTGACTTATAAGGAGCTCAAACTATATAACTTATTAAAGGGTAGGTCAAGGGTCCATATGTACCTAAGAGGGGAACAGAAATTTGATAATAGAGGGCTCTTCAGAAGAAGGTATGAGATGATCCTATGACTCAAAATTGAGGCTAGACAAATCCAGATGAAAAGCAAAGCATATTTTTAACAGCAAGGGTAATCTATCATTAAAACAGTTTACACACAATTTACAGCACTCACAAGAACAGCCCAGCCTAGACCGACGAGCGGAACATATACACAGGTAAGCAACAGGGGCCAGGGCAATGCTGTGATTAGGGGGCCAGTGCACACATCCACAGGAGGCCTCAAATGCCTCTATACAAACTCTCATAGTATGGGAAACAAGCAGGAGGAACCTACCCTCCTGCTAGCTGGCACCAACCCCGACATAATGGGGATCACTGAAACATGGTGGGACCCAAAGCACAACTGGGTGGTGAATGTCAAGGGCCATAGACTGTACAGGAGGGACAGGACAGGGAGGAAAGGCAGGGGT
>NW_017729023.1:8161052-8161267 GCF_001723915.1 Gavialis gangeticus | reverse complement strand
CCTTGTCATGCATCCACAGATGCATCTCAAGCAGGTCTAGGGAGATGATACTCCCCCTCTATGCGACACTGGTAAGGCTGCAGCTGGAGTACTGCATCTAGTTCTGGGCGCCGCAGTTCAAGAGGGAAGTGGACAACATGGAGAGGGTCCAGAGGAGGGCCACTCGCATGATCGGGGGCAGCAGGGCAGACCCTACGAGGAGAGGCTACGGGACC
>NW_017729023.1:8158319-8160698 GCF_001723915.1 Gavialis gangeticus | reverse complement strand
TGCCATGGCAGGGGGTCGGACTTGATGATATGCTCAAGTCCCTTCCAACCCTACTAACTATGAAACTATGAAACAATGGTGTCTGCATCACTGGAAATTTCTGAAGAAAGTTTGGCAATTTTTCTGTAAGACATGCTCTAGTTAAACCCTTGCAGTTGTACTTGAAGCAGGAATTAATTGACTTAGTGAAGTTCTTGATAGGCTTTTATGTTAGAGAACAGACTAGATCGGGGCTGTCCATCTGGCAGCCCGCAATGGGTTAACGTGGCTCTCAGGCTCACAACTCGGCCACTGGCCACAGCTACCCCTTGCTCTGATTTCTGTTCCCTGTAGGCCATACTGGTATAAATCAGGAGTAACACCAGAGAAATCAAGGAAGTTGCAGTGGGATTAAGCTGATGTGAGATCAGAAGTGTAGAAATAAAAAAATCATCAGCTTGTACCACCTTTTGAAATGTACCTGTTATTAAGCAATCTGCACAACTCTAGGTTTGGGGAAGATGCAGCTAGTAGCTGGAAAGCTAACTTAAATAACTGTAATGTTATATAAACCTTACTAAGCTAACTCAGTAGCGGTACTGTAACCTTTGTGTGGGGGAGGGGAGAAAATAAAACTTGCACATTAGGAAATGTTAAAATCCCCTCTGTGTCCAAATCCTTTGAAGCCGTTTCTTCCTCCTCCTCTTATGCTTAAGTGCTGCAGTTTTAAACCACAGGCTTTTAAACTTCTTATCTGGTTAAGCCAATGTAGCCTGAACTGAGAATAACTTTTTTTTTTTTTTTTTTACTAATGTGCATTGAATTCTTCTTACTCAGCAGTCCAGTTTTATTTGATATGCTAAATGCAATTTCTGCTAATATTCTCAAGCTGAAAACAGTTGATTGATTCTCTAATAATTGTGAAGACTTGAGAGAGGAAATGTATAGGACCAAATTAATTGCCAGTATAACTCCACACAAGTCCATGTGATTATACAGAAATTGATTTGACCAGCAGTGTCAAAGGGATGCTGGCAGTTTAGAGTAGGCCCCAAATGAAACTTTTGTAAAATTACACTTTCATGTAATCTGAAATCATAAGTAATATTTATCCAGCTTTAAAAAAGTCCAGTGAACACAATATTAAACCTATAAAACACGCCCCATAGTGTTTTAAGCGCCAGCTTTGCAACAGCAGGAACTGAAAGTAGAATTGACTTAATTGATTTTTCAGTTTTGAAACTGAAAGAAATGCAAAAGTAAAGAGATCATAAGGAATTGTAATTTTAAAAAATCATTCACTCTTAAATAAGTCAAATCAGTGTTACCAACTTACATGACCATTTATATTTTCCTTAAAGCCTCAGCTTCTTGAATTGCGTGATTAATGAAAGCTGGCAAAGAATTACCCCCACTGAGGAGCTAGCATCTGACTCCAGTTGAGTGGGTCTCGGCAGATACAATTTCTTCATGAAATCATGGGGCCTCTACAACTGACCAATGTGTTTGTCAGGAAAAGCAAACCATGGATCATCTCCTGAGATGCCCTGTAGCACCGCAATGCACCCCATAAGATTTGGCAATGCCAACACCAGAAGCAGTGGCCTGTGCAGAATATTGGGAGCAGACCATATAGAAAGTTTGGACTGGAGATACAATGATGACGATGAAGAAGAATGAAAGCTGAGATTCATTAAAAAAAAAGAAGAAAAAGAGAGAGTCTCATGGCTGTGGTCTTTAGGTCCATATGACCTCTAATAGTTAACAAATGATTGGCAAAAAAAAAACCCATTACACTTAGTATCTTTTAGAATATCTCATCATTTAAAAGCCAGTTTCAGGATTTTGAGGGCCTGATTCATGCTTTGTGAAGGCTTAGAGACTGGCAGTACTGCAGGGGAGTTGTCGGCAACCTACATGAAGGGGACGATCCAACCCAGCCTGTGTGGCATGGGGGATTTGGGCAGCATGCAGCTACACCAAGCTACCCATTCCCTCTGCAGTACCTTCCTCCACAGCCTTCTCTGCTACTCTCTAGAGCTTGCCTTTAACCTTGCTGCAGAGAGTTCAGGTCTGAGCTCTCAGTGGGGGTAAAGCTTTGTGGCCTCTGGCATGGGAGCAGGTTTCAGGTCCTGGCCCGGTCATGACAAAAAGTTGCCAACCCCTGTATAGGGTGGTATTAGTGATTCAGGCAAAGATGATTTGTTGACAGTTTATCATTTTTAAGTTAAGAATGCCCTTTTTCATAGTTTCATAGTTGGTAGGGTCGGAAGGGACCTAAGCAGATCATCAAGTCTAACCCCCTGCCATGGCAGGAAAGAGTACTGGGGTCAAATGACCCCAGCCAGGTGATTACCTAGCCTCCTTTTGAAGACCCCCAGGGTAGAAGCCAGCACCACT
>NW_017729023.1:8147304-8148307 GCF_001723915.1 Gavialis gangeticus | reverse complement strand
CACTTCCCTTGGAAGTTGGTTCCAGCTCTTAGCTGCCCTGACTGTGAAGTAGTGCTTCCTGATGTCGAGCCTGAACCTACTCTTAGTCAACTTATGGTCGTTACTCCTTGTTACTTCTGGTAGTGCTCAGGGGAACAGGGACTCTCCCATTGCCTGCTGGTCCCCCGTGGCAAGTTTATAGATGGCCACCAGATCCCCTCTCAGCCTTCTCTTGTGGAGGCTGAACAGGTTCAGGTCCCGTAGCCTCTCCTCACAGGGCCTGCCCTGCTGCCCCTGATCATGTGAGTGGCCCTCCTCTGGATGCTCTCAATGCCGTCCACATCGCTCCTGAAGTGCGGCACCCAGAACTGGATGCAGTACTCCAACTGCAGCCTGACTAATGTTGCATAAAGGGGGAGGATCACCTCCTTGGACCTGCTCATGATGTATCAATGGATGCATGAAAAGGTGCGGCTAGCCTTCCTGACCGCGTCCCCACATTGGCAGCTCATGTTCATTTTGGAATCAGTAATGACTCCAAGATCCTTTTCCGCCTCTGTGCTGACAAGAAAGGAATTCCTGAGTCTGTAGGTGTGCTGCTGGTTCTTCCTCCCCAGGTGCAGTACCATGCACTTGTCAGCATTGAATCCCAGTCAATTTGTGACCCATCTGACTGTGTAGGCATTGACACCACAGTTGCCTAATTTTTTAATGAGGATGAGGTGAGAGACGGTGTCAAAGGCCTTCTTAAAGTCCAGGAAGACTATGTCCACCGCGACACCTGCATCCAAGGATTTTGTGACTTGGTTGTAGAAGGCAACCAGGTTTGTCTGACAGGACCTGCCTCTAATGAACCCATGTTGATTGTCCCTAAGCATAATCTCCCCTGCTGGTCCATGGCAGATGTGCTCCTGGATAATTTTCTCAAAGAGCTTTCCCAGGACTGAGGCAAAACTAATGGGCCTATAGTTTCCTGGGTCCTCCTTCCTCCCTTTTTTGAAAATAAGAACCACATTGGCCCTTT
>NW_017729023.1:8125950-8142304 GCF_001723915.1 Gavialis gangeticus | reverse complement strand
TCACATTGGCTCTTTTCCAGTCCTCTGGCCCTTCGCCAGAGTACCACAAGTGCTCGTAAAGCTGCCAGGGGTCCTGTAATGACCTCTGCCAATTCCCTCAGCACTCTAGGGTGGAGATCTTCAGGACCTGCTGATTTGAACACATCTAGTCCCTCCAGAAGTTCCTTGACTAGGTCCTCACTGACCCTGGGCCTGGCTGCGCCTCCCTTGGGTCCGTCCATATTCCCAGTGGGGGGATGTCCCTGTCCCTGCTCAGAAAAATGGAGGAAAAGAAGCTGTTAAAGAGATTATCTTTGTCATCTGGTGCTACCACCACATTACCAAGCATGTCCTGCAGAGGCCCCATGTTACTTCATACCTTCTTTTTACCCCCTATGTATTTAAAAAAGGACTTCTTGTTATCTTTGATCTGGGTCGCTAGTCCCAGTTCCATCTCCGCCTTAGCCTTCGTAACAGCCCCACTACAATCTCAAGCAATGGAGGTATAGTCCTCTTTGGTGATGGCCCCTCCCTTCCATTGGGTGTACACCTCCTTTTTGGCTTTGAAACATTCCTGGATGCTTTTGGTGAGCCATGGGGGCTTTTGAGCACTCTTGCCCCATTTCATGTGCATGGGGATTGTCACCCTTTGGGCTTGGAGGATCGTCTCCTTAAGGAACGACCACTCTTCTTGGACTCCCAAATCCCCTCCCCTCCGAGACGTCAGTGCTTCCCTGACTAGTCTCCTTACCTCATTGAAATCCGCCCTCCTGAAGCCCAGGACTGCTGCCTTGCTGCAGGCCTTTGACACCCTGCACTGGATGGTGAATTCCAGTAGGCGATGGTTGCTATTGCCCAGGTGGTCAAGAACCCGCAGTACCCTCACCAGGTCATTGCCTGTGACCAGGACCAGGTCCAATAATGCATTTCCCCTGGTGGGATTGTGCACCTCTTGGGTTAGGTGGAGGTCCTGTAACTTGGCTGGGAACCTCCGTGAGCGGTCAGACCTGGCTGACTGCTCTTCCCAGCAGATGTCTGGAAAGTTCAGGTCACCCATGATGACCACGTCCCTTGACTTAACTACCTCTGCGAGCTGACCTGAGAATTCCTAGTCCAGCTCTTCCCCTGGTTAGGTGGCCTGTAGTAGACCCCCACTGTTAGGTCCCTTCCCCCTGACCTCCTTGTATTCTGACCCAGAGCACCTTCATAACCCATTGCCATGCCAGTAAACCGACGGGACTTCTTTACTGCATTAAAATATCAACACCTGAAAATAGGATAAACTTCTGCCTACTCCTTCATCTTCTCACTATTCTCTTCATTCCAAGCAATGCCGGAAGTCCACTGTTTTGCTTTAGCATTATGATGCTGCACTTAAAAGTAAACATTAATCAGAGCTGAACATGTGTTTACAGCTATACAGTTTAGCTCACTGGGTTAATGGGCAGATTTGTGTTCTTTTCAGGTATTTGCATTTTATGATATCATAAGTTAGGACCTGCAGGCAAAGAATTTTTTCCATCACTCTTACAAAGTACAAAGTATTTATCCCTTGACTCCCAAAGAGTATGCAAATTAGTAAGCCACAACCATACACTGGCCATGTTTACATGTGTATTTACACCAGCTTAAATTTGCTGCTCAGTAAATTACTGCACAGTGAACAGGAATAGGCTAATGTCTACGTGTGCAGGTCAGAGCAGCTTGCCATGTGCCCCTGTGGCCACCTGGGGGAGCTCCAGCCTCCAGCCACATGGCTGCTAGCCTTTGGGACTAACTTTAGTCCCAAACTGAAGCCAGAGCCAGCTGCCAGCATTTAGGATTAACTTGAGTCCCACGTGGAAGCGAGGAGAGGCAGCCAGCCAGGAGCCCTGGGGCTGGGCTCAGGCTGGCCCCCTAGCGGCTGGGCAGACCCAGCAGGGAGACTCCCTGGGTTACTGTGTAGTAATGCATCTACACGTGCATTACTGTGCAGTAACTAACTGGGCATAAATTTGGTACCTGCATCATGCAGGTATCAACTTTATGCCCGATTAGTTACTGTGCAGTATTGCAGATATCAAATGCAGGGATCAAATTTACACTCAAGTCAGTATAAATCGCCATATTTACTGTGCAGTACAGGTGTGCATGTGGAGATGCATGCCCATATTGTGCAATAATTTTGGTTACTGCATAGTAAATGCACACCCAGTGTACTATGTGTACCTTACTGCTGGCTCTTTCTCTGAACGCTTTTTCTATTCAAGGTAAAAAAGGTTTTCTCAAATACATACATGCACATGTATGTGTATGTACGTGTGTGCACACACACACGGTTGTTTTAAAAAATAAGGAAGAACAATTTTAGTCAATTCGTTCAAAATTAGGTTCTGATCCAGGTAAGTAGCCATGTTTTTCAGAAGTACTGATCAACCTTTTGCTCTCAGTGACTTCACTGAGAATTGCTGCCTATTCAGTGCTTTCAAAACTCAGACACCTTAGGCAGGCTCTTGAATCTAGACTTAAGAGCTGAAACTTTGGCTGTCTACTTGGGGGATTTTTGTCCTTTTAAGTGAAAAACTGCTCTTGTAAAGCCTCTGTCTAAATGCATGAGAACCAGAAAATAAACCCTTTTCAAGCTAAGGCAAAAATAAAAATTAAAACAAAACAAAAGAGCAGTATAAATGGAGAGTGTAAACCAGATTTAAAAATATTTCCAGTTTTAATACTGCATGTTGTTCGGCCAGAGGTGAGATTAAATCTTAAATATTACAAATATTTAATCTTTAATGTGACCTTTTTCCTTAAAACATCCTTTTAGGAACATAGAACTAGACTAAACCTTCTGGTCACTGGCTCGAAGTCCCTTATTATTACATGCGACCATATTATAGAATCGTATCCATAAACAGATCAAGTGCCATCCTGCCAGGAAATGGCAGATTGTATAGTGTAATAGAAAATATTGCATGTTTCTCTTTTCTTTGCCTTTCTTTAAAATTACTGCATATAAGAAAACATTCAACTATGTATTTACAATACATTATACCTGACTGCTGAGTACTCTCAAGACAAAATGTAACCTTGCTTATACAGTGTTATATGCATCTGAACAACCAAACCCTGCTTGTTTTCTCCCTTTTTTACAAGGGCAGTACAGGAAGTCAGTTTGTGTTTGGTTTCTTGTGTATGATTTAAACATGAGTACTTTTACAAAGCTGATGAGTGGAGTATCAATGGAATCTCTGTTAGCTCATTTTTCAGCAGGGACAGACGTTGCTTTCCTGAGGCCATGAACTAGGAAAGTTGCCAAACAACTAAAGTCTAAAAAAAAAAGTTGAAAAACAAAACTTTCATATGTTCATAGGTTCATAGAAGTTAGGGCTAGAAGGGACCTCAAGAGATCATCAGGTCCAGCCCCCCTGCTCTTAGGCAGGAAAGACTGTTGTTTCTGCCTTTTACCTATAACATGTATAAAAATGGGCAGTGCCTATAAAAGAAGAATCAAAATGGAAATAGAACCCAAATCTATTTTTAGAATCACATCACTCTAGCTAACCGTTTTTCATCAACATTGCAATGATTTGTATTGCACTAGTATCTAGAAGCCACATGGAAGATGAAAAAGCTCTATCGTGCGGACACATGCCTCTAAGAGTTTATAATCTAAACAGACAAGAAAGATAGAAGTAGCGCTGTGCTCTGCTTTTATACTTGGGAAGCTAAGCCAAAGAACAGCCTTTACTTTGTCTTTTAAATCCTGTATATCTTGGGTCCTTATATGGCCTTTATTTCCACAGCAGTGGAGTACTTCCTGCTCTGTAATGTGTTTGCCTTTACAGCACTCCTTTAAGATAAGTGTTATTTTTCCCTTTTTGCATATGGAGCAATGGCAGGCTAAGGGTCTTGACTGAAGTTACCCAAGAAATCTATGCCAGAGTGCAAACTTGAATCCTGGCCTTAATCACTGGTCTGTGTTTTCATCCTTTAAGCATATTTTTGTGAACTTCCCTACCAAACCTGTCTTCAGATACCCTTCTTTGTGTCTATGAGGATTTTTTTTCTTTTCTGGTGCATGGAACAGGGTATTATCATGTCTTTCAGCTTGAAGGCATGCGATAGAGTGAAATCTGTCTCCCAATTCTCGTTCTCTTTACAGGAAGATCTTTAGGGCAGCGGTCTTGTTTTTTTGTTTTTCTGGCGTATATCATAGTGGAGTGCTGGGATGCCAGTTAGGGGTCTGTAGGCATGAATGTATTCCAAATTGTTCTAACTAGGAGAAAAGCTTTGAATGCGATGAGAGGGTCCCTCTGTAGCCATTACCTTTCCTAAGGCTTTGATTCGAGATAGAGGAATTTTTGAGATGATAAAAATTACCTTCCTTTTCACTGCAGGGAGCTAATCTTGTTTTGAAACTACAATCTTTTCTCTGTAAATACTAGATAATATTTTTACTTCAGTAAGTAAAATAGAAGAGAAGCTTTTATGAAAAAAATAATTAAATCATCTTAAAAACACAAATCATGTATAGAAGATGGTTTTTCAGGGGGAAAGCTCCTGGTGCCATAAATGTTATTATGCCTTTTTAATTTAGGCTGTGTTTCCTGTTTGGCTTGAGGATTGGATGCTCTATATGAATGTGTTGCTTCTGGTTGATATTTCTGACTTCTGAGCCATTTCCCCTGAGGCTGGTACAATGCAGAAGCCTTTATGACATTTTCTTTTTTGTTCCTATGTGTGGCACTCTGGTTCTGGAGGGAAAGTATGTTCCCAGCTGTAGTTTCAAGCCAAATGCCTTTCCTGAGTAAGAGTTGGGGTGTTGTAGCCATGATGATTCAGGAAGAATTTGAGAGGCAAGGATTTCTCCTCTTTAGTTCAGAACTTATCTTTCTTTGCCATCTTTGCTGCAGTACAGAGAATGGTTTTGTCAGTAAAGAGGCAAGGATTTTTCTGGGGGTATGTTTCACTGGACAAGCTGTATAGTTGGAAGGGATATAGATAAGCTTTTGATCATGAAGTAGTACTCTTCATACTTCATGGGACCTGAGGAAGGGTACTTTTTACCCAAAAGCTTGTCTGTATCTCTCCCAACTATACAGTTGGTCCAGTAAAAGCTATCCCTCACAAAAATCCTTGCTTCTTTACAGGCAAAATAATTCTCTGTACTGGGTCAAAGATGGCTAAGGCAAGTTCTGGACAAGGGATCCAACTGCAAATGGAGTATGAAAAGTTATTTTGGTGGTTTTTCTTGATTTAATGCCTGGAGTTCACTCTTTAATCTTATTGTTAGATTGTTAGATACCACAAGCTCCTGAAAATTGAAATTGTTTGGGATGAAAATGTATTGTAATGGAAATGTCAGGAAGTGTAAACAACATGCTCACATGTATCTATAAAACTGGGAATGTAGTCTGACTGAATGTGGAGAAATTCTTGAGCAAACAGCAGGCATGAAGCAACAGGCAAATGGCAAATGCTTGTGATAGCTCTCTGACTGTCCGTAAGAGAAGACATACATATTGCACTCAGACACACAAGATAACAATATATATTTACCTTCTGCTGCCTTTTCCTGAGGGTTATTGGCACATCAGGTAGATAAAAATAGCTTTTGTAATTAAAGTATACATTATAAATTAAAAATATTCATTTTTAGGAAAAGTCTTGTATGTAAGAGCTCTGCAAATATGCTGTTAATATATATTCTAAACGTGTTCCAATTGTGTTAAGCTGATACTTTGCTCACAGAAATATGATTTAACAGAAGAGTAAATAATATTCTGCAGCTTGTTCAAATTATAAAAACGAAGGAGATAACATTTTTATAGAAGATTAAATTAGACAAATATGGGTGTGTTTATATGTTGCCCTGTGGCAACGTAGTGGTGCGCTCCATTGACGTATGGGGTGCTATGGTGATGTAGCAATCACACGGGTCTACACATGATCATCAATTATGTTGCCATAGTAGTGCGCTCCCCAGATATAACACCCCACTACAGCAACACACCTGGGAAATCTAAGCATGCAGTGCCTGCACAGTGTAGTAATTGCCCATTCTGCATCGTACTTTAGTACTTTCAAAAGGAAGTACTAAATCATGACACCTTAACAATGTTGCCGTATGGCAATGTATAGACATACCCTATAAAACATAAATCTGTATCTATATAGCAGACCTAAGTTAGACTGTGGTAGTTATGAGCTATATATACAACTGTTTTTATGAAACAAATATGAGAGACATGTCATGTTCTCCATGTAGTATATATCACTGACATATGCAAGATGTTATCTTAACGTTTTCTTCAAGAAGATGAAATGACTTAACAAGGTGTAACAAAAGGCTTAATTGTTAACCTTTTTATTCAATATATTTACCTGTAATGTAACAGGAAGAGAGAAATGGTTAGAAATTAACAGGTGATAATTCTTCTGAAAAAGCCGTTCTATTGGTTTAGCGATTGCTGTGGACTTCCTTTTGGGAGCTGAAGAAATGCTTTTTTCTAATGGAAATTAAGATACAACATGGTATCCCTTCCCAAATTTTCCACAGGATTGCTGGGTATTTTAGGCAAGTCAAATGCAAAACCTGGGCACTTTTGTGGATGTTAATAATATTTTAATAAATAATTATAACTAATGCTAGTAATAGATCCAGTAACCTTTAGCACAAGGAGACTGGTTCAAATGCAGTCCAATTAGTCAATGAGTAACTAAAAGTTGCTGTTATCCAGTGCAAGTTTGGTGTCCATTGTGCAAAGACTCGATGGTCCCCTACCTGTTCATAATTGTCAAATATTCCTGCCACAAAAGCTACCACTATAAATAGCTACATGCTGTCTTTATTTAAGCTTTTTATTTAGGCAGCTATAGAAACAACACTCCAAACAGGAGGAATACACAGGAATTGCATGAGGTTGAAATTATTACATCTTTACAGAGCAAATGATATACAATAATTTTGTAAACCATTGTGTCTACTATCAATATAATGAATATATTCACATAATATAAATATTATTCATGTTGCGTGAATAATACATGCACAGATATTTATGCATGTATATATAACATACATAAATATTAATATTCAAGGAGTTTGGATACAGACTCGCTTGCTGGCTGCCATGGACAACTGGTGCCACCTGATCCTGGGGTGGCACCAATGGCCAATCACCAACTGGGGGAGGGGGTCCCCCAGTGGCTGATCACTGACCTGGGGGGGTGGAGGGAGTGTAACTGGAAGTGCTGGCGGCAAAGCCAGAAGTGCCGCTGGTGCTTCTCCCAGCGCACCCACAATCTCAGGGGGGGTACCGGCCATCATCCCCTACTCCCCAGCAGTCAGGGGACAATCATGGGGGGGGCATGTACCTCCCCCCATGCCCCTTCTATGCATCGCCTATGCTGGCTGCTGAAGCTTTGTCTTCTGTGTAGGTCAAGAATGGAATCCATATTTCTAAATGCTGTGCTTTTTCTATAGGCAAAATGATAATGTTCCATAGAACTGTCCATTTTGCACCTTCATTTATTTTTTTGTCTCCTGTACTGTGGCTACTAGATTCTGTGCATCCTCCTTTGCAGCTTTAATGAGAACTGAATTCATAAATAAGACAAGCTTGGTGCTCCTGCTACTTTCAGAGAAGGCAGGAGGTGTGGCAGAGGCCAATGTGTGAGCCACCTGACTAGGAGTGGGCTGGGCTAGTAGGATATAAACCCAGGGCTTGAGCTGGTCAGGCAGTCTAGCCCTGAGAGCCATGGAGAAAGGAGCTCCTGGGCAGCAGGGGTCTTGAATAACATTGAACTGGGATCAGCAACTCTGGAGGTTTGAGGAAGGGACTGAGGAGAGGAGGAAGTCCTGGCAGGCCTGGGTGTAAGAGGCCTGGGAACACTGAACAGAGGCCAGGGGCCCAGAGGAAGAGAGCTTGAGCCCAGGAGGGGATGAGTAGGCGGGGCCAGGGGCCTGTAGCCCAGCAGGGGTGGAGTTGGGAGTGTTGACTTGGCAAAAGAGCCTGAGCTGCAGGAGGGGCCAAGAATGCAGGTCCTGGGGGGCGCAGTCACTAGGACTGAGGCTAGAGCCCAGGAGGGGCAAGTGTAAGCAGAGCCTGAGAGCCCAAAGGTCTCACTGGCCCAGGACCAGGGCCAGAGCCCAGAGGTATGGGTGAAGGCCAAAGCTTCAGACTGGTGAGACCAGGGGAGCCCATGAGTCTCAACTGGCTTAGGAGCGTGGCCAAGGCCCAGTCAGAGGGGCCAAAGACCAGGGGTCACAGCTGGAGAATGATGGATCAAAGGAGCCCATAGCCTAGGAGGGGCAAGGACTGGGGTCAGGAGCCCCTAACTCAGGCTTGCAAGAATTCTTCCCACCTAGTGGATTCTTTTCCCATGGAGTGATTGCTTGCCTAGTGTTATAAAACAGCTTGTTTTGCCTCTTTGCCTTTGGTCCCAAGCACCTTATCCAAAACTCACTAAAGCTATTGGAATACCTCCCACTGACTTTGCTGGGTTTTGGATTGGTCTCTAAATTTACAATTCACTTCCTTCCTGTGAAGTAGGGAGGTATGAATGAGCCATCTGTTGAGTGTTGAAAACTGGTTCTATTAAGAAAACCTTTGATGGAGAGACTGTGCCAGGGAGAAACAGGTCTCCTCTATGCAGAACCATTATGTCTATGTATTCTGCTCATTGTTTCCTCTTTATGAAGGTACTTTGTGTGTAAAATGCCTGGTACAATTAGCAGACGACAGAATAAAAAATGAACCCGCTAGGGTCAATTTACAAATATTGTCATCTCTTCAATGGAAAGTTCAGACATAAGTCATGGTCCAGGTCAGAGTGTAGCCTGCTCTTATTAAGGGCTGTGAATAAAAACACAGGTAAAGCCCTCCCACCCTGACACAGACAGCAAGCTGCATTCTGTCACTGATTGCAATCAGCTTGAGGCATATATGAATAACTTGCCATATCCTTTTCAGTCATGAGTTACTGTGTTTACCTGCCAGAGGTAATGCTGTGAGCATACAAAGAAAACCCTTCAAATGTTCCGTGTGGCTTGATTAAAGTACAAAGCATGATACTCTTCTGTTTTGTTATCAAGGAAAGAATTATTGTATGTGACTGATAAACAGGAACTTAACCCCCTATAGTCACACTTTTATTAAGACAGAATACTGATTTTTGAATCAAAGCAGGTTGTCTTGGTGTTTGCCACCTGTATGCTCCTGCCACTGAGGTTGGAATTATCAGAGAAGTTTGAGTTGCACACTTTGTGTTTGACAGCAGAACTCTAGGACCAGACAGGGGAAAGAGAGTGAGAGATCAAAGGATCTAGAGCTGTGATTCTATTTGAGAAACTAGTTAATGCCAGTGTCTAACTGTGAGTACAGAAATAGTCCCCTTGATTTCCAGGAGGAAAGATTTCGGAGGTGTGGATGGAAATTCCTGCTCCGAAGTTCCTTCTGTATGACTTCAGGTGAAACACTTTATTCTGTCTGTGCTTTCCCCACTTGTAAAATGAGGAAAATTGGATGTCCCTATGTTATAAGGGAGGGCTTGGTGATCAGCATCAGCAATGTGCTTAGGCCAGGTGTTATAAATCCCATTTTGCTTGAGTGCCCAAGTTCAGACAGAAGTCACCCACTGTTTAGAAGGTCTGTTTACAGTCGGTATTGATGCCGGTAATAGGGGGCAACTCTCGGGGCCAGATCTCTTCAAGAAGGGGAGGGAAGTGGATCCGGCAAACTACAAGCCCATCAGCCTGACCTCTATTCTGGGGAAGGTCTTAGAAAAAATTATCAAAGAGGCCATTCTTAACAGACTGGATGATGGCAGCATTCTGAGGGATAGCCAGCATGGGTTTGTTGCAGGTAGGTCTTGCTTGACCAATCTTATTTCCTTTTATGACCAAGTGACCTATCACCTGGACAAGGGAGAAGAGATTGATGTCATATATCTTGACTTTAAAAAAGCCTTTGATCTGGTATCCCATAATCACCTCTTGGCAAAACTGGCCAACTGTGGCCTTGGCTTCACCACGATTCACTGGCTGGGGAATTGACTCTGTGGTCAGACCCAGAGAGTGGTGGTTAATGGAAGTCAATTGTCGTTGTGCACTGCGACCAGTGGGGTCCCTCAAGGCTCTGTCCTTGGGCCAACAGTATTCAACATCTTCATTAATGATGTGGATATTGATATCAGAAGCGGACTGGCCAAGTTCACTGACAACATCAAACTCTGGGGTAAAGCGTCGACACCTGAGGATAGGAGGGTGATCCAGGCTGACCTTGAGAGGCTCAGGAAATGGGCGGACGAGAACGTGATGGTGTTTAACACTGAAAAATGCAAGGTTCTCCACCTTGGGAAGAAAAACTCGCAGTATGCTTGTAGGCTCGGCAGTGCTGTAATGGCTGGTACTACAGACAAAAAGGACTTGGGGGTCATGACTGGCCAACTGTGACCTTGGCTTCACCACGATTCGCTGGCTGACCACAAGATGAACATGACTGACCGACCACAACATGAACATGGGCCTTCAATGTGATGCTGCGGCTAGTAAAGCGAGCAAAATGCTGGCTTGCATCCACAGATGCTTCTCAAGCAAATCCTAGGATGTCATTCTCCCATTGTACTTGGTCTTAGTGAGGCCACAGCTGGAGTACTGCGTCCAGTTTTGGGCTCCATAATTCAAAAAGGATGTGGAGAAGCTTGAGAGAGTCCAGAGGAGAGCCTCGCGTGTGATCAGAGGTCAGGAAAACAGATCTTACGATGACAGGCTGAGAGCTGTGGGACTCTTCATCCTGGAAAAGTGCAGGCTCAGGGGTGATCTGGTGGCCACCTATAAGTTTATCTGGGGTGCTCACCAGGACCTGGGGGAACGTCTGTTCACCAGAGTGCCCCAGGGGATGACAAGGTCAAATGGTCACAAACTCCTTCAGGACCATTTCAGGCTGGATATAAGGAAGAACTTCTTTATAGTCCAAGCCCCCAAGGTCTGGAATAGATTGCCACCGGAGGTGGTTCAAACGCATACTTTTGAACACCTTCAGGAGAAATTTGGATGTTTATCTTGCTGGGATCCTATGACCCCTGCTGACTTCCTGCCCCTGGGGCGGGGAGCTGGACTCAATGATCTTCCAAGGTCCCTTCCAGCCATATCTATGAAATCTATGAAATCATGCCATCCTGCCCACTGTCTCTATGAGCAATCTACCCAGTCTCTCCTGCCACGACTTTGTTGTTCCATAAACTGGTGGTAAATGCAGGAGACTGCCCATTACATGCCTTGATGCCAGGGGGTGCCATCTGTGGTTCAGACCTTCCCTACACCACAGACCATGCCTCGCAGATGGCATCACCATTTTTAATGTCACTGGCCCCACACTGGACCCCATAATCCTTCAGTCTGGACCTCAACTGGATCCCTCCAATCAGGCAGCCTATTGTACCCTTATTGTGGGCTACCTAGCTCCCTGTACTCTTCCACCTCTCAGGCGTGACCCCACCGGGATCTTTGGCCATACAGGCCCTGGCCTCACCTCCAAAGCCAGTCAGAACCCCAGACCCACAGCTCTGGGTATCCCTTGCGCTGGGCCATCAAGCACCTGTTGAAAGCCTGACCTAGCCCTTAAAGCGGCAGGCACCAACCGTACCCTGCCACAATGCCACATTCATCATCCAAATCAGTCATCAGTGATTTGGATGAGGGGGTGCAAAGCACCCTGTTCAAGTTTGCTGATGACACTAAGATGTGGGGGGATGTGGGCACAATAGAGGGGAGCAACAGGCTACAGTTGGACCTAGATAGGTTACAAGGATGGGCGGAGGAGAATAGGATGGGGTTTAACACAGACAAGTGTAAGGTGATGCACCTGGGGAGGAACAATCGGCACCATACATACAGGCTGGGGAACTCCCCTCTTGTCAGCACGGAGGTGGAAAAGGATCTGGGAGTCATTATTGACTCCAAGATGAACATGAGTCGGCAATGTGGGGAGGCGGCTAGGAAGGCCAACTGCACCTTGTCGTGCATCCACAGATGCATCTCGAGCAGGTCCAAGGAGGTGATCCTCCCCCTCTATGCGGCACTGGTCAGGCCGCAGCTGGAGTACTGCGTCCAGTTCTGGGCGCCGCACTTTAAGAGGGATGTGGACAGCATCAAGAGGGTCCAGAGGAGGGCCACTCGTATGATCAAGGGACAGCAGGGTAGGTCCTATGAGGAAAGGTTGCGGGACCTGAACCTGTTCAGCCTTCAAAAGAGAAGGCTGAGGGGGGATCTTGTGGCCTGTTATAAACTGGTTAGGGGGGATCAGCAGGCGCTGGGGGAGTCCCTGTTCCCCCGAGTGCCGCAAGGAGTGACCAGGAACAATGGTCACAAGCTGGTGGAGGGAAGGTTTAAGTTGGACATCAGGAGGCACTACTTCACGGTCAGGGCGGCTAGGGTCTGGAACCAGCTTCCAAGTGAGGTGGTGCAGACTCCCACCCTGGGGGTTTGTAAGAGGAGGTTGGATGACCACCTTACTGGGGTCGTTTGACCCCAGTGCTCTTCCTGCCATGGCAGGGGATCGGACTAGATGATCTGCTCAGGTCCCTTCCGACCCTAGAAACTATGAAACTATGAAACTATTCCTGTGTGTTATTCTGAACTTTCTGCGTGTGAGACTGAATTAGTGAAGTGAAACTCAGTTAAAGAGATGCTCTAGCTTCAGTCTGTCTCAGAGAGCTTTGTCTTTGCCTTAGGAACTTAAGGAGGAAATATTAGACAGACATGTAAAACACTACGGCGACACTGAAGTGATCACATTTAATTTCACAGCTGCAGCCCTGAGAGCACAGGTTCTGCAAAGGCTGGCTTCAGGACCCTTTAATTAATTGTGTTGAAGATACCCACTTGGTCATTATTGGACACCACAGTGAGAGCTCTCCCTTGGCAAAAACAGCAGAAGAGGACATGGGAGAATGTTCTTAACTAACAGTGTGAGCAACCAGTGCTACCCGGGGGGGTGGGGATGTGCCTCCCCAGTGGCCAGTCAGCGACCAGGGTGAGTGAATCATGCTGGCTGGGAAGTGCCGGCAGCACTTCACCTGGCATCCCCACTCCCTAGCTGGCACTCGTATCAGGGGCACCAGTGCTCCCACCCTGGCCCCCCTGCCTGTCGCCTAAGCAGGGAGCACTGCCTGTCAGGGGGTACACTAGTGCTCTAGGGGGTGCACGTGCACCTCCATGTACCCCCTACGCATCACCACTGACTAACATTTCTGTTTCCCCAAGTCCTTGTCCACCAACTGAAACATTTTACTTTGCATTGTATTGATAAATGTTTAGATTATTTTTTCCCATAAATAAAACATCAAGTCCTGTATTTAAAAAAATCATTAGATTGATCTCTAATAACCAGTAGTAGCTTTTACAGTTAGCAGGATTCTTGTGACTCAGGAAACCCTTGCCAGACCCAAGTCCTACATACTGATGCAGTGTTGTGGACAGATAGTTTCTCTATGGTGTGCTTTGTGGGATTCATGTGACTTTATGGGGATATGAAAATTCATGCTCACTTAGCTTCCTTTGCAAAGTAACTGGCCTATCCCCCTTTTTACAGGAAATGACATGAAAACAGCTTCCTTCCTGTCTCCTCTTGATATGCAATGAGATGTGCCACTCACTTATATGAGCTGGCATAAAAGGGCATGGAGAAACCTGGTGGATGGGTTGAAAGGTGACTGTTACTTAGCACTTAGGTGACTGAGTTCATCCAGTCAATCGCAGCTATAAGCATCGCCTGAAACAGGTACAGTTTCAAGCCCCTGGATGGCTGCTGGTGGAAAACATGCCCTGGAGAACTCTCTATCAAAAAGAAAACATTGCTTGCATAAAAGTTTAAAGGAATAAAAAGAGCAATTAAAAATGGTTTATGTGACTGGGGGCATGGAGTGACAGCATGAGATGAGAAAGGTTGATTGTATCCAAGCCCATGAAGAGGCAGGTGCAGATTGCAGAGGCAGTGTTTTATTCAGCAATACTTCACACTTGTATGCTTATCTCCAGTTTAATGGGATTTCTTAGGGCAGATAGGAGGCTGAGGAATCTCTTGTATTCTAAGCTAGAACTTCAAAATGTGCAGCTGCCTAGCAGCAGCTGCTTGATATTGGGGTTGGCTGCACACTCCAGTGTGTGCTGTTAGATTTCAGTAAAGAAAACTCCTGTTTTTCAGTCATCCAGAATTAAAGGAAGGGGGCAGAACAATTTCCCTGGTGTTCAGCTCTCTGGAAACAGTACGTGTCAAGAGTTGTGTGCTGGGATGATTTCATGGCTTACAGTGTGAGAACTATAGTTGTGCATGTTACATGAGAAAACCAGCTCTGCAGCTTCCTATCAGTGTCACTGCAGAAGCCTTTCTAAGGTGCTACTCCTTTATTTTTCTTGAAATTCTACCATGTCCGGAGAAGCCTTGCTGTTCATGTACAGGCACCCTGTGCTTTTTAGTTAATGTGAATTAAGAAAGGCTAAAGCACATGTTTTTAGTACCTCACAATAGAGATCATGTTTGCAGCATTGGGCACTTTGGAAAGCACCTGGTGCTGTGTATTTTGCAGTTGTGTAAGTGGCAAAAGGTGCATCAGTTATGAGAAAACAGCAGCAGCATGCTTTTGAACTAAAACACATCAGAAGTGTTTTAATTCAAAAGCACACCGCCACCTTTTTCTGCATGCTGACGTGCATTTTACTGCTTATACAACTGCACACAGCACAGTTTGCATCAGTTTGTGTGCAGAGCAGACTCACTTAATCGAGTCTGCTCTGAAGTGGAGGATCTCCAGCTCATCGCAGGACAAAAAGATATGTATGTAAATGCTCAGACATATTAGATTTAATGTGCATTAACTAAAATGTGTTAATACATGTGTAGACTTGCTCACTGTGTAGCATCAGAGTCTTCCAAGTGGCTTTAGAGTTAGGGGTGTAATCTTAATATATGGTGCTTGTCGAAGTGAAGGGTCCCTGAGAACCTTGAAATACTATTCTCTTTTAAAAATATTAAAGGTTAATTAAATGAGCCACTAAGGCATGCCAACCCCATCAACGTAAGTTAATAGTTAAGGTACTTTTAACAGCATATTTTAATGTCACATTCATTGTTTTTACTGGTGAACTCTAGCTACCTTTGTAAAAAGCTGTCTTGTCCACCTCCAGCATGTACAGTAACACCATGCATGCCCCACATAATGCAAAACCTTAGCTCTAACCTCAGCAGTATTAACAGACTTGTCTCTTAGACATCCATGTGTAGTCAAAGTGCCTGGTGTGTTATTTTACCACAAGTTGGAATATAGGTTCTGTCTCACGTTGTGATTGTGAGAGTAGTGGCCTACTGAATGTGTTGTTTGTTTTGTTTAGTGTGGTGGAGCACCTTTGGGGGTGCTCACCACTCGAGGGCCTTCGCAGGCCCTGAGGGAAGCCTGCTTTGGTGGAGCAGTAGGGGGAACATCCCCCAGGAACTATTCTATGTGGGGAGAGGTATGTGGCAGAGCACCTCTGGTGTTTGACACTTTAAGAGCCTGAAGAGTCAATTGGCAGATGTGACCCAGCTCTGATGAGTGGCCATTTTAAGATCCAGGCCAGCAGAGCTGGAGGCAGCACTGGATGCCTGGCACCAATGAAACAACATCTCCTGGTGAAGCTGCTGCTCTGGTAACACCAGGAGGTAAGGGCATGAGCTGATGGGGGTGGTTAGGAGGCCTTTGGTCCTGGGCAAGACCTAAAACTGCACGTGCCAGGGTATGGGTGGCCTGTTGGAGCTGTTTGTGGTGGAACAGCCCCCCCAGAAATGCTAGGCCAGTTACCACGCCGGTGGAAGGTGAGATGAGGCACCTAAACCCCAGCCCACACCTTCGGGTGGCTCACTTAACATCGGAGATGGTTGGGGGCCAGGCACAGCTCTGGCTACCTGAGCCCATGTTGGGTGCAAGACCCCAAGGAGTGAGAGTGGTGGGCCAGAGGCACCTGAGCCTGCGGGGTGTGTGTTTGACCTCAGACTCCCCGTAGGGAGCGGAGTAGGTGCCTCAGTGGAGGTGGAGGTGGAGGTGGAGGTGTAGAGCAGGGTGCAGTGGGGCACCTGCTGGCCTGCAGCAGAGTGGCAGTTGGGAGGCCTGGAGAGCCTAGCAAAGGGTATGGAGCCTAGTGAAGAAGCAAGGAGCCCAGAGGCTAGGAGCCCTGGCTGTATGAGGTGGGGGGCAAGGAGCCCAGTGAGAGTGAGGGGCTCAGAGCTCAGTGAGAGAGGCCGGAGTTAGGGGCTGGGATATGGTTACAACATGTGAATGCTGAGAGGGGTAAGTATTGAGGCCCTGTGAACAGGGGGCCTGAGATAAGGCCTTGTGAGGAAAGGGTGTGAAATGGGCCCTG
>NW_017729023.1:8120266-8120950 GCF_001723915.1 Gavialis gangeticus | reverse complement strand
AAGTATTGAGGCCCTGTGAACAGGGGGCCTGAGATAAGGCCTTGTGAGGAAAGGGTGTGAAATGGGCCCTGGTGAGCAGGGGGCTTGAGGGTAGGCCCTGCTAACATGGGGGCCAGGTTAGGTCCGGGTAAGCCTTTGGGCACTTGAGGCCACAGGTGGGCCAGAAGCCGATTGGGTGGGGTGGCTGAGGAGGTGCTGTGAGTGAACAACGGGGTGAGTCAGGAGCCCCCTATTTAGAACAGCTGGATGAGCAAGCTGGTGAGGCACTAGAGGCAGAGTCACTCCAGTGTTCTCCGGTGCTCGCTCGGATGAGGATTGTGGGAGAGGCCCAAGAGGCCTCACGTTTGCTAGCCAGAGAGTGCAGGGAAACAAGCCCCAGGACCCTTCGGGCGAGGGCAGGTTGAGTGTGGCCCTGGGAAAAGGAGGGGCGGTATGAGGGGGGTCCCGCAAAGGGGCAGTATGAGAGAGACCGCATGAGAGGCGGTGGAGTGAGAGAGGCCTCAGTGAGAGGGAGGCGGTATGAGTGTGGCCCGTGATAGGGCAGAAAGTGGGAGACCTAATAATGGGACGAGTTGAGCCCGGCCTTAGACCGGAGTAGAGCCCAGCTGCTAGGATCATCTGTGAGGCTTGGGATGCAGTATAGGAGTGGTTGGAGCTGCATACATAGGCCCAGGAGAACAGGGC
>NW_017729023.1:8115321-8120255 GCF_001723915.1 Gavialis gangeticus | reverse complement strand
GTGGTTGGAGCTGCATACATAGGCCCAGGAGAACAGGGCATATGAAGGGCAGCCTCCCGCCTAATTAAGACCTTAATTTTTGAACAACAAGCATGGCAGGTGAGAAAGGCAGGTGGCGTGCCCAGAGGCAGGTGAGAGACTAGTACTGTGGCTAGTCAGGCAGTTCCCACTTTGCCACACTTAGGGAAGGGTATAAGCATCAAAGTTATACAGAGCAATGACCCTGGTGTTTCAGACCATATGCTACATCCATTGTCATCATAGTTTTCCCTTCAGTGCATTTCATATGCTCTTCTTCAAGACCACCTTCGGCACTTTGCTTCTCCCTTTGTAGCTCAAGCACGGGGTACTTGTCATGTCCCTGTGGCAAGCCAGCCAATGAATGACAGACTTGTTAATACTGTGGATGTTGTCTTGAAGCACCTTGCTATGGTGCTTTTACACCTCCATTCCTAAACCGCTTAGTGGATCTGCCATGATATAACATTGTGAAACTGTAGGCAGACTGCTCTGTGTTACCATACATGTCAGATTTCTAATGGCCAAATCCTGCTTTTAGGTACACTTGAGAAACTTGAGGTCTTGCAGGCATCAATAAAAGTGATGAATACCAATGGTAGTGTTGTGCAGAGGGCAGAATTCAGCTGGCAGAACTTTGCATGCTTGTGAGGAGGCAGGTGATAGGAAGAATGTCACCTAATGAAGGTCGCAGTTAGAAATAAATCCTCACTTATATGTAACTGGTGCATATTTTCTAGGAGAGAAATGATACCATTTTTGCACAGAAACTAGTTGTTGTAGAACCGTACTTGAATGTCAGATTCATTGTTCGCCCTCTAATACAGCTATCTAAACTAGAGCCTGTAGCACCCTGATCTTCTAGGACAATGGTGCTCAACCTTTTGGCCCTGTGGGTCAATCGAGTGGCACAGGGCCCATCTGTGGGCCAGATTCAGTCTCAGAGGGCCCAGCACTGCCCCCATCTACTGCCTGTGCTCTGGGATTGGGTCTTTGGGTCTCAGTATCACCCCTTCCTGGCCCCCACACCTGGACTGGGCCCTGGAGCCCAGCACTGCACTTGCCCAGTCCTGTGTGCAGGGCCCAGGGCTCTCCACGGGTCCAGAGATTTGGCAGCAGGGGAGCAGTACCACTCTAGGTACTGGAGAGGAGCTCTATGGGCTGGATGACATGGTGACGTGTGCCAGATCTGGTTTGTGGGTTGGAGGTTGAGCACCCCTGTCCAGGGTATGCTCTTTTTTTCTTCATGAATAACATTTCCGTTACCTGCCTATGCTTAGAGTATTCCTTGAAAATATTGTGCCACCCAGGTTAATTATCTGCAGCATTTTAAGTGGTGGATAACAACGTGATTATACTTTTGGGTGCTCATTTGTTGGGGCTTTGAGGTTAATAAAGGTGGCCGGCTGTCTGCGCTAGAAAGATGAATAATCGTAATGGGTTGAAAGTTCTGTTTAGCCAGCAGAACACCCACGACATTACTTTAAATAATAATGAAACCACTCTGACTTATTTCTGTTTTTTCTAGTGGCAGTTTCAGGAAGGTGGAACCTAGAGAGGGACTAACGACCCTTACCTTCTCCACATGAGTAGAGAAGAAAGCAGCCACAGCATACATAACCTAAGTCCATTTTGGTCTGAAGTACCAGTCCCTCCTCTTGATTCTGATTCTGTGTATCTCTTAACCACACCCATTTTTGAGGGAGGAGGAGGGGGTAGGAGCCTCTGTGCTACAGTGATGCGAGTTTATCAGATGTGAACCATTTTTTCCTTTGCAACTATTACAGTTAATTGTACTTTAGGAGGAAGGGATACCAGGAATATCCAGCAAATTCATTTGTCAGAAGAAGGTTCCTCTTCCTCCTTGTCCTCGCCCCGAGATTCCTCTTATTGGTCACATTGTACCACTCACTACTTGATCGACTTGAAATCAAATTGGGTTGTGCCCTTCCTCATAATACATCGTTGAGCACTTAGTCAAATAAAATTATGTGTTGCCTGTTTCAGCACTGACAAATACCCAGAATAATGAATGCTGCATCTTGTACAACTATGGTTGATGTGGTCCATTTAATTACAAGTCCCTGCGAGTGAGCAGATAAATGACTCTGACGTTTCATATAAAGGAATTAAATCCTAATGTCCTTACCACATGGTACAAAGCCCCATGACAACTGGATGGATGGTAATGGTCTCCTCAGATGCTGGAGATATAAACAGACTCTTCACACACCATTCTCCCAGCAATTTTGCTGTAACTCAGCTTCTGATTGAAGGATTAGTTGCCTTGGACTTAACCAGAGATGAAGGAGGAAGGGAGGAAGAAAGAGGGAGCCTGGACTCTCTCATCTGTCTCCAAACTGCTGAACACACAAAGCTCAAGTAATTAAGACAAACTGAATGTTTGTAAAGGAGCTTTCTAGAGTCTGCGTATTAAGCATGACTAAGGTGTAGTTTATTTAGGGATGAGCTGAGCTGGTTGTAAATCACAGAGACGTGTCTGTTTTTTTGTTTTAAACCTGTGTTAGAAACAAGCCAGCAAAAATATGGCTCATGCAAAAGCATGCTTTATTGAAACAAGCTTCTGCTTTTGATTCATTAATGTGATGAAGGGAGGTAACTCACAGATGAACCTTGGCATGGACTGATAGTTTTACTGGAAAAAATAATATAAAGTAGTGTGTGTGTTTCAGTTAACTTTGCAAGAGGCCAAGATGTTTAAAAATGAGTAGTTAAAGTGTTTTGTCTTTTGGTTGTCCACTGTTAAGTGGCCTGATTTTCCAAATACATTGGCATTTTTTAAGCTTTAGGCCCACCTAAGAAGAGTATCCAAAATTATTGTAACTTAAAAAAAAATTCTGCTTAAGTGACTGTTGGCTATGTTAGAACATTAAGAGGGATTGTTTTGATTTATGCCAGCATGAGAACCTTGGATGAATATTCAGATTTATTTTATATCTGCAACCTACTAATGTAGCAAGGATCCTAAAACTTTAGACCAAGAATTAAAAAAGAAAAAAAAGGGGAGGCACCAGAAGTTAATTTCTTCACTTCTTTAACACCATGTACAGACACATAAATAGCTGGCCTCATTTTCAAAAGTTTGGGGCTCCCACCTGTTTCCTTGACTTCAGTGGGAACTGTTAGCGACTCTACCATTACAAAAATTTGACAGTATTTTTACGTGCCAGGATCTGGACTTAGAACTCTAATTTTAGTTGCCTTGCTTGGAAAAGTCTTGCCTTTAGTGCATTATGTTCTCCTGTTTACCCAGGCAAGCGGCAGTCACATGCTGGACAGTGGGGCAGCCTTGGGAGGGAGACAGCCGGCTCTGTGCACCCTGCCCAGCACCCGTGCCAGCCCAAGGCTGGGAACCACTGCTTTAATGTGTATAGGACCAGGCTCTTGTTTGGTTTAAATCAGTCATGCTGCAGGTGCTGCACCTGTTCACACTAGCAGCAGTCACAGTAGTTTGGTTCATCTTGCATGGATCCTCTGAGTTCAGACATGGTCTTCAATCCCATGCTGGCTGCTGCAGAAAAATTCCTGACTGTAGTGTGAGAAGAAGTTGTGGCAGAGGTTTGCTGTGGAGGGGCAGCATTGGATAAGTAGAGCTCAGAGCCTGGATAAGTTAGAAAGCATAATCCCTGGTAGGCTGAAGAGGTGGGAGAAAGGACCTCCTTCCCTGGGGCCCTATATTCTTCTTGCAGAAAGCAGATTTTAGAGTTCTTCTAATTCAGTATGCTCAGCAGCACTAAACTCTATATGCTGTCCTGAAGGGGTGGGCAAGGTGCAGACCATGCTACTTATTGCCACTACACAGCTAACATAGCAAGTTGGCAAAGAAGGGGTGAGCTGATGTATATCATCAGCACCTATTTGAATTTTAGCATCTCAGGGGGGGTTCTATGTATAGAAGAAGGCATTTAAATCCTTGTTATCTGGTATATAAGCTAATTTTGCTACCACTACTAGCATCTCTTTACGTACCATAATGTGGAACGTTCAACCTAGATATTTCCAAACTTGATAAATTTATCAGTGCTGCAGTCTGAAGCAAGCTTGAGTACCCCACCTGTATCTAGATAGGCGTGTCACCAGGCACTGCAATGATGGATCTCTTGGTTTGTGATGTTTTCCTTGCACGTGGAGCTAGTACCTGATAACTAGACAATTGCTTAGTTATAACTTAACAATGCCACTAAGGCAACTGTAGCAGAACTGTAAAACAGGTCACTGATTCCGCTGCGTATTGGAAAGGTGAATTCAGGAGCAGGATATCTCTCTTTGAGAAATTCTGGACCAGTCCAGACATTTACCCGAGCCGACAGAGAGAAAAAGACTGTGACTAAATCTTGGTGGCATCCTTCTGCATTTCAGTGGCTATTGGTTCAGAAACATGAACCAATGCTGACTGATTTATTTGGATAAAGGAGAGAAAGGAGAGCAACGCCTCAGGGGCTTAGGAGGTGTCTCAAAGCTGCACAGTTCATGTGTGGACGCTGCTGTGGTACTACAAGAGGTCTCATCACCCTTCTTGCATAGGCAATGGGTGATGTACAGGATAGATGACTCTTGTTGGCCATGCACAGGAGAAGATGTGTTGTTATGCATCTGCTCAGCCCAACGCTGGAAGGCCCAGCTGCCTTCTGGCCCTGGGCCCCAAGTCCCAGGCACTACCGGGCAGCAGCCCCAGCCCTGCCCAACTCACTTCTTCCATCCCTCCCTCCCTTTGGGGCCTCAATTCCTTCTTCCCCCTCCCCGACTTGAACTGTTCTCCAGGCTACCTGGTGGCCACGTGCATTTATGAGCATGCACATGGTGCTCTCAGCCTGACTGCCCTTCTGCTCCCCCCACAACCCCTTGCAGGCAGGAACTCTGCCAGCCTGCAGAGAGCTCTTTGCAAAAGAGGAAAA
>NW_017729023.1:8092547-8115310 GCF_001723915.1 Gavialis gangeticus | reverse complement strand
CTGCCAGCCTGCAGAGAGCTCTTTGCAAAAGAGGAAAATCTGTGTGTTTCTCTGTTCAAGTGAAAAATCCGTGTTTTTCTTGGTCAACAGGGAGAATCTGTGGGTTTTTTTCCGTTTTTCCACGGGAAATGGAAAACCCTGGTGATGAGGGACAAGTGATCCCCTTCTTTCTTAAAAATTCCATCGTAAGCACTCTCACATCTCAGGTAATGCAGCCTTTCCTTTTCTTGCCCATTTGAAGCAAGTTCATGTTAATGAATAAACATAGGTTACCTTTGTGCTATAGCACATTCATCCCAGTGCAAGATTGGTTATGGTGCCCCACTTCTATAAAAATCAGCTTTTATCGTGTGGTTGTTTTTCTCAGAACTTTAACCTCTGACTGTTGGGAGCAAAAATGTTTCTGCTTGCTCGAGTCAGGAAATCCCCTGGTTTTTGTTTGTTAGTTAGTTTTGTTTTTAGATTTTTTGTAGCCTGAGACCATCAGTAAAGATCCTAGCAGGATCTTTTTCTCACCCAACTCAGAAGCCTCTGGCTCCCTCTCAGCACACTGGACCCTTGAGCTGGGAGCTCTCTGGTATCTTTTCTGTAGGCGTGCTCCTTGTCTGGGTCCAAGAAAAGGGGAAAAACACAGTCTCATGGGGAATTTATACACCTATACTTTTGGAGATCTGGAGCATCGGAGCAGACTGTCGACTCTTTGGCATGCAAACTGACACAGTGCGCTGCATCATGTGCAATGGTATAAAAGGTTAAATGCCCATCAGTGTGCAGAAAATGTCAGCCGTGTGCTTTTGAACTATAACACCTTTGATGTGTTTTAGTTCGAAAGCGCGTTGCTGCCATTCTCAGTGCATTTCACCATTTATACAATGCATGTGCCGCAGCACCAGGCTCTCTTAAAAGTGCCCAGTGTTGTGGACAAGGATGTGTACAAATGCCCATGTTCACCAAGGTCCAAAGTGTAGGTATTATTAAAAATAAACTATTTTGAAAACCTCAAATCAGTTGTGACCTTCTACATGAAACTGAAAATATTCAAGTGAAATCAGACTTTTTGAAGTAAGTAATCCCATGTGATGTTTGCAACCAAACATTGTTGGAGAAAACTGATTTTTTTAAAGAGAAAATACATTCATATGGGAGAGCCTGGTGGGGAGTTGTGTTTTTAAATCACTTAGGCTTGCTTCAAAGTCCCACCACAGAGCTATTATATATTTTTAACATGGGCTCCAATCCAGAGCTTGGCATGGTTCTTGCTTACAGAGAACTGAATTCAGTGGTGAAACCCATTAAAACCAAGAAGGGCATGTGAGCCCAAACTGAGCTTTAAAAGGAGCCCTGGGGTGCTTTAGACCTCATTTGCCAAAATACCCCACTCACAAGTAGTCAGTGAGACTTGAGGATATTCCACAGCTCTGAAAAACATGCCCAAATGGCTTTCTGTGACAGATGGATGGCAGTCAAGACAGTTCAGGTCTCTTCCTGACGGCTGCTTGAACCTCTTCTGATCCAGGGAAAATAACTTTATTTTTCTGTGCCTCAACTTTTTTTTGATGGTAGCCTGAGCCAAATACTACATGCTCCTATATTCTGGGGGGCCTTTAGATGAAGAACGACATCTGTATATCCATAGCAAAGTTCTGCTATTTATAATCAACCACATCCTTCTATGCTGTATATTGGCGTAGCTCCATTGACTTCCATGGTGTCACATTAGCTTACATTAGCAGAAGATTTGAACCTACATCTCTAGTTTGAATACTGTTGTTAATATTACACACTTATTTTACTCTTACATGCAGATAAAAAATACTTTAAAAATTGAATGTATGGTAAGGGATGGAAGGAAAATAATGATAAATATTTCTGTCAGGTACCAGCCCAGAAAAATATTAATGAAGCACTTTTTTATCTTAATTGTGGCTACTGAGAAATGCTGGGAAAAAAACTAGGTCTACATGCAGCTTAACCTCAATTATAAGAACTTCTTTCTGACTACTCAGTTGGTCTAATAAAGGATATCACATCTACTCAAAGAACCTTGCCAACCTCAATTATATTAATGTCATAGCAAACAAATGCTATTTTTTTGGTAACTAGCGGTAGTTTGCAGTTCTTGGCTAAATGGTTGCTTAGGGCATTGTGCTTTGTTAAAGTAAACATAATTTGTCACATTATGGAAGTAATTTTAAACCCTGTGTGGCTTGTTTGTCATACACGAAATGTATGGGATGTTTCATATCAGCTTTTTCTGAAGTGGAGACTGAGAAAGGAGCTAGGATACATGAAGTGCAGATGATGGAAATTAAGGTACCTAGGGAAATTAAGGTACCTAGGGCTTCCTAGTAGTGGAATGGGCGATGGTGATAAAAATAGCCAATAATATGATTGATGTAGAAGGTACTACCTTTATTCACCCCTTCTCATAATAAGAGCAAAGGGACATTTGATGATTCTGAAAAGTGACAAATTTAAACTTGGTAAAACCAGATAATCACCATACATCCCATAGTCAGCTTGTGGAACTCGCTACCTGAACATGCTTCTGAGATTGCAAGCTTTGTAGAGTTCACAAAAAAAGATCTGGGCATTCACATGACCAAAAACAATATCCTCAGGTAAAAGAAATAAGAGTTTGGGGAAGGATATGAGAATTCCAGCTTCAGGGCATGAACTGAAACTCTGGGAGCTGCTCTAATTAAAACGCCCGCAGTGTCATGTGTATTCATTGTCCCATGCTTCAAAAGGGTGGCAGGGGCGCTTGAACTAAAGCTCGTTCAACAAGCTTTAGCTAAAGCACCCCGCTGGCATTTTGAAGCATGGGGACGCTGAATAGACATGACATGCAGACTGCTGGAGTGCGCTAATTAACACGCTTCAGCAGACTCGATTAGTTGAATCGGCTTCAACACATGCTAATTAGTACTTGTAGATGCTCGCTGAATCAGAGAAAATGTTAAGTAGCTGTGGAACCCTGATCAGATGACATGGCTGTGTCTTGTAGCTGATGTAAACCTCTGTTAGATTTAGCAGTCTCCAGGCTGCTTCACCACCACTTCTTGCCAGTTTTAACACACTAATTTCCAGCACAGCACGAAGTGTCTGTTGCTGCTATTGTGCCACTAACATTTAAAAAGATCTGCTTTTCATTTGACATTGCCAGCATGCAGTTGCCTTTTGTCATGACATTATGAACCTTTAGATTTAGATTTGCAAGCTGTTCACTGAAATATACTTGTGGGGCAGACTGTCTGTACAGTGCAAAGAAGGGAGTGACCTGAAAACCCAGCAGCCCTTTTATTCACTAGTAAAGATACCAGCTTTGTAGGCATGCATAACCAAAAGTATACACAATTTGGAGATGATTCTGATGTAACAGGTCATGGCAAGATGGAACAAGAACATGTCATCTAGGCTTAGGCCACTGACAGATGTTCAGTTAAAGGTGTGATGGGATCTGATCTGTGATCCCATGCACGTGTAACATGACAGGATTCATGGGGCATCTTTATTTGTGCCCTGGGGGTGGGCACTTTAATTAGAGCAGCTCTTGGGAGTAGCTTTAATTAAAGCACACACAATGTCTCGTGTATTCAGCATCCCACGCTTCAAAATGGCAGCAGGAGCACATTAACTAAAGCTCATTTGACGAGCTGTAATTAAAGCACCCACCTCCGCTGTCATTTTGAAGCATGGGAATGCTGAATACATGAGATATTGAGGCTGCTGGAGCATGCTAGTTAGCACACTCCAGCAGATTTGATTAATCGATTCTGCTCCAACGCACTGTAATTAGAGTGCATCAGAGCAGGTGTCCTGCACATCTACAGGTACCCATGATTTTGGAATTGGAAATGAAACCCCAATTGTGTCATACTTGCCACTACAGTGGGAGTCTGGGATCATGACCCCAGGATCCCTCTGCATTTGCAATGTGTCTGACAGTTAGCTGATTGTCAGCTAGTTCCAAGGACCTGCTGGGTGGGTCTGAGCCCCTGGAGCTGGCTGCTGATCAGGGGTAGCATGGGGACTGTGCCACGGCCATTTGAGCTGTGTTGCTTTGCTATTCTCCTAAGATACCTCATTCGCCCAGTTTTAAAATTTTGGAGTATGCTACTACATTTGAGTGAAATACGAGAATTGTGTATGACAGGCTGCTCCTCCTAGGACTTCCATCTTGCATAAATCATTTTCCTTATGACTCCCCATAAAACTTAAATGACATTGTGAGGTAAGGGACTTGCCGTACAACTTTAATATTTCAAATGGATGGGCTTTACATAGAATTGGTATTTCTCAGAATGTTCGCCTTCTTGATCAAAGGCATGACCAGATGAAAATTAGGCCATGATGTCCCAGGGAGACTTTTCACAGTGGAAAAGTAATCTGTTAAGGGTTCTTACAGTCTTGATGTGACTTAGGTGTTAATGCTGGAAGCAACTTACTTGTTCAGAGGGATGCCTATTCACAGATGCTGATCCTGTCGGTCAGAATAACTGGAGGGTTTAGAACAGGGAAATTATTTGGGCCTGAGGGCCACATAGGAAATTTTGATGAATTGTTGTGGGCCAGGTCAGTTCCCCCCGATCTCCTCCCCCACCACAACAACTCACCAAAACTCCCTATGTAGGATGGGGCTGTGGATGGGTGGGAAGCAGTGTTGAGGAGTGGGATGGCTGGGAGTACTTGGCAGGTTCATGGGGCAGTAACAGCACAGGGCCCAGAGCAGAGCCATGATCAGCTTCCCACATGCCCCTCTGACAGGTGCAAGTTCCATGGGCAGAGGCATGCAGGAAATGGATTGAGGCTCTGCCCTGGCCCCATGCTGACCCATTCCCGGAGGCAGCTCCCTGCCCGCCCAGCCACATGCCCTGCCTGCACGACTCCTGAGGGATGGAGACATCGTGGGGCTGGGGCCAGGTTAGAGCCCCAATTCTGTGGACCGGGAAGTGTGAGGTCAGGGCCTGGGTCAGAGCTGTGATCTGCTCCCTGAACACCCTTGTCTTTTGGGGGGCTGTGCTGGGAGCTAGGTCCTGGAAGATGGCTGAGGGTAAGGGGAGGGAAGACAGAGCAGGGAGCAGGGGGCAGAGCTCACCTGGGTGGTGCTGTCCATGGCTGTTCCCACAGTGCTGTGCATGGGACCGAGTCCTGCCTGCTCCCACCCAAGGCAGCCTGCGCTGCACTTCTGCCTGCACCCACTGGCCCTGATCACACCCAGTGTGCGCAGTTTACTGGTAGAGCTGCTTCTGCTGTGGCTGAAGCTCAGCTGCCTTTGCCTCCAGCGACAGCTCCTGCCCGTGCCCCTGCCCCTGCTATGCCACTCCAGATGGGGAGGAAGCTTCAGCTAGGCAGCTCCTGACCCAGTAGGTGGGTCCAGCTCTAGCTCCTGGCTGCCTTCCACCCACTTGGATACCCACAGGTTGCTGCTCATCACACTGGGTGGGTGGAGTGGGTGGAAGGCAGTCAGGAGCTGGAGCCAGAGCCCTGCATGCTGAGCCAAGAGCCACCCAAATGAAGTTTCCTCCCTGCCTGGTGTGGTGTAGCAGGGGCAGGAAGAGGAGCTGCCACTGGAGGTGGTGGGAGCTGAGCAGCACCTTGGTGGCTGCAGTCGCACTGGTAGCAGCCCCGCTGCAAGCTCTGCACACTGGCCAGGACTGGGGCTGGTAGGAGCAGGTGGGAGTGTGGCAATGGCATCCCTGGGCAGGTCTCAGCCCCATGTGTAGTGCTGTGGGAGCAGCTGTGGCGGGTGTGCCCTGTGGGCCAGATCAGATCAGTTGGTGGGTCGGATCAAGTTTGCAGGCTGTATTTTGCCCACCCCTGGTTTAGAACTTGTATGACAGGGTTTATTTTGTAAGAAGTGAGAACTTTTGCCACATACCCGGTGGTAGTGATAGTCTTCGATGTCTTTTACTGCCTCCATTTTTTTCTGCTGTGTTGAATTATTTGTTGGCTGGCAGCTGTAAAATAATTTCAGTCTACAGACTGAGGGAGGGAGGGAGAGAGACTTTTCACAAGGCTTTTATTCAGATTTATCAAAGTTACATGGAATCAAGAGCTAAAAGTGGAGCTGGTGGAAATTTTTGACCAAAAAGTTTTCCTACTGAAAAAGGGAATTTTCTTGAAAACGAATGCTTTTACAGGAAAACAGATTTTAATGTTTTTCATGAGAGATTAAAAAAAACCCCAAAATTATTTTTAGTTCAAATGAAATTTTAGTTTTTCAAAACTTTATGAACTGAAACTTCTGAAAAGTTGAAGCTCCAGACTTTGACAGAGTGTGGCAGTATGACAGAATTCAGTTTTTCCTTTTGTCACTGTGACTTTCCACTCTTGGTGAAGTTTTGAAAAGTTATAGAAATTAACAGGGTGTTAAAGAAGTAAAAAAAAAAGTGCAATTGGAGGAAAACCAAGCAAAACCCTGGACATTGTATATTATTGCACTTGGTGGTAAAACAGAAAGAAACTCCTGGAAAAAGAAATGGGACAAAACATTTTAAATATTGGATAAAATATTTTGTAATATGAAAGTAATGAAAAATGTTTCAGTTCAAATGCTGAGAGACTGAAACAACTTTGCAACTTTTTTTTCTTGAAATAATATTTCCAGTCTTCAAGCAGCCCACGCTCATTGTCAGGCTATGTTGTGGGCTGCCTGGAGTGGAGGAAGCTTCACAGGTAAATTTAAGCAACATGACTAAGTGCTCCCTTAGTTGTGATATACAAGAAGGGAGTCTGTAGTAGACCAGTGTGTGCTAGATGAATTGCCTGTGTTTGAAGTTATGACTTTGCTGGATGCCAAATCTACACTAAAGGAACTTGAACAATGCATCAAATAGATTCCCAATAACAAACCTTCAGGATCTGACTTTACCTGCAGAAATTTACACCTGTGCAAACAAAGACTTGCAGCAAGGACTGACGATGTACTGCTACTTGGTTGGAAGGAAGAAAGTGGTCTGTAGGATTTCAAGGATGCTCGTTTCATCCAACTCTATAAAAACAAAGGAGACAGAAGTGACTGTAATAACCACAGATGTATCTCTCTTCTCAACATTGTAGGAAAAATCTTAGCCATATTCTTTTACCTAAACTTCAAACGTTAACTGAGAGAATCTGTCCTGAGAGCCAGCGTGCCTTTTGCTTGGAAAGGTCCACTCTAGATATGGTCTTCTCTGTAAGACAACTCCAGAAAAAGTGCAGAGAGAAGTGTATCCCGTTGTACTTGGCTTTTATAGATTTAACCAAAGCCTTTGACATGGTGAGTCGAGGAGGGCTTTACACTGTTTTGAAGAAGTTTGCTTGTCCACCTATGCTGCTAAATCTTGTGAAATCCTTGCATCAGTGGATCTCAACCCTTTTTGTACCAGGACCCATTTGTAAACATCGATGGCCAGTCCTGACCCAGTAAATAGTTTAAGTAGAAAACAGCCCCCCAGTGTGTGGGGCAGGTGGGGTGGGTGTAGGGCATGGGGGGCCCAAGCAGCCCCTGGCAGGCTGGAACTCTGCCACCTGCAAGGAAAAACCTATGGTTTCCCACATTTTTCTCCTTTAAAAGAGAATCCATTTTTAAAGTTGGTTGATCCATTTTTAAAATTTATTTGCAACCTTTTCATAAATTCTTGTGACCCTCTTTTGGGTCATAACCCATGGGTTGAGAAATGCTGCCTACATTATGGCATGAGGGCAACTGTAATGTATGAAAACCAAGAGTCTGACTCATTCAGCATCAACAACAGAGTGAAACAAGGCTGCATACTAGCTCCCACATTGTTTAACATTTACTTCTCATTCCTGCTTCAACATGCATTCCTTTATGTTTGAGAGGGTGTTTATCTCAGCACTAGACATGATGGAAGACTGTTTAACATTGCAAGGTTTAGAGCTAAGATAAAGGTGAAGGAGAGCATCATAAGGGACCTGGTTTTTGCTGATGATGCAGCCCTTGTGGCTCACAGTGTTGATGCCCTAAAACAACTCATTACCATGTTCTCTGATTTGTGCAAAATCTTTGGGCTAGCAATAAGCTTGAAGAATACTGTTATCATGCACCAAGGCTCTTCAGAACCAGTTCCAGATATCTCCCTAGGGCATGTGTAGACCAAATGGGGGCCCTAAATTGAAGCAGTGGGTTTTAAAAAACACTGCTTCAATTGAGGGCTGATTAAACTCCCATGTAGTGCACACACTCTGCTGACTTACTTGTCTCTCTGGTGGGGAGGGAAGGGTGAGCTGCTGGCGGGTGGAGTGGTCCCTGGGCTGGGAGGGGTGGGGTGGTGCTTCCCTCCACAGCAGCGGTGCCCCCCCCCCCGGCAGTTCCTGCCTGCAGGCACCTGACTCAGGCTGTCTGGGGGGGACACTGCAGTTGCGGAGGGAAGCACCAGGCCCTCACACAGCTCAGGTAGGAAGGTAGGTTCCAGGGGGAGGTGGGGGGAAATCAGGCTCGACACTTTTTGTGGGCTGAGCCTGTCTTCCCAGGTTGCTGCCAGACTGCCTACAGGGCTTCCTGCAGAGCCGTGGAGCTGCATGGAGCCCAGTGCTTTGCTCCTTGAAGGGGTTTTAGTTTGCTGTGCCCTGAGTCATTTAAGGTGCATTACACCACCAAATTTTCTACAGCGGCTGGAATTAGTGAGCAATATGCTGCCGAGGCTTGCAAATATCAACACCATTAAAGCGGTGCAAAAGCATTTAGCCCGCTTTAAAGTGTCCTGCACACATGCCTCTTGTTTCATCTACACACAGCCCTAGATGGTACTTATCTGGATGTTGTTGACCAGGTTTTCTGCCTTGGCTCTACTGTTAGCAGCAATGTAGATTTTGATGCTGAGCTTGCTAGTAAGATCAGCAAAGCAGCCAAGAACTTTGGTTTTTTGCAAGACAGAGCCTGGAACAACAAATTTTCAACTAAAGTGAAAATCTGTATTCATGAGACATGTTTTATCTGCTCTTCTGTATGGCTCAAAAACATGGTCGATCTATGCCAAACATATCAAAACAGTACACACCTTTCATATCAAATGCCTACATAACATTCTTTTAATAAGATGACAAGACAGGGTGACAAATGTGGAAGTATTAAATTATGTTGGTATGTCATCCATGGGAACTTTGATTAGTAAAAAAAAAGACTCAGGTGGCTTGGTCATGTTGAGTGAATGCCAGATCACAGGATCCCAAAGAACATGCTGTACTCTGAAGCTCATGAAGGGTCTAGGAAGAGAGGCAGACCATTGTGCAGATTTCAGGATGGTTGTAAAGATGGCTTAGCATCCTTTGGAATCTCTGTGGATGATTGGGAAAGGAGTGCAGAATGCTGCTCTTGTTGGCAGAGTCAACTTGCAGGTGGAGTGAAGCACTGCAAGGCAGACTGGATCAAGTTTTGTGATGACCAGTGTCAGAAGAGGAAAGAATCTGCAGCTTGGATTCAGAGCATTGTTTGTTTGTGGGTGTGCCTTACCTGTGGGTGGGACTGTCACTCATGCACTGGACTCAACAGCCATCAGAGAACTCATTGGTGCATATACCATGCTCTGTAAAGAACAATGGTACCAGTTGATTGTGTTCCCTTAGTTGTGGGTTGTTGGGGATTTGGTCTGATCTCCTAGCAAAAGTTGGAACTACCTGTCAGTGACCCTGAGCTGGCAATAGAGCTGGAATGGAGCACGTGGACTCAGGAAAGCCCTAGTTACTTCCCTTCCTACCCTAGCTCTACCTTTATTTTGACAACCATTAGGTTACATAGGTGGCAGTGTGCTGTCCAGGTATGTACACGGGTGATACTCCTTGGATTCGATATGCCGACTTCTGGGTCACTTTTTGCGTCAAACAGCTTGCATAGGTAGACACAGCATAAGATATAGGCCTGGGCTACATGTAACTTTTATATCAGTGTGCTTGGAAACATACAGAGAAATACAGAATGGGCATGAGCACTCTTTTTGCCTCTCAACTGGGTACTGGTCAGGAGGGCCTGGGGAACTTGGCATTTTTGTTCTACATACTATCTTTATGCTCTCTGAGGGCTCTCAGGCTGGCTTCTCTCTTTAACATTGATTCCATGGGAATAACTATGTTACGTGCAAATGTCCCTACTTAGACGCATTCACTTCCAGATTTTGTATAGCTTCCAAAGAAGGGTGTTTCCTTTTTAACTATGAGAACACTGAAAGGGTTGCCGTGTATCACCTCATCTTTGAAATGGGGAAAACACTACTTCCCTATCTCACAGGGTGTTGGTGTAAATACATATACAAGTGGGAGGTGCTCAGATGCAAGTGGGTGTTATCTAAATACCTGAGTTAGCACAGAGTGTAGGACCGAGCTGGAGAGTGGTCTACTGATGTTTGTTTTTCTATATGTTAATTCCTATATGGAGAGCAACAAAAATGATGAGGGGGCAACAAAAATGATGAGGGAGCTGGGGCACATGACTTGAGGACAGGCTGAAAGAACTGGGCTTATTTAGTCTAGAGAAGAGAAGACAGGGATTTAATAGCAGCCATCAACTACCTGAGTGGGGTTTCAAAGAGGATGGAGCTAGACTGTTCCCAGTGGTGACAGATGACAGAACAAGGAGCAACGGTCTCCGGTTGCAGCAAGGGAAGTTTAGGTTAGATATTAGGAAGCATTTTCTCACTAGGAGGGTAGTAAAACACTGGAATGGGTTACCCAGAGAGGTGGTGGAATCCCCATCCTTGGAGGTTTTAAGACCTGACTAGACAAAGCTTTGGCCAGGATGATCTAGTTGGGGATGGTTCTGCTTTGAGCAGGGAGTTGGACTAGATGACCTCCAGAGGTCCCTTCCAACCCACATTTTCTACAGTCCTAACTCATGCAGAATGCTATGCTGAACTTGTAAGCATTGGCAGCTCTTCCAGACTCTCTTGCTTTTTAGGCCACAGCCAGTGGGGTCCATGAATGAACAAGGATAAAACCGCATAAAAACTTCAGGGTCAGAAGGATGGTGAGTGCTTCTGTAGGGTTTCACATCTCCCTTCATTGAGAGATCTTTCAAAGACAAAGAAAGATGTCATTATTGTCGGTGTCATTATTCTTGCCCATTTATGCTATGTTGCTGTACTGACAAGCTACGTCGCTGTTGATCATCACTATAGCAGCGCAGTGTCTCATGCAGATGTGCCCAGTGAGTTCAAATTTATAGGGCTAGAGATTTTTAATGGATTTATATCTATTTACTGATGCTCTGGTACATTCAGTTTCAGGTGGTCTTTTTCTCACGTCATGTGTTTTCTTGTGGGAGAAACGAGGCTTTTAATTGATCCTGGATGTATCTTTAGGTCTCAAGAAGCTCCTCTGTCAGAAGGGCTTTCAGTTAGTCTTTTAATCTACAATTAGATACAACATCTCTGCATATTAAGAATAAAAGCATTATAAATAAAGTTAGGTGTTGCTTAAATTGTTACAGTCAAATCATTAGTTGCATCACATGTGCACTTTCCTATTATAAATGGTGTTGGGACTTGGATGAAGGGCAGAAAATCGAGTTACTAGGCTGAGTTGTTTTTCCTTCCCCATATAGCTAAAGAAAAGAAAAATGAAGTTCGGTGATCCCAGTGGTAAAAGAGAAGAACACAGATTTGGCACTCTCAGAGTGCACCCTACCTGAATGATGTCACAATGTTGTTCTTGCTATATGTATTCTAGGAGGTCTGGGATGGTGGGGGGCCATTATAGTGATCACTTACATTTTAAGAGAGAACTTGCTGAACTTGTATATAGTCTCTAATAGGTGGTGCTTGAGCAGGAGGTGAAGCACAGAGTGGTAAGTTGTTTCCACAAGTATCACAGTAAGCGAATGACTGGAAAACACTTCAGAGGAAAGAGCTGTCTGAGGCAAAGTACTTTTTAGTGCAGTGCAGGCAGCTATTCTGTGTTTGTCTGGTGCCACCTGGGTATGGCCTTCATTGGCTACTTCAATATAGATGTTAATAATTTCTGAAATGGGCCAGTAAAGAAAGTAAAATTGAATGCAGATGTCTGGAATATCCAAAGCACCAGAAGCCACCCTTGATCATAGGTGGCGGAAGGCTGGGGCTAACAGGGCTTAGCCCCCCAAACTTTTTGTGGCAGCCAGCAACAGCAGCAGCACCATGGTGCCGCTGTCATGCGGCACCCAGTGCTGCTTGAAGTGCAGCATTTCCTCTGCCGCTGCATACAGTGCCAGCACATGCCAGCCCCGCAACAACCCTGTGGGAGGGAGGAGCAGGGGTCAGGTGGGGCTCAGCCCCCCAAAAAACATTTTCCCCTGCTGCTTATGCTCAGATTTCTTCACTCACTTTAGTAAGCCTGGTTCTGTGGGTTCTCTTACTGAATTGAACCAGTTAGAGAGCAGGGAGTAACTTGATATGAGTCAGGGTATCTGATGCTTATCCTTAAATGCTATTTTTAATTACATTCCAGTCACTTATTTTGTAGAAGAACATTTTTTGACCTGTATTACTCAGAAACTTTAGCTGATTAGCTAACTGCAGTGGAACAAGATTGGTGATTTTTCTACCTGAAAGAACCTGCTGGGTCTTATAGTCCTGGATAGCTTCACCAGTGATATGATGGGTATGTCCAGCAGAAGAAAAGATTAACTTGATTTTCTCTTAGAAGTGTTCTGTCGTGTAATTCTGTTCATCTCTGTGACTGGGAATGTTCTGTTGGTGTCACTTGGGGGTGCCCATTACAGTAAGGAAGAACACAGCTCTGGTCACATCTGCACTGACTTTCTGGCTCCACTGAACTCTCAGTGCAGTGTGAATTGAAAGGGGGTGAGGGTGGGGAACTAGTGGTTTAGCCCATTATATGTAGTCCAAGTAATGGCTGCTTGGGTGATATCCCCCTCAGACCAGCTCAAGCCCTAAATGTTCAGAGGGGGAAACACGTTTCTCCCTGTGCACATAGATGCCATTATAAACTACTTTTGCCCAAGTTATTTGTGATAATAGGGTCATACCCCTAGCGGTTTATACATCAGCATTGCTCCAGTTAAGTCAATTTGCAATAATTTGGAACTCATTGCCACAGGAAATTGTTAAGGCCAAGAACTTAATGAGATTCAAAAGGGAATGGGACTTTTACCTGGCTATTAAGAATATCTAGTTACTGAAATTAATGCTAGCAAAACTTTAGAAGGAGCATGCAGCCTTCTTGTTTAATGCAATCTCTGACAACTATATCAGAGTGACCATTAGATAGGGTGACCACATAATTTTAAGGAAATCTGGGACACTGACCCCCCCTCCCAACCCCCCCATGATCCAGTTCCTGCCCCAGGCAGGAGGAGTAGTGCCCAGCCCAGCCTGTGGAGGAATCAACTTCTGTCTGCCTGCCCGCCTCTGGTCACAAACTCTGGATGCACCCGGTCTCCGTGGTAACAGGGCTGGAGACATTCATGAGAGAGGGAGAACTTGCTCCCTAAGTTTCCCACCCTTGCAGGTCAGGTGACTAGATCCCTCCCCTGGTCAGTCTTAGGTCATCTGAAAGCACCGGTCAGCAGCCAATGGGGCTGCTCCTGGTGGGACCTTAGTGATGAGGTCACGAGGGACTAAAAAAGTTCCCCAGGAAGAAGGAGGGGAGCTGCCATGATGAAGACAGAGAGCAGTTGAACAGCTGCAGCTCTCTCTCTCTCTCTCTCTCTCTCTCACTTGCTGTCCGCGGCAGGGGGGGAGGGGTGGCGAGTGCTAACCAGGGGTTGGCGACCACCCGCAGATGCCACCAGCGGTGTCAGCGGCAGGGGTGGCGAGTGGCGACTGCCCGCAGGCACCGCTGACAGTGTCAGCGGAATTTTTTTTAAGGAGTGAACTGCCATGCTCAGGGGGTGCATGTGCACCCGCGTTTACCCCCTACACGTTGCACCTGGGCTGCAGAAACAGAGGATGCACTTGCCTTCAGAGCTCTGGGTAGAGGCATGAATGCCTTCAAATAAGTGAATGACCCCATCGTGTTTTCCCCTTCTGTTCTTATGGCAGTGTTGAGTGCCACGTAACCCTCTAGCTTGATCTTCTAGAACATATGTAGCTGTTACTAGCCAACTCCAAATTAAGTTTAGTCCTGGGGAATTCAGGACCTTCTCAAAACTCCAAAACAGCTTTGGTCTAATGTCTGTGGAGGTAGGGGAATTTCCAGAACTCCATTGAAAGCACTTGAACCAAACGACCCTTCCTATAAAACTGTCCCTCCCTTTTATGGAACAATTAATTAAAAATCCCCAGACTCTGAGCAAGTTAATGTTTCACTTAAAAAAAAAATGAAAGTAGAAAATTGCAAGGTAAAGTCAAACCTGGGCACAGCGTAGTTATTAAATTTGTAATGAGAAAGCAATTATTCCTAGCTGCATATGAAATAACACTGCAGGTATTAACTGACACCTAGTCAGAGAGTGATGTTAAAACTGGCAAATATCCACAGTAGTGCTCAAAGTGACACAATGAAAGCTCTTTCCTAGTCTCTTGTCTCTGTATGTGTGTGGACATTGATGCCTGAAGCTTTCCATACCCAAGAGATATGCTTTGAAAAATACATTAGCTAGCATTCGTTTAAGCCTATTAAGGAGACAAAATTAAAATGGCTCCAGCAGAAGTTTAACAAAAGCAATTTTTCAGGTGTTACTTCCAATAATATTCAGTCCTTTCTTTAATGAGTGGGGATGGAGAGAGAGTGTCGAATCCCTATCAAGTCTGCTTTGGAGCTGTGTGTATGTTTTGTTAGTGTTAAATATTTCATGGGAAGAGTGTCTGTAGATTAAGATAACAGAACAGTAAAGGAATAAAGTAATTTGAAATAAAACTGTCCCTTTTAAAGCCATAAGCATCAGGGAGGTTTAGAGACCATTTGGTTTGTTTTCAAGAGGCGGGGTAAGTGTGTGCACTCTCTCTCTCTCTCTCTCTCTGACTGCACCACTCACCATTATACACTTGCTATATAAGCCCTTTCCTAGCTTTTATTGATTTATTCTCTGACCAAAGTGTTTGGTACTAAGGTGGTTGGGGTAGGAGTTGGGGACACATTCATGTGCATAACAGGTGTCTAACTATTAAGGTAGATCTACAGTAATCTTTGCTCCTCACATTGCTTCCATTTTAAGAAAGTCATTTTTTACAGACTGGCTTTTTTTCTTTCTTTTTTTTAAAAGAAAAGAATTCCTATAAGAGAAGCAAATGGCTGGTGGAGGTTGGGGGGCGGGGGTGCTTTAGCTAGGTACGCATTTTCTTAGAACAGTTCTGCCAACTCTTCTCTCTCTGATATTATAGAGTGGAGAAGAACAGTTAATAGAAGTACAGCAACCAAAAACCTGCCCCAATTCGTATATTATGCATCTAAAAAACCCCTTATAGATAGAGTTACAAGGCTTTTATTCTAAATAAATGCAGTTCTCCTGGCAGTGGCCTTATACTTGAGGCTTATGAATGAAAGATCCAAATGTTCCCTTTCAGCATCAGCCTATATAAGTCTGTGATTCATTTTCTGTTGAATGTTGCTATATTTTGATACAAAATGTGATTTCTTTATAGACTATAGTCCATCTTACTCAAAAACTTTCCATACCCTGATGTGGCAGGGAGCATTAAAACCATTTTACTCATGGCTTAACTGACTCGGGAGGTGTGTGAAGTGACTTTTAGAATACAGGCTGCTTCAAATAACCTTGAAGCAAGGTTTGTTTGTTAATATCTCAGCTAACTATATAGTTGGTCCAGCTGAAGGTATTACTGAACAAACCTTTCTTCTTGCACATTCATCATGGCTATGGCACTCTGACCCTGCTACCACATTAAATAACCACACTGATGTCAGACAACAGAATGGCTTCTCAGGGTCTGACTGGCTGGGTCACAGGCTTGTGTCCTAAGCTAGAAGTACAAGTCTTCAGTAGATACGTCCCTCCCAGCCCTACAGCTATACTCCTCCCCACTGCATGCATGCATATCCTCCCACTGACAACCACCTTTAGGTCTCCTGCTCCTCTTCCTATCCCATACATTCCCTGCAATCTCCTTTCTTCTCCTTTTTAAATCACTGGCACTAGTCCTAGCCATATGTAAATGGTGCTCATCTTGCTATAATGCAGGACTTTTCCCCAGACTTGGCAGCATGCAGCCAGTGCTCCAAGCATCTGTGGCTAGTTCCCTTGCCTTCTGGTTTATGTAGATAAAGATATGATGGAATGATGGAAGTGCCATCTTAGTTTTAGCATGTTTATGGGATTGCAGCCACAGTTTTGCAGAGCCTCACCAGTTTCACCACATCCGTTTCAGAGGAACACTGGAGTGGTCTTGGCTTTATATGAATTAGTAACTAGTAAACAATCAACTAATGTCATAGTCTCACACTTAGCCAGGTTTGGGCTTGCTTATGTTTAGATGCTGTCCAAACAGACCGAATGAAGGTCCTTGTCTCATTAGGAACTCAAAAATATTGTGTGAAATTCATGTGAAAGTGAGCATCTTCAGTGGGTTTGCCACAAAACCAGTGAGTTTCTTTTAAAGTAAGAGTATCCTCTTTGGCATCCTAACATGAGCAGTTGCTGGACCACATGAATAAGATTCTCCAAATCAACCCTGCTCAGCAAGACTCTTCGGTTAGGTAGAACTTTAATTTCATCTCTGAAAACTCAGGGATGGTGAGGAAGAATCAGCTGAAGGTTGGCTTTAATTCTTGTCTTGTTTTGCCAAGGGGCCTAAAAGCAATTGGACTTTAACACCTTGCTCTAGTTCACCTCTCTCTGAAGTCTTATGTGCCCCATCTGCCATCTCATTCTTCATATTTTTTGAGCCTATGACAGGGAACAAACGTTGTGGAAATGCTTCCTATATTTTGTCAGTGTATTGATATAATTGGTGTTCTTCACTGGTCATGGAGTCTGAAGCTGGTAAGCATGCTGAAACCCACGAAGATGGTATCTGGGCTTTTTATCTGTTTCCAGTTAGAGGGAAACCACATTGGCAGAATCTGGAACCAGTCCAAATGTGGATGTTCAGGTTTGAACTTTGGCTTCAGGACCTTTCTACCACTGGAGATTTTTTTTTCTTATTAGAATGGCTAGTGGCAACAGATATAGCAGAAGTCTTTCTCCTTCTTCAAATGCTGTTATGCTAAGGAAGGCCTGAACGTTGATGCTGTCTGATGGTTAGTTGTTTTTTCATTTGTGGCCCAAATTCGTGATATTGGTCCTGTTCTTTTATACCATATCAAAGAAGGCTGTTAAGCTGGTTGGCATTTGGGAGATGGGATGGGCTGGGGTAGTTTAGGTGCTAAAGTGCATGGTTGACCGCCCAGAGTCCACAAGTTCAAGGTCAGAGCAGAAGTGCTCATGGTGCAGCCCTGTCAGATTCCAATGAATCTGCAAATTCTGTTAAATACCTTGTCACAAGAACACAAAAGAGGAAAGGAGCAGAAACTCTCACTGCCTGGAAAGCCTTGACAAAGGTACTGAGGTGGAGCACACAAGTGTTTTGCATTGCTGCTGCCCTTTGTAGTTGTAGAATTATTATCATCCATCAGATCATCAACTTCCAGTGCCTCCTTCCAAAAATTCTGCATGCAGAAGTCTCTTCAGGGGTATGTTTATATACCTTGAAGGAATGAAAGGCTCAATCCACTCTAGCAGGGATTCAGACCTTTAGTTTCAGTAAATCTTGCTGTTTTGAATGTGATGCCCTTGTTGCTACACCATTCCCAGCTAGTACCAGTCATAACCACACTCTGATGAGTTTTTATTGGGCGCGCCAATGTTTGTCCCTTGCAGGTATGCCAGGCTGATAGTTACATGTTGTAATTTACAGAGAATTGGCTACCTGCTACCAGCATTTTATTAGTCTGCAATTTCCTAGGTGGCGGTAGGTAATTTTCACCATTGCTCAGACATGGCAAATGTGTCACAGGAGACTGCAGTAAAGGTTGTGGTAGAGTCTGGCAGGCCCATGTTGCTTGTTATGGGAACAGCAGCACATAGGGCACCTATGCACATGCCTGACTCCTGCTCCAAAGTGTTCTAATTAGACTGTGTTGGAGCAGACTCAATTCACTGAGTTTTTTGGAACCTGCTAATTAGCACATTTCAGCAGCCTTGGTGTCATGTATATTCAGTGTCCTGTGCTTCAAAATGGTGGTGTGGGCCCTTTAACTGAAGCTCATTGAATGAGCTTTAGTTAAAGCACTGCTTCCCATGTTTTGGTATTTTTGCTTGTAGATCTGTGCTGCCCAAGTACACAGAGTTTTAGCTTTGAAGTTTGCCATAATAAGGTGCTAATACCAAAACAAGCACACAGAACCAACCAACACACCAAAAACAACAACAGAAACTCCCTAGAATCACCACAGATGTTTCATGGTAGCTGAATAAAGACCAGTAATCAAGGAAAAAGTCACTGCCTGGAGTAAATCAAACCTGCATTTGAATCCCCCTTACAGGGGCCTGATTCAGTGTGCATTAAAATCCTGCAGCAGAAAGCCCATTAATTTAACTGAAAACAGGAAACAAAAGATTTACGGAGGAGATTAAGACAACAAAATGGGCAAAGAAGCCTTTAAATCAAGGAAATTATTCTTTTGTTGGGGTGAGAGAATCAGCAGTGCTACTTCCCCACATTTATTTTGCGTAGGATGCATGTTCTTGTCACTGTAAAAAATGAACAGTGTTTTTAGCGGGTGTGCATCCAAATGAGCCATAGGAACCATGCCACTTAATTCAGCTTCTTCCACCTCTTCGTTCTCCGCTGCAAGGAGGCATAATGCTATTGCACTCCACAAACAATGGATCATTGCCCCATGTGCGAAAGATGAGTCCTTAGAATCGTTTCCAATCAGGGCATGTATGATTTCTCCCATTAGCAGAGGAGATTACTGCCTTCGATGTGGCGTAAGGAAACAGCAGGGGAGCCTTTCCTTTCACAGGCCCAATGAAAATCTCCCCAGTAGCTGCAAGCTAAAATTTCAGTGGGAGGTTTCATCTTTAAAACATTACTCACTACCTGAGAAGTCTCACATTTTTCAAAAGCAAGCAGGGAAGTAGCAAGGCTCTGGCATATTTCAAGGTGAATTGTATGTGATGTTGCTCTAAAAGCTTTCTAAGCAGCAAAATGTGCTGATAATGCAGATAATGGCTGGACAGATATAATCGCTAAATCAAATATTAACAAGAGAAAAACCATTGCAGAAGGCACTGATTGTTTTTTCTGAGAGTGCTGATATTAACAGACCAGAAGAGGGGATCACCCCATTTCCCTGCAGCACACATTTCTTTTTTCTATAATTATTTCCTAGATTAACCATTGCATTTTATACCATTAAAAGTCTCCAGATTGACCATTTGGGACCCTTGTCTTTGTACACTTATGTGGCTACAGGATTTGTTCTGCTGATAGGTACGCTGTGTGATAGATAATACTGCTGCTACTACAGTACTGCAGGTATGGGACCTTTCACTCCAAAAGATGACAGTCCTCTATTTCTGTTGACCCTGGTGCATGCTTGGCTTTCTGAGAGCTTTACTGAAGACAACCAGCATTTTTGACAATGACTATTTCCCTCTTGCTCCCCTACCCCAACACACCTTTAGTTGACCATCCCAAGTTTGGCTCTTGTCACATGCCAGGGCTTCCTCTTCCTGTTGACTGAGAATATGTGTCACTGTGAATTTCCCAACAGCAAACTAGGTCTGAAACTTTTGAAAGAATGTAGATGTGTCAAAGGTAAATTGTACAAAACAACTCTGGTACAGACTGAGTGTGGTCGTGTGTTCTTGGACTTAAGTAGGTCAAAGCCTTACTTGCAGTACAAGTAAGTTAGAAACTAAAATACTCATACTTTAGAGGCCCTGACTGAGATTTTTCAAACAGGGATTTTGGTGTGCAACAATAACAATATGAAGGAACTGCAAGGGCATTCACGAAAGGCAGAATCCTATTTCACTACACACCTAAATGGCAGTTACTATTTTTGGCATGGGCAAACAGATTGGGGGTCTGTTTTGCCCTCCGGTTGGACATAATCTGTGTGTGTGTGTGCACCTGCCAAAGAAGAGACCTTCACATATTTTAGCTCAATAGTCTAATGGTTAAACCACTCAACTAGGTTCTATATCCCTGTAACAGGGAACCCTCGCTTTGTAACCGGAAAGTGGCATGGCCCCTTCAAGAGCAGGGTTTTTGTAGCTCAGGCACAGTCCACCAGGAGAGAAGTTAAAGAACAGCCCTGTGGTTCTTTGACCCTGTGGGGCTTGGCTCCCAGCCATATAAGCCCAGGGCTTGAGCCAGATCAGGCAGTTTAGCTCTGAAAGCCACAGGGAGAGGAGCTCCTGGCAGCAGGGTTCCTGGGTTAACGCTGGGCTGGGATAAGCAACTCTACATGCCTGGGAACAGGGGAATACTACCTGAGGTAAACAGAGGCTTGGTCATGCAGGCAGCAAACCATTATTTAGGTTTCGACCCAGAGCGGGTTTAGTGGTGGTGGTTTGTGGAAGGGACAGTGAGGGGTGGTCTGGAGGTCCCATTAGTGTCGTAGGGGCACACTATCAGCCTGAGCCCTGGTAGGGGCAATCTTAAGGCATGGTCAGAGGTCCAAGAGCCTGGGGAAGTGCAGAACCTGGGGCCAGGGCCCAGATGTGGACAGAGCTTGGAGCTGGGGGGCCTGGAACCCAGATAAGGGCAGAGCTTGGGGGCTGGAGCCGGGAAGCCAGGTCCAGAACAGTGGGCCTTGGCCAAGGGCATTTTTCAGTGTGTTCTGGGACATGGCTCCAGGTGCTTTAATTAGCGAGCTGCAGTAATTAAAAACACTCACATGCATCAGTGTCTCCCCCGTGTCCCCATGCTGAAAAAATGGTGGTGGGGAGCTTTAACTTAAAGCTCATCAAACATGTTTTATTTCAAAGCACTCGGCCGCCATTTTTTTCAGGGCAGAGATGCATGGGGATGCTGATACATGTGATGTGGAAGGCTGCTGGAGCGCGTCCATTTCCATTCTCCAGCAGACTCAAGTCTGCTCCAATGCACTGGATTTCCAGTGTGTCAGAGCAGGCTCCCTGAACCTGTATAGGAGCCCTAAGGGACCAGCCAGAGTAGAGGGATGGAAGCCAGGAAGGGTGAAGCCCCAACAAGGGGATAAAGGCCTGAGGTGGCTTGGTGACTTAGAGATAAGGTTGCCACCTGATTGATGACACAAAACATCTGTGAGGCTTGGTAAAAGCTGGTTTGGAGCTGCAATAATAGGCTCTTAAGGCAAACAAGGTCAGGAGAGCTGACCACAGAGAGAGGAGAGAGCACCTTCAGCTTGTCAGTCTCTGAGGGCAGCCTCCCTTTTGTGAAGTTTCCATCAAGACTTTGTTACCTGATTTAATATTAGACTTTAGGTGGTGGCACCAAATTCATAAAAGCTTGAACAAGAATATTTCATTTCTGAAGAGAGCATTTATTGAACACAGCAATTTTCAACAGAAAAAGTTTACCTAAGCTAAGACACAACCCAGTAAGACACACAGTGGCAGCACACAAATTTAATCTAACTTAAAATGCGGTATAATAAACTAAAAAAGACAACAGAAAGCCTTGCATAAAAGTCTTGTGTAATCCCAAGGCAGAGTGTCTGATTACAGCCAAGTATTCAGAAAGTCCATCTGGGGGAATCTGCAAGTGTTAGGTGTTGGAGATCCCACAGGCCTTATCTCTGCTTGGGTTTTTATAGGTGAATTTGCATCTCCTTCTCCCCCTGGGGTACCTTTGCCATAGCATGCTTTTCATGTTCCTCATGTATAACATGTCCCTGACTACTTTCATACATTCAGTGTCTTTGAGCTCGTCTACACGCTCATTAATGGGCCTTAGATACTGCGTATTTAGTTTAGTACTTTCTTAATGAAGTACTAACTAAATGCGCAGTACCTAAAGTTACAGCACAGTAGCAATGGCGCATGGTTATTTAGTGATGTTTACTGCTCAGCCTAACAACACTGCGCAGTAGTGTGTTAGCACAGTTTTTGCTGTGACACGCTACTGCACAGTGTTATTAGGCTAATGTGCAGTAGACATCTTGTGTAGACATGCTCTTTGTCTCTTCTCAGGTATTGCAGACTCTCACCTCTTACAGATTCTGCTTTGAAACATAAATGTTCCTGCTCTCTTAGGTCTGTCTCCAGTAGAGGTGCACCAATACATCAGTCTGATATCAGATCAGCGCTGATATAAAGAAAATTGAATGTATCAGAAGTAGGCCTGAAGTGGCTGATAATTTTGGCCGATAAATGCCTGTGCGTGTGTGCAGCCACAGTGCAGCATACAGGCAGCAAGAAGCACAGCATGGCAGCTTGGAGAACTGTGTGCAGCTGGTAAGTCTGTTGTGGTGCACAGGGAGTGGGGAGGGAAGGGGTGTGGAGTGGGTAGATCAATTCCTCCTGCAGTGAGGGGGAGGGAGTGGGGCAGGGGCTGGGGTAGGCACTGTTCAGCCAGGGCAGGGCAGGCGCAGGACGGAGATGCTGTTTGTCCGGGGGGTGTGGGGAGGGGGAGAGCACTTCCTGCCACAGCACACTGCTCCTCCACTTGTCTGGAAGCTTCCACTGATGCTCCTGCGCCTTGCCTCGGAGGGCACAAGGTGTCGGGGGGATGCCCCCAGATATGTGCAGGGCGGGCCAGGCAGGCTGCAGCTGAGGGCTGGGGCCGGGGGCTGCGCTCAGTGTGGGTGTTGGCCATCTCCCTCCCTCCCTTATCTTCCCTGTGCCCCCCAACCCACCCCAGCTGGGCAGCGCCTACCCCAGCCTCCCTCCCTCA